>NC_141600.1:26172377-26515502 GCF_047967505.1 Dipteris shenzhenensis
TTGGTAGCCATTATACTCAGGCCCAGGGCCTCCAAGAATAGCTACACCTTAGGATCTACTAGGTGCCTATAGCAATTTGCATTATGGTAGGTGACCTCAAAGTCTGAATTTGATTTAAATCAAAATTTGGAGTGTACCACAACTTTGCCCATAGCCTCGATCCATTGTGGTCCCAATGAAGAGATAGAACAAAGTTGAATGCAATGCTTAGTTAAAAGCTTGGGAGTAGGTGAGGTCTTTGTGATGTTGATAGCTACACAGAGGCTTTGAGACTTGGCTGCTGCTGGAGTTCTTCCTCACTCATTTAATCTTGGTAGAGAGATTGAATAGAACTCAACCATTTGTTCTGGTAGAGAGATTGAATGTTCCGAGAGGAAGTGGAATTAGTGGCACCTATAGTAGGCTCAGAGGAGTGAACCATCACATGCCTCACATCATGTTCTTGTTTTGAAGGAGGCCTTCATGGAGGATTTTTGAGCCAAGATGTGCTTTGCCACTTTCATGAGTGTATAGGCGAACTTTGGTATCCCAATGTACTTTTTGGGATCAAAGTATGATACCATGTTGCCTTGGCCCTAAGTCAGTGTCTTAACTTGTTTTAGACCTTGATGTGAATTGTTGCTAACACAAAATGGTGTTTTAACTCCCAGTGGTAGATTCAATTTTTGTACTTGATTGGGAAATGATTAGAATTTAGCAAATGTGTTTTCTCAAGGTCAAGTTGAGTTAATTACTATCTCATCATGTTGATGTGGTGATGACCCTCTATTGTACCTATAAGTGGTGTGATGTGCTAAGGCTACTGCCGGGATTGTGGAATGTGTGTGTGGACCAATAGATTGGACTTTATGACTTGTCCCCTACGAGTTTCACCTAGGGCTACTTGACTGGACTGACTAGGTGGTCAACAGAGGGACATGACCTTGACATTTTACTTTTAGACCCTAGAGTACACACATGGACTTAGAAGGCTAGAATGATTTTTTGTAGACTTTGGACTAGGTTGACTAAATGCATATCAGTTCTCAGTAATTGTTTGGTGATCATTTGGAAGAAGCATTGTCAAAACATTGATGAGAATCTTTTTTGCTCAAGCATTCTTATCATGGTACCAACATTGCATAGAGATCTTCAGTTTCTTCCAATGCATCAAGTTCATGTGGGTCTACTCCATTTTTAGGAGTAGGTTCTTGTGGTTATACTAAAGTGGAAGTGGATAATAATGAATGACTATGTAATCACTTACCACTCTACTATTCATTTGTTGAAATTTTGATGAAAATGACTGTGTAATCACTTACCACTCTACTATCCATTTGTTGAAATTTTCATGAAGATGATGGCAAACTCTCTCTCTCTCTCTCTCTCTCTCTCTCTCTCTCTCTCTCTCTCTCTCTCTCTCTCTCTCTTGCTCACTCGCTTGCATAGAGATCTTTAGTTTCTTCTAATGCAGCAAGTTCTTGTGGGTCTACTCCATTTTTAGGAGTAGGTTCTTTTGGCTGTATTGAAGTGGAAGTGGATGGAGCATCGAGCTAATGAATGATTATGTAATCACTTACCATTCTACTATTCATTTGTTGAAATTTTGATGAACATGACTATGTAATCACTTACCACTCTAGTATTCATTTGTTGAAATTTTCATGAAAATGATGGCAAGCTCTGTGTGTGTGTGTGCGCATGCGTGTGTGCACACGCATGTGTGCATGTGTGTGTTGTCTTACCAATACCAACATTATCTATTCAAATCTTCACCATGCATAACAACAATAAAAATACAAGATAGGAACATACATGAATTATTCAAGAAATATGGTTCAATAGCGTTAAAAGAAAAAAAAGCATAAATACCATACGATATTGAAGGAGCTCCACTCACCTGCATCCATCGACCAACAAAGGCATGATAGAACAAGAATCTTTTATCATGGAACTACAAGCTTCATAGTACAACTCCACTTGTTATTTATGTTGCAATATCATATGCTATCAAAAGCAAATTTTTGTAACCTTATTTGGTGGTGCATCGTGTAGCACCTCATGGTCAGATTCACAGATATCCAAATGCTTCATTTAAGAAAAAATCTTCACAATAATGGTCAAAAGAAAACATTATCCCAAGCATGTGGTTAACTTTAGCAAAGGTAAATTTGGAGACGTCATATCTCTCTCAAAGCTATAAATTTGCATCCCTATCTTCCCCCCTCCCCCCCCAAAAAAAGAGAAAGGATTATGATAATGTGAATAGAGCATATAGCACATGTAACTCCATGGTTGTACGAATCTGCTAGTGCCTTGTTTGCAAGTCTAGAGTGCACATCATACCTAAAGAAAATAGAATGATAAAGCCTATTATTATAGGCAAGGCTTGATGTATCCTAGCCTTGAGATTCCAAAATAAGGTATGGATACCAACAATCTCAAATATCCATGGAACCTACTCATCACACTTTAAAAGTATATGGTACACGTTTGGCTACCATACTATCAAATCATTATTTTCAAGTACTTAATTTCAACCAATCTTGCCATATAAAAAGGCCATAGCTATTAAATGCTATAAGTAGACCCGTAAAGGGTCCAATTTACTTTTTGGGATCAAAGTATGATACCATGTTGCCTTGGCCCTAAGTCAGTGTCTTAACTTGTTTTGGACTTTGATGTGAATTGTTGCTAACACAAGGTGGTGTTTTAACTCCTAGTGGCAAATTCAACTTTTGTACTTGATTGGGAAATGATTAGAATTTAGCAAATGTGTTTTGTCAAGGTCGACTTGAGTTAATTACTATCTCATCATGTTGATGTGGTGATGGGCCTCTATTGTACCTATAAGTGGTGTGATGTGCTAAGCATACTACTAGGATTGTAGAATGTGTGTGTGGACCAATAGATAGGACTTTATGACTTGTCCCCCTATGAGTTTCACCTAGGGCTACTTGACTGGACTGACTAGGTGGTCAACAGAGGGATAGGACCTTGACATTTGACTTTTAGACCCTTTTTGTAGACTTTGGACTAGGTTGACTAAATGCATATCAGTTCTTAGTAATTGTTCGGTGATCATTCGGAACAAGCATTGTCAGAACATCGATGAGAATCTTTTTTGCTCAAGCATTCTTATCATGGTACCAACATTGCATAGAGATCTTCAGTTTCTTCCAATGCATCAAGTTCTTGTGGGTCTACTCCATTTTTAGGAGTAGGTTCTTGTGGTTGTACTAAAGTGGAAGTGGATGGAGAATCAAACTCATGAATGACTATGTAATCACTTACCACTCATCTGTTGAAATTTTGATGAAAATGACTGTGTAATCACTTACCACTCTACTATAACTTGTTGAAATTTTCATGAAAATGATGGCAAACTCTCTCTCTCTCTCTCTCTCTCTCTCTCTCTCTCTCTCTCTCTCTCTCTCTCTCTCACTCGCTTGCATAGAGATCTTCAGTTTCTTTCAATGCAGCAAGTTCTTGTGCTCTACTCCATTTTTAAGAGTAGGTTCTTGTGGCTATATTGAAGTGGAAGTGGAACTGGATGGAGCATCGAGCTAATGAACGACTATGTAATCACTTACCACTCTACTATTCATTTGTTGAAATTTCGATGAACATGACTATGTAATCACTTACCACTCTAGTATTCATTTGTTGAATTTTAATGAAAATGATGGCAAGTTCTCTCTCTCTCTCTCTCTCTCTCTCTCTCTCTCTCTCTCTCTCTCTCTCTATGTGTGCACGCGCACACATGCGTGTGTGTGTGTTGTCTTACAAATACCAACATTATCTATTCAAATCTTCACCATGCATAACAACAATAAAAATACAAGATAGGAACATACATGAATCATTCAAGAAATATGGTTCAATAGCGTTAAAAGAAAAAAAAGCATAAATACCATACGATATTGAAGGAGCTCCACTCACCTACATCCATCCACCAAGAAAGGCATGTTAGAACAAGAATCTTTTATCATGGAACTACAGGCTTCACAGTACAACTCCACTTGTTATCTATGTTGCAATATCATATGCTATCAAAAGCAAATTTTTGTAACCTTATTTGGTGGTGCATCGTGTAGTACCTCAAGGTTAGATTCACAGATATCCAAATGCTTCATTTGAAAGCAAATCTTCACAATAATGGTCAAAAGAAAACATTATCCCAAGCACGTGGTTAACTTTAGCAAAGGTAAATTTGGAGAGGTCATATCTCTCTCAAAGCTATAAATTTGCATCCCTATCTTTTGCCCCCCCCCCAAAAGAGAAAGGATTATAATAACGTGAATAGAGCATATAGCACATGTAACTCCATTATTGTACGAATCTACTAGTGCCTTGTTTGCAAGTCTAGAGTGCACATCATACCTAAAGAAAATAGAATGATAAAGCCTATTATTATAGGCAAGGCTTGATGTATCCTAGCCTTGAGATTCCAAAAAAAGGTATGGATACCAACAGTCTCAAATATCCATAGAACCTACTCATCACCCTTTAAAAGTACATGGTACACGTTTTGCTACCATACTATCAGATAGTTATTTTCAAGTATTTAATTTCAACCAATCTTGCCATATAAAAAGGCCGTAGCCGTTAAGCCGTAGCCGTTAAATGCTATAAGTAGACCCGCGTAAAGTGTCCAATGTACTTTTTGGGATCAAAGTATGATACCATGTTGCCTTGGCCCTAAATCAATGTCTTAACTTGTTTTGGACCTTGATGTGAATTGTTGCTAACAAAAGTGGTGTTTTAACTCCTAGTGGTGGATTCAATTTTTGTACTTGATTGGGAAATAATTAGAATTTAGCAAATGTGTTTTGTCAAGGTCAAGTTGAGTTAATTACTATTTCATCATGATGTGGTGATGAGCCTCTATTGTACCTATAAGTGGTGTGATGTGCTAAGGGTACTGCTAGGATTCTAGAATGTGTGTGTGGACCAATAGATAGGACTTTATGACTCATCCCCTACGAGTTTCACCTAGGGCTACTTGATTGGACTAACTCTCGGGGGGGTCACTCATCATATGTAACCCTATCACGTGAGTTCAACAAAAGGATATTTTTTACTTCTAAAATTTATAGAAATAAATATACATAAGGGACTATTTAAAATAGTTTTGGAAAAAATTTACAAATTTGTATAGAAAAGGGGTACATTTTATTAATGAAAAATTTACACAAATAAGGGATTTTAGAAATATGCCTTGAACGCACATGGTATAGAGGGTTTATACATAGTGACCCCCCCAAGGACTAACTAGGTGGTCAACAAAGGGATAGGACCTTGACATTTGACTTTTAGACCCTAGAGTACACACCTAGACTTAGAAGGCTAGAATGATTTTTGTAGACTTTGGACTAGGTTGACTAAATGCATATCAGTTCTCAATAATTGTTTGGTGATCATTTGGAAGAAGCGTTGTCAGAACATCGATGAGAATCTTTTTTGGTGAAGCATTCTTATCATGGTACCAACATTGCATAGAGATCTTCAGTTTCTTCCAATGCATCAAGTTCTTGTGGGTCTACTCCATTTTTAGGAGTAGGTTCTTGTGGTTGTACTAAAGTGGAAGTGGACGGAGAATCAAACTAATGAATGACTATGTAATCACTTACCACTCTACTATTCATCTCTTGAAATTTTGATGAAAATGATTGTGTAATCACTTACCACTCTACTATCCATTTGTTGAAATTTTCATGAAAATGATGGCAATCTCTCTCTCTCTCTCTCTCTCTCTCTCTCTCTCTCTCTCTCTCTCTCTCGCTCGCTCGCTCACTCGCTCGCTCGCTTGCATAGAGATCTTCAGTTTCTTCCAATGCAGCAAGTTCTTGTGGGTGTACACTCTCTCTCTTTCTCTCTCTGAGAGAGAGAGAGTGTGTGTGTGTGTGTGCACATGCGCATGCATGCATGCATGTGTGTGTGTTGTCTTACAAATACCAACATTGTTCAAATCTGCACCATGCATAACAACAATTAAAATACAAGACAAAAACATACATGAATCATTCAAGGAAATATGGTTCAATAGTGTTAAAAGCAAAAAAAAGCATAAATACCATATGATATTGAAAGAGCTCCACTCACCTACATCCATCCACCAAGAAAGGCATGTTAGAACAAGAATCTTTTATCATGGAACTACAAGCTTCACAGTACAACTCCACTTGTTATCTATGTTGCAATATCATATGCTATCAAAAGAAAATTTTTGTAACCTTATTTGGTGGTGCATCATGTAGCACCTTAGGGTTAGACTCTATGCAAATGCTTGATTTGAGAAAAAGTCTTCACAGTAATGGTCAAAAGAAAACATTATCCCAAGCATGTGGTTAACTTTAGCAAAGGTAGATTTGGAGAGATCATATATCTCTCTCAAAGCTTTAAATTTGCATCCCTATCTTTCCCCCCTCCCCCCAAAAGAGAAAGGATTATGATAACGTGAATAGAGCATACAGCACATGTAACTCCATGGTTGTATGAATCTGCTAATGCCTTGTTTTGCAAGTCTAGAGTGCACATCATACCTCAAAAAAATAGAATGATAAAGCCTATTATTATAGGCAAGGCTTGATGTATCCTAGCCTCGAGATTCCAGAATAAGGTATGGATCCCAACAATCTCAAATATCCATGGAACCTACTCATCACACTTTAAAAGTATATGGTACATGTTTTGCTACCATACTGTCAGATCGTTATTTTCAAGTACTTAATTTCAACCAATCTTGCCATATAAAAAGGCCGTAGCTATTAAATGCTATAAGTAGACCCATAAAGGAATAGAATATTTATAATAACAGCTACCCCTCAAGTTATGAAGTAGCTCCTGGCTTTAAACTTTAAACCTTCTAACTCTTATAGTCAGATAAGAGGGACAATCTTACCCACCAGGGGGTAGATTGTCAATCTCAATAGTATGCAATAGTAGAGGCCGTCTTCCTGCATTTCCTCCATGGTTTATATTGCATACTACTGAATATGGTCATTGAGTACAACCAGCCTATAAAGAGAAGAATCTGTATACAAAGTATATGGCTCATATGAAACTATGTGATTATCATGTCGGTGTTTGGAACTCTTTCAGATATAGCTTCTACAAAATCAAGAGGGTAAATGGATAACTCTCCCCTCGAGAAGAATAGTGATAGATTAGGTATGTTGACTAGATAGATATCATCAATGTACCTAAAAGGATTACAGAACCACTTAAGCACATCCCATATATTTAGTCTTGCTAATTTGATGCAGAAATTATACTCAAAGAAGAAGAGGTATAAATTGCACCAAATTGGTGAGCAAGAAAGACCCATGTTTAATCTATCTCCATGTTATACCATTAAACTGTATGTGCATGTTAGAGATTAACCATACATAGTGCATTGAGAGTGCATTGCCATGTTATTGAATAGGAGAACCTATCCAACACCTGACACATTGAGCAAATGCATATAATATTGGACAATTATCAACATCTAGTCAAAGATCTATAAGTGCAGCCACAACCGGCAAGGCAAGGTCCACAATTACCTACCAAGATGGAACCATAATAGTTGCCCACTACATCAACTAATTTGATCTCCTAGGCTCTTCATCCATGAACTATAGAATGCACTTTCACTTTAACACACTCGTCGCCACCTCCGTCCATTATCACATAGATTCGACTCATCCACTTCCCCCACACACACTACTCACCTATTAGAAAAGTACTTATCTTACACACGTCCCATTATTTCCATGACATTCTGTAGCAAGGATCTTCTTTTGGAGTTGGTATGGTATCTCCAAGAATCGTCTGTGATTTCCTCGGATTGAACAAATTTTGGAACTCTTAAAATCAAATGACCTTGCATCCAAGCCTTGTCTTAGCTAGTTGCAAGAGCATGGTCGACAAGAGGCCATCCGTACAAGAGATTATCTGCTTTTATAATCCCCCTAGAATCATATGTCTTTTCCCCCAATGAACAAATTTCGGAACTCTTAAAATAGGATGACCTTGCATGCAGGTCTAGGTTGCAAGTGCATTGGCAAGAGGCCATCCACACTAGAGATTACTTGTGTTATAATGCTATCACACAATATCCTCCCACTAGCATTATAACTGTATATAATGGGGTCTATGACGCCATGACCAACATGGCTCAAATGAGGTTTCAAAGGCAGACGAAGCACTACAAAATGCAATTTTTGAATCCAATAAACCCCAAGCCCCTCATAATGATAACTTGCCAAGATGTCATGGCACTAAACAAGCTAATTTATGCACTTACCTAGGCCACCCCACACAATCCTTCCATGCACCACACACTGCTGCTAACCCAGCACCTTCTATGACTTCCTGTTCCACCACACCACCCACCTCCACCAGCACAGCACACCACGCCACTCATCACCACACAAGAACCTAGGAAACAAGATATTTTGGTAAAGCCATAATCCTCTCAACCATCTTCAAAATCAATGACACAATGCTACAAAAAAATTCTCCCACCGACTCATTCCCCATACCACTCCAAACGATGCCAGCTAATCCTCCAATGAGTGATGAAGAAGCCACTTTTCTAGTGGCCAAAGATGACTAAGATCAAGGGGAATGCTTGCCTATCAATTCGAATTAGCATCAAGTGATGATCTCCTTTTAGGTCTTTGATGACATTATCGATCTAAGCTACTAGAATTGGAAGCTTTTTAGCTTCATTTTAAGCATGACAGACATAATGAAAGTCCATGCCCTAACATAGTTTATGTAGCATAGTTATAGGCCATGGCATCAAGCACATCCTCCAAAAACCCATGGTAGTAGTTATGAACAACCGCCATTCTTCATGTGCCCATTATAGATGAAGATGCCAGACTCCAACTCAAGTGACCCTTTCTCAAAAACCCAAGCCACTAGAGAATTTATTGCTCCATACCCCAACGCCGTCGAAGCCACTCGATAGACATGCCAATACATTGTCGATGGACATGGCCTCAATTCATATGCATACCCCAACGTTGTCGAAGCCACTCGACAGACATGCCAATACATTGTCGATGGACATGGCCTCAATTCATATAGCTACAAGGAGAGGACTCCAATGTCCTCTATAATTTCCCCCACTTCAATTTTCAAAAGTGTCTAACTACCCTCAGACTAGTGGCCCAAATGGAGTGGTTCAACGATACCCATGGCAAAGTCCTGGATTGTACATTAATAGCCTCAGTGCATTTTTTCAAGCTCATTATTATTTTGTTGAGATATATCCCTCTCCGTGCTCCTGTATCAAAGAGCAGCACCTTAACATACAATCTGAGTTAGTTTTTCATCCAGACAAGGGTCCCACATTAAAGCAAATGATCCTCATATGCCTACACATCGACAACCTTCATGCCATCACATTTGGACCTTCAAGGACATGCTCAATACCTGATTTTGGCCCCCACATCCTATTTTTTATCCGAGCTCTCGATGACTACTAAACTGACATCAAGTTGTATAGGGTGCCCAGCCTTCCAGAATCCTTCAAAATCCTTAATGCAAGGATGGATCAACTTCAAGAAGGGGGGGCATGTTAATTGCATTGGTTAATAGAGTCAAATTTGCTATTTTGTTCTATTTTGATGGTTTTGATTAGCAAAGTTAGGAGATAGATTGTGCCTTGGAGCCAATAGGGCCTAAGAGAATTGTCAAGCATGAAGCAAGAGAGTTGAGAGAGTATAGGGTTGGCCCTCGCTTCAAAAGGTGAAATGTATATAAGAGAGGACCTTTGACTTTCATATTCAGTAGTTGTATGCTCTTTTGGAAATAGTAGTTCAGGCTCTCTTGTTCCTCAATAGTGTTTGCTCTTCCTCTCCTTACATGCTCTTTGTGTGTGCTATGCTTGCATCTCCCCTTCCCTCTTCCTTCTCTTCTCCTTCCCTCCTTCCCTTCCCCTCCTCCATTCCCTCCCTTGTGGAATCACATTTACAACAAATCGAAAGCCACATGAGTTACACATATGAAAATCTCTTGCTTGCATTACTCTCAACAAATGTGGCTTGGAGGTGAGTACTCCATCAGCATTCTAATAAGATCCCCACCACACGTGTGTCATCAAATGAATAGCTCTTGCTTACACATATGAATAGCTCTTGCTTGCATTGCTCTCAACAAATGTGGCTTGGAGGTGAGTACTCCATCAACATTCCAATAAGATCCCCACCACACGTGTGTCATCATCCTGGGGGGCCAACTCAATATGTAATATGTTACTACCCTCATCCAAAATCCAAGGTATGGGGGGGACAAGGTCCATAGAAAACATGCATGGATTTCCGTCAAATATGCAAGGGAAAAATATGAAAATTTCATTTCCCCCCTCCCACAAAATATAAGGTATATACCTTGAAAAGTATGCAAGATTTTAAGATTTGTACATATTTCTCATAATATGTGAGGCCCAAGGGGGGGGATCTTTTGGATGAGGGGGGGTAAAACAAAAAATACGCTAAAATATGAAAACCCATCTCCTTTCAAATTAATATAACTTTTTCATGTATTACTCAAATTTCAAGATGTAAAGACTGTTGAGATATCGAGCTCCACTCGCGATATGCCAGGGTGACCGTTGTGCATTTATGTCACCGACTTGTTAGCTACAGATGCGGTTGGTACACCGCCCACAAATAATAACTGGATGACAGCTATCCTTATCTACTCTAGTTTGTGGCTCAGTTAGTAAGCCACCTTAGTTAGTTGAGTTTTGTTTGAGATCCACATATAGGGTTCTTCTATTTTCTTTGTACGAGAGTTCTTTTGGCTTTCACAACTAAGAAGAGGAAAACTGTTTTCAGCCTCCACCTTTGTGTGTATTCCCCAATTGTGCATGTGAGAAAGCCGCAAGTGAGACTCCTTCCCTCTCTCCCACTATCTTCACATGGTATCAGAGCCTTGTTCGTCGTAAGGAGCTCAAGAAAGCAAACCAAGTTCGCAGTGTCTTGGTAAGAGGACCAGTGTTGCTTTCCTTTTTCAAGTTTGGGAGCAAAATCTCTGCAGGTAGCATAGCCGGAAGTGCAAGAGTGCACTGTCTCAGATTGAGACGCCCTTCGCGGTGTGGCGAGAGGGCATTTTCGGGGCCCATTTTGGAGGCGGAAGTTCTCCGCAGGCACTCAGAAAAAGGCCCTGTTTTTGCTGTGCGACCACCGTTCTGCAGGTCGGTGAAAAGTTGCCGCAGAAATTGCATCGTATGCTTGTGCGCAGAGACATTGGGAGTTGCAGATTCATGCTTGTTGCCTGTTGATGCAAAATCGTCACTAGGAAGTGACTGTGTGGTGAAATACCACTTTCATCAGTTTTGTAAATCTACCCGTGTGAGGCAAAAGCTGTGTTTTTTGCAGTGACAGAATATTTTGCAGTGTTCTGTAATGGCATCTGATTCTCTTTCACAGATTGTCACTGAAAAGCTTGACAAGAACAACTTCCAGGCATGGAAGTTTAGAATGACGAATTTCCTTATGGGAAAAGGCTATTGGGAGTTCATTACAGGAAATGAAGAAGAACCTGTTCTTCCTAATGTTCCCAATCAACAAGAAATGCAGGCATTCAAAGGATGGCATGAGAGAGCCAGGAAAGTTATGTACTGGTTGTCTATCAGTATTTCAGACTCCATGATTGTGCATATTCAGGATGCAAGTACACCAAAGGAGGCATGGGATACTTTGGCAAAAATGTACAGCACAAATACGCAAGCCAGGAAAATGCAGCTCAAGCAGGAGCTGCACAATGTGCAGAGAGAAAATATGAGCATCAATGACTACCACATGAAGGTGAAGAAAATTGCGGATGCACTTGCTTCCATTGGGTCGCCAGTGGATGATGACGATTTAGTTTCTGTGACCTTGAATGGTCTAGGAAAGGATTATGCACAGTTCCGGACATCCATTGCCGTCCGTGAAAAATTTCCTGATTTTGAGGAGTTGATTGCTCTTCTAATTTCTGAAGAGCAGAGAAATGGTGGTGCATCTTCTTCAGTAGGAACTTCAAAAGAAACTGTCTTCTACTCAAATGCTGGCAGAGGTAGAGGCAGAGGTAGAGGAGGCCGATCTGCAGGCCATGGTAGAAATCAGAATATGTAGCAAATGCAAGAAAACCAGTCCTATGCAGGAGGACGTGGTAACTCTAGAGGCAGGGGGCGCCAAAGAGGTCGTGGTGGATGGCAGAGAGGCCAAAATGCAAACAGCAATGTTGAATGCTACTACTATGGTAAAATGGGGCATATGGCTAAAGATTGCTACAAAAAGCAGAATGACATTATGAATAAAAAATTGCAGCAACGCAATTATGCATCCTCTAGTAGACAGGGTGATGACAGAAATGAGCATTTGTTTATGGTGCAGCATATGACAAATTCTGTGACAAGTGCAGAAGAAAGCAATGATGTGTGGTATGTTGACTCAGGTGCGTCAAACCACATGACAGGTCATGCTGAATGGATGCAGGATGCAAGGAAAATGGAAAAACCAGGATTTGTGGAGACTGGTGATGATACTGCACATCCTATTGTGCAGATTGGCAAAATTCCTTTGTCTATGCAGGATGGGAAAAAGCAATGCTTGTCTGATGTATTTCATGTCCCGAACATCACCAAGAACCTGGTTTCTGTTGGTCAGATGGTTGAGCAGGGCTTGTAGGTCAGATTTTATCCTCATGGATGCTTTGTTGAGGATATGAAAAATAATGGTCGCTTGATAGCAAAAGGAAAGAAGAAGGGCAAGATGTTTACGTTGGATGTGGACATGCCTGAATTGAGTGCAGCAATGTTTGCACATGGGACCGGTGTAGTTGCAGATATTGATATCTGGCACAAACGCATTGGTCATGTTAATATACAGCGACTTAAATCAATGCAAGCCCAAAATATTGTTGCAGGATTGCCTAAATTCAAGGTTGCAGAAATGCACAAGGTTTGTGAAGCCTGTCAATTTGGGAAACAGGCAAGGAAACCTTTTCCTAAGCATGTTCAAGAGAGTAAAAAGCCATTGGAATTAATCCACTCTGATGTGTGGACTACTAAAGCTGCATCTATTGGTGGCTGTCACTGTTTTGTCACATTTATTGATGACTTCAGCAGAAAACTTTGGGTGTATTTTATGAAAAAGAAAAGTGAAGTGTTTGGGCACTTCAAAGCTTTCAAAGCTATGGTTGAAAAAGAAATAGGCCTGCAAATAAAATGCCTAAGGTCAGATGGAGGGGGAGAGTACCTCTCAAATGAGTTTGCAAGGTTCTTGTAGGAGCATGGTATAAAGCAGCAATATTCATGCAGTCATACCCCACAGCAAAATGGAATTGCAGAAAGGGAAAACAGGCATATTGGAGAGGTATCTCGGGCTATGCTAAATGAAAAAGATCTACCAGATTATTATTGGGCTGAAGCAGTTGCTACAGCAGTTTATATAATGAACAGGACTCCCACTGCAGCAATACATGGCATGACGCCAGAGGAGATGTATACTTGTAGGAAACCAGACATTTCTCACTTGAAAATTTTTGGTTGCATTGCCTATGTTCATGTGCCAGATGAGTTGAGGTCCAAGTTGGATCCAAAGGCTGAGAAGTGCGTCTTTATTGGTTATTCTCTACAGCTGAAAGGGTATAGATGCTATAACCCTTCTACACGTAAGTTCACAGTGAGCAGAGATGTTGTTTTTGATGAGATGAGCAGCTGGTATAAACCAGTAAATGTGATGATTGATGTAGATGCACAAAATGGTAATGCTGCACAAAATTCACAGGAGCAATCACAAAATATCAGTGGACCTGCAGTGTCCTCTAGCAGTGGTTCACATACTTCGCCATGGACAGGCAGATTGAGATTAGGAGAATCTCCTCAAAGCAATGCAGATAGTGGTACGCAGGTATCACAAAAAGGAAAAGAGAAGGTAGATCAGCCCATGTTTGATGTGAATGCAGGTCACTCTTGTGTGGATGGTGAATCTAGTGGCTCAGAATAGAGCATTGATGATGAGTTGGGTATTCCTTCTATTGTTACACCTGGAGTAAGGAAGACCAGGGATGTTTTGAGAGCACCTGGAAGTGAGCCTATTTTGCGCAGGTCTACCAAGGTTAGGTATCCTGTGGATAGGCTGAAATATGATGGATTTACAACCATTCACTATGCCTATATGGTCAAAGTGATACAGGAACCAGAACCCACTTCTTTTGAGCAAGCCATGGGAAATGAAAAATGGGAGAAAGCCATGGATGAAGAAATGGATGCCTTGGATGCAAATGCTACATGGGAATTGGTGCCTTTGCCTAAAGACAAGAATGCAATTGGCTGTAAGTGGGTTTATAAGATCAAGCACAATGCAGATGGTTCATACAAGGCAAGATTAGTTGTCAAGGGGTATGCACAGACATATGGCATTGATTATGAAGAAACTTTCAGCCCGGTTGCAAGGATGGCAACCGTAAGAGCAGCCATTGCTATGGCTGCATCAAAGGGATGGTCTTTACATCAGATGAATGTAAAGAATGCCTTCTTGCATGGTGATTTGCAAGAAGAGTCTTTATGGAGCAGCCAGCAGGTTATGTTCATGCTATTCATCCTCAGTTTGTTTGCAGGTTGAAGAAAGCCTTGTATGGCATGAAGCAAGCACCTAGAGCATGGTCTGACAAGATAGGACAGTATCTTGTCACTATTGGCTTTCAGATTTCCAAGGCAGATTTCTCACTCTATGTGAGAAAAACAGAGAAAGGGATTATGCTGCTTGTCATTTATGTTGATGATTTGATCATCACAGGTGATAGTGATGAAGATATCCTTCATGTGAAAATGCTATTGAGGCAGAAGTTTGAGATGAAGGATTTGGGAGAGCTGCGTTATTTCTTGGGCATTGAGGTGATTAGATCACCAAGTGGGATACAGCTCTTGTAGAGGCAGTATGGATTGGACATGCTGTCCAAATATGGGATGACAGGCTGTAAGCCTATTTCAATTCCTTTGGAGCAGAATGTGAAGCTGAGCGCAGATGCAGGTGAGCTTCTGGAAGACCCTTCTATGTATAGACGCATAGTAGGAAGTTTGATTTACATGACTATTACCAAGCCAGATTTGAGCTATGCTGTTGGGTTGGTAAGTCAGTTTATGCAGGCTCCAAGGAAACCGCATTTGGATGCGACTAGACGCATACTCAGGTATGTGAAGTCCACATTGTAGTATGGACTATTTTATGAGGCTGGGGTTCAAATACAGTTGCATGGATACAATGATGCTGATTGGGCTGGTAGTATTTCTGATAGACGATCTACCAGTGGGTATGTGTTCTCTTTTGGGAGTGCTGCAGTCACTTGGAGCAGCAAGAAACAGCCTACAATTGCCTTGTCGAGCACAGAGGCTGAGTACAGGGGTGCAGCAATGGCTGCATGTGAGGTAGCTTGGTTGCATAAGCTACTCTATGATATGCATCAGTCTACAGATGGGCCAGTTGTCATTTATTGTGACAACATGAGCAGTATACACTGGGCAAAGAACCCAGTCTTTCATGCTAGAACAAAGCACATTGAGGTGCATTATCACTATGTGTGGGAGAAAGTGTTACTAGGTCTTATTGATCTAGTTTATGTCAGCACAGAGGATCAGGTAGCTGACATCTTCACAAAAGCATTGGGCACAGAGAAGCTACGCAAGTTCAGAGACCTGCTTGGTGTGCAGGAATTGGGATTGAGCTCGAGGGGGAGTGTTGAGATATCGAGCTCCACTCGCGATATGCCAGGGTGACCATTATGCATTTACTAGTTTGTGGCTCAGTTAGTAAGCCACCTTAGTTAGTTGAGTTTGGTTTGAGATCCACATATAGGGTTCTTCTATTTTCTTTGTACGAGAGTTCTTTTGGCTTTCACAACTAAGAAGAGGAAAACTGTTTTCAGCCTCCACCTTTGTGTGTATTCCCCCATTGTGCATGTGAGAAAGCCGCAAGTGAGACTCCTTCCCTCTCTCCCACTATCTTCACAAAGACATATTTGAAGCTCTTTTAGTGTAGAAAGCAACCATGTTAGTTTGAATAATTTTTACTCATGGCATATTGTTTTATTCATGTCATACTCAAGATTTTAACAGGTTTTCTTACTAAAGGGAGTTGGCACCCCAGGGTCATCAATGAGGGCTACACATTTTAAAAGCCACTAATCTGTAGCAAAATCACTCATGCATGTTTTAACCATGAATGGTTCATCGAGATCGACTACCTTAAGATAGGAGTTAAAGCTACTATATGGGGGTTTACAAATAGGGGTAGATCTAATAAATACTCTCAAGGGGTAAAGCATCAGGCAAATCAGAAAAAAAACCATGTTTACATTCATCCATTGAATAATTAATATGATTTTCAATAAGAGTAAGTAATGTTTACTTCTTTTAGATGCATATGAAATAAAACCATTAACAAAAGTAAATCCACAGAGATATACCTTGCATTCTTGCTAGTGCAGAAGCCATTCCAATTCCATTGAACAAATAAGTGGAGAATTGGGTACATTATGTTCGCCCTAGATCTAGAAGATTCTACCATTTAATGGAGTTATTTAAATAACTTCATTGCAAGCTATGCCCAAGACTTTATAACCATTCTCAACCAAGAACATTTGTTTTGTCGAGATGCATAATTTGGAAATCTAAGTCATTGTGATAGCCTTGAACATCCACCTCTACACCATGTATCACGGTGTCCCAAACTTTCTTATCATTCACTACCCTATGAAAGCGATATAACCATTCTCAACACCAAGAACACCTATTTTGTTGACATGCATAATTTCGAAATCTAAGGCATCCAAATAGCCTTGAATGTCCACCTCTACGCCATGTATAATGTTGTCCCAAATTTTCTTATCACTGCCCTTTGCAAGAGAGACCACATATGTCTTGGCACATGGACTCAAACCCTAGCCTTTTAATCCACAAATGCTAGCATTGTCTAGCCATCTGGTTTCATGCCTCCTTAGTGATTATGGCTGGTATAACAAAAGGGCTTGGGAAATGGTCTAGGTTGAGTTGACAAGAAAAAGAGTTCTTGCATTTTCCTTTGAAGGGGAAGAATTTAGACCTTACGATTTGTGTGCCTATGCTAGGCTTAGAAGCTAATTGTTTCCCGATTGCAGTGGAAGGCTAAGAGGAGATACTCAATCATCCTTGTAGAGGGTGGCCACACTTTATGCAATCTAGCTCTATCTAGAAACAAGGATATTTGCAGATGGCCAAACTTGCAAAGAGGAAATACAAGCCATGCCAAACTGTTGGAACTCAATCATCCTTGTAGAGGGTGGCCACACTTTATGCAATCTAGCTCTGTCCAAAAAATGAACAACAAGGATATTTGTCGATGGTCAAATTTATGGGATGTCAATGCTACCATGTGGTACTCTAGGGAGAGAAGTGAATTCAAGTACACACTTACACGTGTTGAATAGATTTCTTTGGATGGAATTATTCAATCCATGCCTAGAAAATTGGCCCTTCGACACTATTAATAGTTCTAAAGATTGGTGGGTTGGATAGGCCATTGAGGGGGCATCAGCTCTAAAAAGCTTGGCTTGCCCATCGTTAAGTGGTGGGTTGGATAGGCCATTGAGGGGGAACCAACTCTAAAAAGCTTGACTTGCCCATCATTATTCCAATTTGATGGCAGATTCCATGTCTTTTCAATGATGCTGTCACATTTGGAGTCATTATAATGTCCTTAGTCTACCGAGAAAAACATGTTCTACTTTATGGTATGAATTTTCCCTAGATTCAAGTTTTTAATGTGGAAAGTAACTATGCTTGCCAGTGTGTGCCAAGATCGGGAGATTTTCAGACATAAGTACAACTTGCCCTCTTTGTAGAGGAGCTTTTGAACTAGCGCCTCATCTTTTGTGGCATTGCCAAGTTAGCAAGAGGCTTGCTTCATGATGCAAGTCTGGTTCTTGAAGGCAAACAAAGCAATCTAGCTAGGGCTTTCCTAATTGGAATAGTTCAATCCTTAGTTTAACCTTGCAGATAGTAACTAGTTTCTTAAAAATAGGGGTTGTTCGCTTGAAGCCAAGCTAATCTATGAAGCCACGATGAGAAGCCAAGATGCTCTCTCATCTAGGTAGCCTTTTTGCAAAGCATATCTTTCATGGGTTGGATGGATATTAGGATGATTGAGTATTTGTATGTACAAATCCCAAGGCTAGATATGTATGGGCTACACACCCAAAGACCACATTGATATTGGGATGATCAAGCCACACATCCAAATTGCAAAAACGCAAAACAACTCGAAGCTTGGATTAGGTTTGTCTTTGTGACTCAAACATCCACCTAAGAGTATTGATATGGGAATGATCAAAGCCTAGATATATGCAGGTCATGCATTCGAATACCAACCAAGGGGCTTCTAAGTAGATGCATCACCCAAGGTTGGATATGTGCAAGCCATACAATGAAAAAACACCAAATCGATATCAAAATGATCAAGATATGAACCCGAAGGTCAAATATGTGTAGGTTGCATTGGCATATTAACCAAAAATCCAAAGCAACAACTTGAAACCAAGATGATTTAGATTAAACTTTGTAAACCAAACATTTGATTGGGATGATCGATTTCTAGATGATCAAGATAAGCATTTATATGAAACCTAAGATATATGAGCCACATACTCAGATACCGTCACATGATTGAACTATCCAAACTGTCTAACTAGAGTAGAATGATCAAAGTCAACAAGTGTGGGCTGTGCAATTGGGCTTCCCCCCCCGCTCCGCCCTTGCTCCCCCCTCTTCACTATCTCATTGTATGGATTGCTGATTAGGGTGGAATGCTCAAGGCTGTCAACTATGGACAGCACACTTGACCCCAATTGGCATGCACACACACTAAAGACATACACAAAAGAAAAGCAAGAGAAAAAAAAAGCTAAAAAACTAAAAGAGCACCAGTCATAGCTCCATTTGCAACCACAAAACTCTCAAAATAGGGAAAAGCGAGGGAGAGAGCTTCTTTTTTTGCATTGGGAAATCAAGATCCTATGCGAGAAAATAGACTAATAGCTTCGTGATGCATGGCACAATTTGGCCACATGATTTGCTTCTTTTTATTCATGTGATTGAATTACACCATGGTAAAGTAATACATTGTGTGATCAATTAGGCTACTATGTGGTACTTTGCAAAAAACACCATGTGATATATTGGCAACCACCTAGTAAAGCATCGATAACTCTTATCTAGATATTTTGATAATTTGTTTTTGAATAGAAATGTAAAAAAGCTTTAGTTGTGATTTGTGTGTGGTTTGTTGTGTGCCATTTGTGTGGATACCATCTTTTGTGGGGGGTGAGCGTGTATGTGTATTTTTTTATGTTGTTGCATTTTTGTGCATAGATGTTATTATGGTTAGGATTGGATCATTGTTCCAATGCATGGAGTTCTCATGTGTTTTATGTATAGTGATTTCTTTTCGTGAGGCGAGGGAATTAGATCCAAAAGACAAGAGGAAGCAAAGGTAGGTTCACACTCATCTAGATTGAACAAGACTATAGGAGCATTCCTTCGAAGTCACATGATGCCATTCGGCTGCAACTTTGGGCTCGGACAATAGCAATGACAATTCTTGTTCGTGGGTATGATGCCGCCTGCTGTGTAGACGCTCATACAAACCCGTTTACAGCAGGAATTGTTGCACACAATTGTTCAATTTGTTGGAGGCTTGTCTTCATTGTGTGAAAGCAAAGGACGCCTCGAAAGGTTAATGAGGGAAACCGAGGTGTGAGTTTGAAACCATGAGAAGAAAGGAAAAATGTTAGGAGATAGGATTTGCATTGGGAAGGGCATGGGGTTGTTCTGAAGGATAGCATTGGGTATTGATAGGATTAGGGAGGGAGGGAAGTGGGGCCAAGAAGATGGGGATGATATGGAGCACCCTACACCACAGGAACCTACTGCCTTTCAAAAAGGGCAAGGGTCCCAAGAGACGAGAAAAGTTTCTGTAGAATTCAGGTGTTGTGGTTCTGAATTCATATTGCAGCAATTGGTTGAGGTGATTGAGAGAATAGCCAGCCACCCTACCTCTTTCCCTTCTCTCTCAGATACGCAAACACTGTTTAATATCAGAGTTCTTTTTCACTCTGGGTTTAGTATAGAAGCTCATGCAACAACCTGCCAAACTGAGGGAAAGGATGGTTCTGGGTTTCTGTGTGTTGCTGGGAGCTAAGCAGAAGCAAACCAGGGAGACACTCTTCTTGTATGTGTGTGTGTGTGTGTTGGTCTATGCAAAGCTGAGAAATCTGTTTCTCTCTGGGTGTGCAAAGTTGGGAATTACTCGAGAGGATCAGCTTGTGGGTGCTCTGTGTGTGTGTGTGTGGGGGGGGGGGGCAGGGATTGCTGAGCAGAATGATCTTGTGATTGCCTCTCTTTCTCTGGCTTTGCAGAGATTGGGATTGCTGAGCAGAACGAGCTTGTGATTGTTGAGCAGAATCAGCTTGTGGATGTGTGAAATATCAGCTGAATAGCCAGCAGGCTTGCCTTTCCCTGCAGCAGCAACGCCTTCCTTATCCCCTTGTCTTTGCCACCTGTTGTTAGTATTTGTTGCTCCCATTGCCTTATCCTTCTCCATAGTGCTCAGCTATGCTCCCTTTTCCAGCTTCCTCTCTATCCCTGCCATGGGTTTAGTCCCATTCCTCCTCCCATAGATTGCTTCTCAGCTCCCATGGCTGCCCTTTGCACGGCTGCTCCCGTCGCTGCAGCCCCTCACCATGTCGCCAATTTTCAGAAATCCATCGCCCAGGTATCTCTTCAACCCCCTGCTTCTCCCCATACCTCTCATTTGCGTAAGGTCGTATCGTCTGGTCTCGGCGGCGGTCGCTTTTCCGATGGGCCGGACCACTACACTTGTGACGATTGCCAGCGTCTAGCCCTGCGCAGAAAACACTTCGTGGGTGAGTCTGTCGATCGCAGGCGGTCCAACGTTGGCCGCAACAAGAGGCTTGTCACTGAATGCGTGATTGCCACAGCCGTAGTCGAGGAAGACACCGAGCTCAAGGTCTTGAAACAAGAGTCGGCAAGCACGCCAGCTCTCAACTCAAAGCCAGTCGTGCCAGCTAAAAATTCATCGTCTGAAGAGCTACTCTTGAAGCCAGCCCCTAAGCCTGTTCCCCGGCCCCGTCCTCAATTGTCCCCGCCGGTCGCTCCGGTAGAGTCGAAGGTAACTACTGGACCTCGGCTGACGCCTAAACTGAACGGTGCCAAGCGCGCGGATACGGATACAAGCTTCAAACAGATATTCAGACCCGGAGATAAGTCCCCTAAGCCTATTGGAGGCTCGGATGTAAAGAGTCCGATAGATTCATTGGGGCAAGTTTTGGACAAGGCAGAAAGCAGACAAGTATTCAGACCCGGAGACAGGAACGCTAAGCCTAACGGAGGCACACCTGGAGACAAGACTGCTAAGTCTATCGGTGTCACGAACCCGATAGATTCATTGGGGCAGATCCTGGAGAAGGCAGAGAAGTTGAGTGAGCAGAATGCGACCTCTGCGAAAGAAAGTCGTTATTCCAAGTCGACTTGGCGTAAAGGGGATGAGGCGTTTCAACCAAAACCTCCTCCTCCGGAAATTCCTCAAGGAGCCACACCTCCAAATGAATCCTCTCAGGACCCAAGAACCAGGACTATTGATGGTGCCGAAGCCAGTACCTCAGCAAGTGCTGCTCCAGCAGTGGCACCTTCAAAACTTGAACCTCCTCGCAGGCCCCAATTGGCGAAGCCACCAAGTAGGGAAGCCCCACAGTTAGCGAAGCCTCCAAGTAGGGAAGGTCCACAGTTAGCGAAACCCCCCCCGAAGCAGATAATTCTAAAAGATGTAGGAGCCTCTCCGAGGCCTAAGGAAAAGGCTAAGGTTGCAGCTGGGAAGGCTGGAGCAATGGTTGATCCAACGGATGTGGGGGGGACCCCATCCAAGACAGGGAAGGCAGCCCTTCTAAAAGGTAAGGATGGCAAAGAGGACAGGCGAAAAACAGTAGCTGATGGGCCGAAGAGAAGGATAGGACCTAAGGGGGGGGAGGATGATGTGGATCTACCAGGCACCAATGGCAATGCTCGCCGAAGTGGAAGGAAAATGACCAAGGCTAGCCGCAAAGCTGCCCGAGCAGAAGCAGCTAAAGCAGCAGCACCTGTCAAAGTAGACATTTTAGAGGTTGGGAAGCAGGGGATGTCTGTTCCTGACCTGGCTGAGAAGTTGGCGGTTAATGATGCAGAAATTGTCAAGACCCTCTTTCTGAAAGGGATTATAACAACTGTCAATCAAACACTAGATGAGGAAACTGTGAAGTTGGTATGTCAGGAGTTTGAGGTGGAAGTTGTGGAAGCTGGCACTATTAAGGTAGAAGATATGGCTAAGAAAACAAGTGAGTTTTTCGATGATGAAGACCTTGAGCATCTCGAAGTTCGACCTCCTGTCGTGACCATCATGGGTCACGTAGATCATGGGAAGGTTTGCCATTTTCAAATCTCTTCTTCTTGTTTTCCACAATTTGGTTTCATTGTCAACAATCTACACGCTCAGCTCCACTAAGAGAGTGTATGTATGTAATATTGTTTCAGACCTCTCTGCTGGACTACATCAGGAAGTCTAAGGTAGAATTCCTATTTTTCTTAGCTCTTGTTGATTTGGATCATTCTTTCAAAGATAATTTGCAGTGACAACTAGAATAAACATTGCCTGCAATGTGAACATGAACCTTTGCAGTGGCACTAATAATAAACATTGCCTTGTATAAAATATTTTTTATTTTATGTGCTTAAAGGTTGCAGCTGGTGAGGCGGGAGGCATTACTCAAGGGATTGGTGCATACCGTGTGCCTGTTGTTGTCGATGGAGAAACACAGTCTTGTGTATTTCTGGACACACCTGGACATCAGGTGAGGTTTTGCAAAGTACATTGCGCTACACTCGAAATGCTCTCCTTCGGCCACACTAACTCAAATTAGTGTCTGTCCACTTTTTTTACAGGCTTTTAGTGCAATGCGAGCTCGTGGGGCTCGGGTAACGGACATTGCAATAGTAGTGGTGGCTGCTGATGATGGAGTAAGACCACAAACGCGTGAAGCTATAGCACATGCCAAAGCTGCAAATGTTCCTATTGTGGTGGCTATCAATAAGGTTCCAGCTACTCCTTTGAGCTGTTGTGGTGGTTTTGCATATTAAGGAAGAGAGGGAATGACAATTGCAGGTGTGTCGTGAAGGTGTGTGTGTGATGGGAGCTTCTGTGAATTTCAGAAACTTAGAAGAAATTTCAAATTCCTGTATCCTGTTCTTTAGGAAAGTCCAGGTCAACAGGCAGGCCCCTTCATAAAATCACAACGTTGTCTACTCCTCTTTTCCATGTTGAAATTGTCTAGAAGGGCTAGGAAGCTTTATATTAGGCAAAAGAGGGACGACGCAGACATCAAACCATAGTATAGGCTGCACATCAATTTGTGTAATATCTGAGAATTGATGACAAAGATGCTGCTGTAAGTATAGACCATATGGGAGTATCCATTTTAACTTTAACTGGCGACAGGAGACTTGGATCTGGATGAAGTTATTTTGTTGTTGTGAGAGACCCTGCTCAGTTACAATCATGTAAGAATAGCAGTGGAATCATTACAAATACGGGAATAAAGCAGCGAAAGAGATACAGTGCCTTGTTCCAAATGTACAAGAGGTCTACAAGTACAAGATGAGCTCAATCAGATTTTGGCACTCGATTATTGGCCTTGGCGCCCTTGTTGAGGGTGCTCTCGTAAGTTGACAATGGGTGTTCTGGAGACAATGTATTCGACACACGATCTTGAGTCTGAGTACAAGATGTCAACGTGACGCTTGGCAAAAACGTTTTGCATTACATATCATTCATAGGCTTTTTGACCATGGCCTCAGGCACAGGGATACCACCATGTAAGGGATACTTGACATATTACATGATTTGGCAGGGAATGACAATACTTCATAAGATCCCAAGTTCACACATGCGAGTATTTTTCACATGACTGTGTATCAGAAAAGATGAGGCTGATGCTCCTTCTCTTTCTTTGCATTCATTGACTGCTTTTCCTGCCGGGATTTTCCAAAATGCCCAGTTACCACCATTATGTCCATCTCATGCCCTCCGTAGATGATCAGGCCATCCTATGACTCACACGTGTTAGAACATGAAGTCCCACCAGAGGGTATCCTGCAGCGGAAGACTGATAGATGAGCCCAGGAATTGCATGCAGAAGTGTTTCACTATGGAATGAAGCTTCATAAACATGTGTGTACTTCACAACCATTCATGTGAGTGCAAGCCACCAACTAATAGACTGTGCATCAAGACAAATATAGAAGCAACACTTAAATGTTTCCATCCGTCCACAAACTGGACACAATACAATACCAAAATGTTCTCCTACTAAACACCTGGCACTCTGAGCCCGCGTGCTCCTCTGAGCTTATGTGGACTCTCTGTCCAAAGATCCTTTCCATGTTGCTGTCCGGAAAGCCAACCTAGGTGGGCTGCGACTCTGAGCTACGTCTGAAGCACTAATAGGTCTCGGTCACCTCCTGGATGTAGGCCCAAGGAAGCCCTCCTGCTGCTCCTTCCTGCTCCTGAACTGGCTGCTCCAAGTGATGATTATGGAGACCCAAATGGCCCCCTTATATAGGGCACAAAGCCCACTTTTATAGACCCTGTAGCCAACTCAAACAGGCCCTCCAGCCGACCAAACAGGATGGCTTTTAGCTGCCTATAAATTCCCTTTTGGGGTCATGCTTCCAGCCTTTGGCTGGCACTGCCTTGCCACATGGCAGGCTGCCACTGGCCCAGGCAGGCCTGCCCATATCCAGCCTCATTCCCAAGCCCATAGGCCTGCCATAGCTTGCTGCACCTGTTCCATGTCTGTTCTGTTCCAGGCCCTGGAAAGCTTCCAACCAGTCCGTACTGAGGTTTCCCTGCACATGCTTGTCCTCTCCATTCATGGACAGCTGTGTGGAAATCCTGCACCTCTTTTGCCCACCATGGTGGTCCTGATCTGCGAAGCTCCTTTCTATCTCTGCTGCCCACAAGGCAGCCCATGTGCTGCCCATGTGGCAGCCCCATGCCTAATCCTAACACCCCCTCTCACCGACCCACGTTGGCCAGATCCAATTCCGTCGATGAGGATGCTCCAGTAGCTACCGTGTCGTAGCCCTTTGGAACACTCTAGTGTCGTCATAGTCTTTTCGTGACTTTTCAACAAGTGGCTCTTGCTCCAGGTCTGGTTCCGCTTTCGCATAGTAGTCCGGTACACATGCCCATTCTTAGCTGCCCGTGATGGCACCACCAGCTTAAATCACGAACCCACCTTCGAACTTGACCTCTCTAGGTACCAACATCCTCCAATTGTCCCCCGCATGATGGGTGAACAGCCTGAAGTCCTTCAGGCACAAGCTCTCAGGGTCTGTTTCAAC
Organism: Dipteris shenzhenensis; assembly: GCF_047967505.1. Taxonomy (NCBI): domain Eukaryota; kingdom Viridiplantae; phylum Streptophyta; class Polypodiopsida; order Gleicheniales; family Dipteridaceae; genus Dipteris; species Dipteris shenzhenensis. The sequence continues at coordinate 26,197,825 of NC_141600.1, forward strand.
CCGTCCTCCATCTGGCTAGGTCTGCAACCAAACAACATATCCGAGACATCAATTCCAGGGATGGATCCAGATTACCTGGACCTTGAAGCTCCAATTGTAGTTCTGTGTGGTCACCCTCTAAGTCACAAGCCTCTGTCTAACGCTGAATCCTCAGGTCCTGTCGAAGAATCCCCTACTACTCCAGCAATAGCCAAGCCTCCAGGTACCTCGCACTCTGCCTCCTTACTGCTGGTGCTACCTGCCACCCACAGTGACTCCTGGCACTCATCGCTGTGCATTGCCTTCACAAGGATCTCTGACTTCTCTCTTGACCAATCGTTAATGTCCGACATTCTGACAGTAACACTGGGGTCCTTGTACCTAATCTCAGTAGCACTCGGAGTTCCCACCTAGAAAAGTTTCTCTGTCACCACCAACTGAGCTGTATCCTCTGACTTTGAGCTGGCACCCTTCTTCTGATGATCAGCCTTCTTCTTTTTGCAATCCTTCACAAAGTGCCCTGGCTCATTGCAGTAGTCACTTCTTTTCTTTCTTTCTCTTCTTCTTGTTATCTTTATTTGAAGAGTCTTCTCTGTCGTCAGATTGGGGCTTGCCTTTGCCAGTCTTACCCTTGCCCTTGCCTTTGCTCCTGTCCTGAGATATTAGGGCCTTGTCATCCTTATCTGTACCATCATACTTCTGTCCTCGAGCTTCTTGCCGATCTCTGAGCCCACGTGCTCCTCTGAGCTTATGTAGACTCTCTCCAAAGATCCCTTCCACCTCGCTGTCCTGTTAGCCAGCCTAGTTAGGCTGCCACTCTGAGCTAAGTCTGCAGCACTTTTAGGTCTCCTTCACCTCTTGGATGTAGGCCCAAGGAAGCCCTCTTGCTGCTCCTTCCTGCTCCTGAACTGGCTGCTCCAAGCGATGATTATGGAGGCCCAAATGGACCCCTCATATAGGGCACAAAGCCCACTTTTGCAAACCCTGTAGCCGACTCAAACAGGCCCTCCAGCCGACTTAAACAGGCCGACTTTAGCAGCCTATAAGGCCCCTTTTGGGGGCATTCTTTCAGCCTTTGGCTGGCTGCCACTGGCCCAGGCAGCCTGCCCATATCCAGCCTCATTCCTAGGCCCCTAGGCCTTCCCTAGCTTGCTGCACCTACTCCATTTTTGTGCAGCCCTGTTCCAAGGACCTGGAAAGCTTCCAACCAGTCCGTACTGAGGTTTCCCTGCACATGCTTGTCCTCTCCATCCATGGACGGCCCTGTGGCACTCCTGCATCACTTCTGCCCACCATGGTGGTCCTGATTTGCGAGGTATCTCCTTCTCTGCTGCCTAGATGGCAGCCTATGTGCTGCCCATGTGGCAGCTCCATTCCTAATCCTACTCTTTGGTCCACTCCCCTGATGCACTTCTCATATGGGGGCTCACTGGTGGGGAGGTGACCAACCCTATTCCAATAAGATGACCATCCAACTTTCCCCATCTGAAACTAGGGACAGCTTGGATCCTGCCAATCACCAAGCATCCAGGGTCTTTTACAACCCATTTAATAGCTGGCACCATTCACAATCTTGAATAGATAAATGTATACAGTGGATCCCGTAGCTGCTCTCTATATTTCTTGATCACCAGGATTCCTCTTGATACTTGGATCTATTACCAGCTGTCTCTGACTGAGCGCCAAGTGAGCTATGTACTAAGAATAAAGCTGTGAGTCCAACAAGATACTCTAGAAACTCTCATGTTCCAGTGCTTCCAAAGTCTCAAACACAAAGTCATGGATTGGGTCTAGCACATAACTATATAGCAACATGCAACTGGACCATTGTGGAAATTTGCTGCCTTATTCAACACCAATATATAGCACCAACTTCTGCAACCAACAAGCGTAAGGTCTAAATTTCTCTATAATGAGAACTACCCCTATGTCTACTTGGAACGTCTTCACCCTCCACCTGAACAAACAGCTTGCCCATGTTTGCTGCCATCACACCAGGCTAGGTACCCCTTGAAGTGACACCAAATTAGCATTAATGTGTAACCTCGAAATGATACTCTAGTTGGTGTCTCCATCTTCCTCAAACTCGATCCAGAGTAACCTCTGTGTCCTTAACCTCCTCATGCTTAACCTCCTCATGCAGGCAGCCTTGATCTGAGCCTTACTAGAGCAATCTTCCTTGGCTTTCACCTTCACAAAGGAATTTGAATCCGTGGATCTTGGTAGTGAACTCTTGGTCCCCTACCAAGCCCGAGATGTATGTCGCTGGAGGAGATCTAATTGTATGATACAGTGAATCTCATTTTGAGGGATCAACTCAGGCGGTGCATCCATGCTGTACTAGAAGGGGGGAAGCCGGTCCATCTTGGATACCATGACTAGCAAACCATGTGGATACATGTGTATATCATACTGCATCAGTCTTAGATTCTCACTGTGCCCACCTGTGAGCCCCCGATTTGAGGGGACAAGGGGCAGTGAGAGGTAGGAGGGCTGGGAGAGAGACTCAGGCCAGAATCAGAGGGAGGAGAGCATGGCAGATATAGGCGACCAGCACACGGGCTGGTCGCAGCCTGCAACAGCAGGTAAAAGGGGGCTTTAGGCCTCACATGGAGGCTCCTGCAGCAGCACAGACTGGCCGCACAGGGCACCCTTATATAGGGGCCTGTGGCAGGCCAAGTTGGCCCAACCAGGGCCACCGACCAGGGCCAACCCTGGTTAGTTTTATGGGGCCCATGAAGTCGGCCACCAGACAGGGTACCAACCCTGCTGGTCGGTCATCTGAAGGGGCCTGGGCAGTGCCTATAAAAGGCCCACTTCTCCATTGATCCCTGCATCCAGTGCACTACAGAAAGCCTTCTCCAAGGCAGCGTTCAGCACTCAGATCTGGGAGAGTTTGTGAGAGAGAGTTTATCAGTTTGCTCCAGCACCCTGCTGTGATTTGTACTGCTCCCTTGGAGCCATTTTCTGCCCACCATCCGGTGGATGGTGGATGAATATACTCTCTCTCCATCTCTTCTTGCTGTTATCTTTGAGTGTGTTTCTGTTGCATCTGTGGTCATCTATCTAAGCTGAGTGTGTAAGAGTTAGAGAGATCTTGGGTGGAGGATTGAGTGATTCATTCCCTCTTCATTTTTAACATGGTATCAGAGCCATAGCCTCTCAACTCTTCTTCATCAAAGCACTCTCTGAAGGAAGGAGTCCCTTGGCAGAAAGGCGATTCCGTTTTCAGCTCAGGCTAGCACGGGAGGTCAGTACATCTTTTTTGCTTCAGTTTTTCAGTTTGCTATTCACCGAGATGGATCAGCGTTCAGAAGCCTCTACACCCACTGCTCGTCCTTCCTCCTCCTCCAGTCATCTTCCTTCTTCATTCATTCCCAATTTTGGTGAAGCTGGAAAGCTCGATGGGACAAACTATCCAATCTGGAAAGTCAAGATCCGAAGCCATCTGGTGGCACGGAAGCTGTGGAAGATAGTGATTGGGACCGAGGTAAAGCCGGAGGACATTGTGGACAAAAGAGGTGATGTTCTATTTGAAGCAGATGCGGATGAACTCAGTGCATGGGAGGAGTGGGATGCTCAAGCCTTAGCAATGCTAATCGGCACGACAGCAGATGTTGTGATCCCTCATATCCAGTTGGCAGAGACGTCTCGAGAGGCGTGGGCCATACTGAAGGAGCTGTATGAAACCGACAATACAGCCCGTATCATTACTCTTCAGCATCAACTTTATAATCTTGATATGAATGAGGGTGATAGTGTGCATGACCATCTGACAAAGGTGAAAGTCGCCCTTCTAAACCCTTGAACTACCGTGGAGGCGAGAGCCTCCATCAATCGTTATAATCAAGCCCTCTTTCTCATTCATGCGCGCATGAGATCTGCTTTCCACGCTTTAGCTTACACCTCTCACCGGAACATGACCCGAGGACCTATGCATCTGAAGTGTCATGACTAGGAGTAGGCTAGCACTGTAGTCTGTACAGTCGTAGTCAAGTGATAAGGACCAAGGTACATCACTACTGATCATCTGCATCATCCATGGACTCCTCGTCATCGTCATCCTCTGCCTCCTCAGATGAGCTTGAGGCATCTGTGTCACTGTCTGAAGAAGAATCATCAACATCAGGATCGGGACCATCGGGTGCAACTAAAGTACTAGCACCATCTCCAGATGGTTGAGTGTATGATCGTGTGTGGTGTGCTGGTGCTGACAGCTCCTCATACAACATGGTGTATATGTCGAGCTTCTCCCGTGGGATATCTGGTATGGCGTTCATCTTCTCCACGTCCACCTTGTCTACATTCACTTGGCGAGGCTCGGGGCAGCCGGCGGCGAACTCAAGGAGACGGAGGTTGCAATGACAAAACACCAACCGCTCCAATTGAGCCGTGCTCAATCTGTTCCTCTTCTTTGTGTGAAAGAGGGCCCAAGTGCTCCAGCACCTCTCACAAGGACCGGAACTGTAGTCCTGTGAGAGAACACGTATAGCAAGGCCTTTTTGCCATAAGCCAATTAAGCAGAGATAAGTATCAGGACTTGATAACTTTAAACATATTTGTAGTAGATAAAACTTCAAATTACTTAACGACTAAGCTCTAACTAGTGGCGTTGTAACTTGTCTCTTACCAAAGTAGAAGTACAGTTGCCATATTTCTCCCACGAGGAGACAGGCTGCAACTGTCTCTCGAAGCCTAGCCGTAGGTCGACCAAAGGAGAGGCTGTGATTGCAGAACAATAGAAGTTCATCCTCCATTTTTCGTTGCATCTCCAAGTCACCACCCGTCTAATTTTGTAGATACTGTTGCATCCCCTCCTCCAACTCGTCATTCTCATATTGTTCTTGACTACGCCAGAGGGGATGCAATACATGTGCCACCGCATGGATTGGGCGGTGGAACCAATTCCACCGCTTATTCCATATAGCACGGATGGACTCAACCCTAAATCATGCCACAAGAAATTGGAATGCATTATGCATGCAAAATTCATAGACTATAGATAATAGTACATACATAATATATATCTGAAAATTCTAGGCTTCATGATAACAAATTGCAATTTAGTAACTGCAATAATTATACATATTACAAAGGTAAAAAGTCTTACTTATCAGGCGATAGGGAAGTGTTTCTGTTGAGGGCCTCTCCAATCTTGTCCATAAACTCGTACAAGAGCCCTAATGTGCTTCCCTCCATGTCCGTGATGCGAAGCACTGTGTAGATAGGATTAATTGATTTGATTAATACCTCCACTAAGACTCATCCATGATCATGCGGAAAAATTTGATAGACTTTGCTTGGCCTCTATCATCCCAATCTCCCCACTCCCGAGACACAACCGTGCGCAACAAGCCCTGGCGAACTCGCACAAGCCTCTCCACCACTATGAACATGTAAGCAAACCTTGTGGCTGGAGGTTTCAATAGCTCAAGGTCGCTGTAAGCCTGATAGATGGTGAGGACTTTGGGTCTCTTCGTAACAAACTTCACGATACTACGGGCTGTGGAGAAGATGGCATCAATCCAAGGTATCTTCCCTAGGTCCTCGATCAAAAGATCAAGGCAATGTGAGGCACAGGGTGTCCACACAATCTTAGGAAACTCATCTTCTAACATGGCACTCATTGACACACAATTGCTGCCATTATTTGTCACCACCTGCACCACATGCTCAACACCTATCTCCATAATGGCTGCCCGTAAATGCTCCCAAATATATAACCTTGTAATCACTGTACTTGTAGTGAAAGCGTCTATCGCTCTCAAGAACATGGTTCCCTTGCAAGTAGACACTAAAATATTGTACACATTCCTCTTGCGTGCATCTGACTAGAAAAATGCTGGATGAAGACAATACTTAAAATTGGTCGCATAAGAGTGTGCATCCATATTTTTTCCAAGTCTCTTTCAAGGGCTTCATTCGGTCTTTCACACATTCCCTCTCTCTTCTTAGCTCTCTTGTCCGCAAGGCCTCATATGTAGGCCCTTCCCATTCATACCCAATGCGGCTTACGGCTCTCATGGCCTTCCTCCATCGTATAGTCTTCGCCACATGAAAGGGTATTGCACACTGTACGAAGAGCTTTGTGAGCTGACTAGTGGCCTCCTTCAGTGCTTGCTTTTGCAAGCGTGCTTGAATGCTAGACCTTTGCAGTGATCCTCTTTTTCCCGCACTCAGCCCAAGAGACAATGCGGGATCGTCTCCGGATCTCTATCTACGCAATAGTGGCATCTATGGTCTACCTCTATCTGCCTAAACCAGGGCAGCTTCATGCGCCAACATCCAAAAGTAGGATATCTTCTAAGGCCTACGGTTGGTCCAAAGACGTGAGATAACCTTCAAAGGAATCTGCTGTTCCAACAAATGATGCTGTCTTGAGGAGGACCAGGCTATTGCCTCCAACTGCAAATGTTGCCCAATACGAGTCGGGCATGATCCATAACTAGAAGCGTCTCCTCGTCCCCTCTTGTCTCGCCATACCATTCGAACTTGCCCATAACTAGGCGTTTGAGCTGACCCATGCAGCCGCTGTGAAAGCATCATCAAGTGGCAGATGAATCTCCTATATAATTCAAAAAAGTCTAAGAATGTTTGCAATTCTTGTAGGTTTGTAGGATGTGGCGATTCCAATATGGCCCTAACCTTCTCGGGATCCATTTGAACCCCTTCTTGGGATATAATATGTCCCAAGTACTTCACTTCTTTTGCAAATAATTCAAATTTGGATTCTTTTGTAAAAAGAGAATTATCTCTACAAAGTACTTGGGACATATTATATCCCAAGAAGGGGTTCAAATGGATCCCGAGAAGGTTAGGGCCATATTGGAATCGCCACATCCTACAAACCTACAAGAATTGCAAACATTCTTAGACTTGTTTGGATTATATAGGAGATTCATCTCCCACTTGCTGATGCTTTCACAACGGCTGCATGGGTCAGCTCAAACGGTGTTCCCAATTGCTTAGAGATAATTCTCTTGCACTGGGGTGATCTGTTGCTTTGCTGAAATATCAATGCCCACTTGAACGCTTAAGTATCGTTGTATGCCCTTGCGGTATCCACCGAAATCCTAGTGTAGCATCTCAATCTTGATCTCCTGCACCTTCTCAGTTGCTGTAAGAAATCCAATTGATATTGCCTCATGAGCCCAAATAATAGTTCTCGAGGGCTACATGGACCCCCTCGAGGCTCTCTGCTGTGCCCTTCACATAGAGTGAGGTGTCTGAGTCCAGGAGCTCCTCCTCTCGACGAATCAAAAGCCTCATCCCGAGAGGCCTGCAGCTTGGGAGCATAGAAAGTAATTTAGAGCCTCTGCCTTGAATAGGAAGAGAAAGGGAGCAACAGTGCAACCCTAGCGAACTGCGTAAAAGAGAGCAAAGGCCTCCCCTGTGTGATCACCAATGAGCATTTGACTGGTAGTCCCTCGTGCGACTCCTTTAATCCATTTGTCTGAAAATGCCAATCTCTACATGATGTCCTCCTAAAAGGACCACTCCCCTGTCATAAACCTTCTCAGCTCCAAAAGAAGGATCACGATAGGTTGAGACTCCTCTCGAGCCCAATCAATTGACTCCCAAACTGTGAAGATATTGTCCAGGATATTGTGTTCCTGAAGCCAATATAGTGCAGATGGGGACTTGCTACATCGTTGGCCCGCCACATTAGTAGGCCAATGTGCAGATCTAGTCGGCTATGCTGACCCAGTCAATCCTCCTATAGATCGGGACGCGTGAAGGCTAATGGGGTCAAGAGGGTTGGGGACTGTATAAGCAGCCCCTCCCATCATTTTACTCCATCAGCATCTCCACCAGTTCACTGTTAGAGTCGTGCTTATGCAGAAACTTGCGCAATTCTAGTTAAATTACTCTATAAACTCAGAATTTGAAACAACCATTATTTTAAGGTGAACATCTACTACAGACATATCATTCAAAATTCACACAAAAGGTTGTGAGAGACGGGAAAAGAGTTGAGCATGTGATGGGGTGTGAATGAGGTACACCCCCTAATCCCAGCTATATTTCTTTATTACAATGATGCTCAGCTTGAATTGCAATAGTAATGTAGACTCTTGGACAGAAACCACGGGAACTTAGAAATCCTAGGACATGAATAAGTAGTCCAAAATATATACAATGATCTCTTTGATTATTGAAAAATGGGAGAACTCAACTCATAAAACTATAGGAAACTGTAGAAAAGTAACCATTGGCAGCCGTTGATAAAAACCAGGTTAAGAGACCCAAAACTTGCCAATCTCAGCGAAAGATCTCTGAAATTATTGAATTGACACCAACTTGTCTCTCAATCTCTGAAAACACATGGTTCAAAATCTGAAATAATTAGTAATTTTGACCTAAACATGGTTCAGATTCCAGAATGCTAAGGATATATGTAGGAATAAATGTGATCAGTTTTGGTCCTTGGAAAGGCCTACAAGTCAAAACGAAATCTGAAAATCACTTTTAAATGGGCTTACAGGTGAATAACAGAATCTGAAATCATTATTTTCTTCGCAGACATGACAAAAGCTCTTGCAATTCAAGGCAGGTAGGTAGAAATAAAAAACTTCAATTTTAGAAGTACTCCATGATCTTCTTCTGCCATTCAACTTGACCATTTGCTACAATTTTACTTCTTCGCCCACTTCCCACATCTGGAACAAGCCTCAAAGTAAGTGTAATTCTCAGATTTACCCTTCTACTGATTCATTTAAAGGCTGTTTTTCTCTGTTACAGATTTCGTTTTTCACTTTTGATCGGTAGAAGAGTCAAGCAGAGTTGCTAGAGGGCAAGCGGATAGCAAAGCAAGTTTGCAAGGAGGAAGAAAGTCTATTAATATCCACGGGAGACCAAAAACGTCTACGGGACAATAGAAAAACCATTTAATACAACAGCTTAGGGAGGGTACATGGCAACCCCCAAGGAGAGCAACAGCAAGAGGGTGCGAATTTGCAAGAGAGCACAATAGTCTGCTTAGAATGGATCCCAAACTTCTTATAGACAAGCACAAAGCTTTATAAAGCTAAGAAAGCACAAAAAGCAGTATGAAAAAAGTGTAAAAAGCTGGAAAAACGATTTCTAATATCTTATTTTCCAATTGTAATATTTGATTAATTATTCTAGGTTAGAATCGTTTTTAGGAGCTACTTCAATCCTTTAATTCGGTTTCTTGAAAATTTTTCCCCATGACCCCTCTACCATGTGCACAATTAATTAAATCAATAGGCCTAGAACTTATACACATCCTAGGTTTGCTAGGCTCATAACTTGACGTAGACAACTCATAATTTATCCAAACTGAATCCTAGACTTGATGTGCTCTGTCTTCTGTGCACGTGATTAATCAAGGTGCTAGACCTAACACTCAAAGATTAGGGGTTGTGAAGATCACATCCGCCTGACAGTCAGGGATTGGTGCGTAGGTTAGGTTTTTAACCTTTAGGGTGACTATCATAGGGTCGAAGCTGCACTATATGTTTTGTTTTTAGAGGATGAGTTTGGGCACGTTCCTAGGTTCGTGTAGATTTGTGTGCACATGCGCACATGTTCGCTTATACACATTTCATATGATCTAGATATATGATAGCAGTATGTAGGGGCTTGGAAGGGGTGATTTGTTGATAATATTAGCACAGTCTTGACTTTTGTAGTGAGTTGGTGGTAAGTAGGTTGTCGGCTTGCAACAAGCATAAGGCTACTTCAACTTCCCCAATGCATGCTTGCGTTAGTCTTCCAGTGGCAATAGAAGACCACATGCATTCTAACATAAGGCATCAAACATCAATGAGAGGTCACATGATTGTATTGCGAATTGCTCCTATGAAGTTTGTGACAGTGGAGTTTGTGACAGTGGAGAGATCACAAAACTTGAAGAAATATGATGAATTAGATTGCACACACTTTGAAATGCAAAGAAATTGTGGGTTTTGTAAGAAACACTAAACCTTAGGTTGGAATGTGCATCTCTACTTGGGGTAGAGTCCAAGCAACTCTCTTGCTGACCGTGTGGAAAAATCAAAGGGCAGCCTCTTGGGGCTTTAACCCGTGCCCAAGGCCTTGCTTACGATCCTATGTTTACGTGCTCCACATGCTACTTCGAATTGTACTCTCGCTGGTGTCATCGGGGGCCATGGGCTGGCTAAAGGTTGGCTTGCTGAACCTAATCCCCCCCCACAAAAAAAAAAAAATGCCCCGCGGCCTGCAGTTTTCTATTTGCTAGGATGGTGTCGGTATGCCAGGATGGTGGTGGACCTGGGATTTCTTTTAGTGGGGTTGTTTTAGAAGCCAGCTGAATTTTCCTGTGCTAGGGTTTTCCTTCATATTGAATAAATCTCAATAATCCAAGTGGGGATACATTTTGCGAAGGGTTGAAAATGAAGGAGAAGGGAAATTCTATTTTAGGGTTTGTTCAAGATCTTCATAGAGCATGGCAGGTTTCAATTCCTAGATCTGTGATGATTTTTAATGGTAGAGATACAACATCAAACTGATTTTATTGGTGCATACAGATTGACAAGGATGGTGCAGAGCCAGAGAGGGTAATGCAAGAACTTTCTTCCTTGGGCCTTTTACCAGAAGATTGGGGTGGTAATGTTCCTATGGTTCAGGTGGGTCTTACTTTTGTGAGGTTTTATTGTGTTCTGTAGCTTCGTTATATCTGTGTTCCATATGGTTAAATTAATTCTTTGATATATGCTTCAGGTTAGTGCTCTTAAGGGACAGAATGTGGATACTTTATTGGAGACTGTGATGCTGGTGGCTGAGGTATTTTCAAGGATTCTTATATCCCTTTATTAAAAAGAGAAGACTTATGCCATACATCTATGTGATCGAAATTTTTCCTTAGATAGGTGTTTAATTGTCTTTGAAAGCCATGAAGCTGAATCTGGACCCTGGTGCAGAGTAATGCTATTCAATGCACGTCATATAGCTTTTGAGTCTCAATGTTTATGCTTTGTTTGAAAGCTGCGAATTTTGACCTAGACCCTACGGCAGCTTAGAATGTTAAACTAACTGGCAATAATGCTGGCTATTGTTTATAACAGTTTCAAGATTTGAAAGCAAATCCGAATCGAAGTGCTAAAGGAACTATCATCGAATCACGTCTCGACAAAACAAAGGGAGTAATGGCAACTCTTCTCATTCAAAACGGCACCTTGAAAAAGGGTGATATTGTGTTTTGCGGTGAGGCATATGGGAAGGTAGGCACACATTTATAGTCCTTTGTAAATACAGCAATATGTTTCCAACTTAGTTTTTAGGTTTATATTGATTTCATTCTGAGTCAACCCCAGCTATCCATGGCTTTCTGCTCAAATTTTGAAGTTCTGTTTGACTGGCTCAGGTCCGTGCTTTGCTTGATGATACTGGGGAACGCGTGGATGAGGCTGGGCCTTCCACAGCAGTTCAGGTTGATTAATTTCCCTCTATGTCTTGTAGGAGATTTCGGTGTCAATTTTAGCTTGCAAATCTCCTTGAATCATTTGCTAGAGATGCGTTTATGGCATGCGCTTCAAAGGTTCACAGCACACAAGCTATGAATGGGAAACATGAAAGCTAACCATAGATCCATAGAAGCCCCCCCCCCCCAAACAAACACATATATGCACACACAAAAACAGAGAGAGAGAGAGAGAGAGAGAGAGAGAGAGAGAGAGAGAGAGGGAGGTGGCCACACTCAGGTGCCACAATTCAAAGATGCTAGGCATGATAGATCATGTGCCTTTCCACAGTAGTAGACCTTGAGTATTTCACACTCGACAAGGAAGTGTGCCTGACTACCAGTTGTACTTGCAAGCAATTGCTGCCTGTCATCAGGTGCTTTGCATTTCATTGATGGGCGTGGGAGTTCTTGTTGCTTCCTGTATTTTTCCCTTCTTTTAACACATGGCGTATACCATATGAGATCCCTTAAGAGTAAGAATAACACTCACAATTTTACAGTCTCAGTTCCGAGAATAAGGTAAAACTATCGGATATCCACTGCACACTGATGTATTTGTTTATCAGCAGGGAAAGCAAAAGAAGAAGTTGATTAGCCACCTTGAGTTTACCTTGTCAGTGTCCTACTGTGCCACATTTAAGGCATTCATTACTCTGATTTTGTGCTTTTTAAGTAGTGTTATGGAGATCAGTTATGGAAATGAAGATGGCTGGTAAAAGAAATCAAATTATCAAATGTTGGGATTCGTGGATTACTTTGGAATTATGACATGGGCACGCTCCCTTTTCTGAGGCGAGCAGGTTTGGCATCAAACTGTAAGACTAGGGAGACACATCAGTGGCTGACGAAGATGTTAGGGACTTTTCAAGGATCATCCACCCTAAGAATGGCAGAAGCGTTCTTCTCACCTTGTACTTTGGATGTGGAAGCTCCTTTTTCTCGTTTTTAATACTCAACCAATGAGATTGAAGCGCATCCTTTTACTTCTTCATGCATACATACATACATATACTTTTACATAGAGAGATAGAGAGAGAGATAGAGATAGAGATAGAGACGAGACAAGGCGAGGGGCTTTTCATTGTAGGAACTATCATAAACTCATCCAATGTCAATCAAGGATGGAACTCACACACACCACAACAGGATCACATCACATAGACCAAGTCTGCTCTCATTGTGGTGCAAAAAATGTTGGGTGTGATGAGACCGGACATGCAGAGACGAGAGACTTTTTATATCGTAGGAAATATCCCGAGGGGCCATAAATGATTCTCTCTCTCACGTGCGCACGTACGCGCACACACACACACACACGTATGGACTTTAGAACCAAAAATCTAAATTTGTACGATTGGATATATTCTAGTCTTACAAAAGTATATGTTATGTATGTATGTATGAATGGATTTGGAAGGAGTGATCGAGAGAGAGAGAGAGAGAGAGAGAGAGAGGGGGGGGGGGGCGCAGAGAATAATACACACATATGTGCCTACATATTTATCTATATGTATGTACAGTCTCTGCTCTTCCGTGTATGTGATTCTTTTCATTCCTTCTTTGCTCTAATACACATTTGTTGACGTGTCCTCACTATTCCTACTTGCTTGAGTTCTTAACTTTCATTCAGCCTGATAGGGCTTGTGGCAATGTCACCTCGTAGGATCAGTGTAGTTTAGACAGACCATGAGCAAAGGTCATCAATCCCATAACCACCAAGGAAGAATGGGAATGAAATTGATGGAATTCAGTGCTCCAGGGTTTGTGCAGGGGATACATCTTTTACTACATGATCTTTTGAGCTAATTTAGGAGCATTGAAAGTGAAGTGAACAGAAGGATTTCTATTTTGAGAATCATTTGAAGCTGACAAACATGTGTTGCAGGTGATTGGTTTAAGCAATGTCCCTATTGCTGGGGATGAATTTGAGGTTCTTGATTCACTTGATGAGGCCCGTGAGAGAGCAGAGCAACGTGGTGAAGCCATACGATTAAATCGGCTTGCTGCACGGGCAGCCGAAGGCAAAGTGACTCTTTCCTCTATTGCAAACTCTGTTGCTGAAGGTCAAGAGGGAGGTGTGGAAAGGCATCAACTGAATATTGTTCTCAAGGTGGATGTGCAGGTATGTAGCTGGTTCTTATCTTCCCCCAACCACTTCTGGTTTTGATGTGTAAATGTTGGCGAAAACTGACTATTGCAACTGTCCTTGATACCCTTAGGAGAACAAAGTGATATATGCACATGAAAATGATGTGTGACACCCAATGGCACAGTCCCCCCACCCCTTGTCTTCAGATATTGAAGTTCACCGTGCACATGAACTGATGCATATATGCACCTGCACAGAACAAGCAGATGCAGAGACACACGTACATACAGATACACATACATTGGGAAACACATAGATCATTATTTAACAAAGTTGAATGAGTTTCACATGGTAGTAGGTAGCTTTCATAGATGCTTTCATGATTTTCCATGTTTTTCCATGTTAAAAGATTCCATTCTTATATCTTTGGTGGTCCATTTTCATTGTGATAGGATTGACTTGTTGAGCAGGTTAACTCTGGTTCTATGGATGGTACACCAATTAGCAAGCTGGACTGTTACATTCTGAACTAAAGTGATAGTTAGAGTGAGTGATGGGTTTTTAAATGCTCTTGATGCAAGTGTGTGCATTTTTAATGAATGCCATAGGTGCTGTTATCTCTGGATGAAAAGTGGAATTATAATTTTCACTTCCAAACCAGCACATTTTTGTAGATGATGCAATCTTTTCCTTGTCTCTACTTGTTGTGAGATCCTTGAGTAGGCATACGCTCTCTAACACAGATATTATGGGCACTCAAAAGTCACTGGGAAAAGGGTATGGTAACTAGGATATCTAGATTCTAAATATTCAAGAGATACTTGTCTTAACAACACATGAAGGTGGGTGAGTTTGCTGTTATAGCATCTCATGCGAATGTAGGTACCAAATGTTGATGAGGATTAATAAAGCGCACGTGGTATTGTTATACCCCCCTAGCTTAGTTGCATTACCACATTCCAATACCTACCTCCTAGACTCTCTTTTTGTGTCTATGCGAAGTCTCCTTCACAACACCACCTCCTTGATCTCTAGCCTCCCACCTAGCCCAATGCTTGCCACTTGGGTTTCCTTTTGGTACCATGTGTTCTTAATTAGATCCTTCCACTAATGCCCTAACGCCCTCTTACAACTTTATCTACACCCTTATATTAATGCCTAGGCCTAGGAATACCCTAGGCCTATGCTGTCTGATCCCTCCTATGCAAGCACTTCCAAGCTCTCGCAATTCTCTATGTTGTATTGCGTTACCGTAAGTTCTAACATTATGGTTGGCATAACATTCCCTTCCCCTTAAGAAATGTTTACATGCTCGAAAACACCTCTGAAGGTCGCTTATCTTCTCCCACGTTGAATTGTCTTCAGCTCTCTTTCCACTTCACAAGACAATACGTTGTATGTCTTGTTCGTTTTTCTTGTCTCTCTAAAATTCTTTTTGTTACATGTGGTGAAGGTGGTGCTTCAATAAGTTTGTCTAGGGCTGTCTTTCCTACCAGATTATCATCATCTCCTCGCCTCCTTTAAAGTCTACCGACATAAAAAACTAGATCTATTGTACATCCTTTTGGTAGAGCTAGTTTGTAAGCAAGTTCTCTAATTCTCTAAGTATTAGGTATGATCCACACACAATCTCTAGGAGAGAAACTTTCGACATTTACCCATTTTTAGGATTTTTAAAAATTTTGGCACTTAAGGTAGACTTTCTTACCTTCTGCATTTTCCCACTTTTCTATGGTGTGGATTTGCATAACCTCTTGCTCTATAATGAGCCTTTTAGTGCTATCTTTGGCTATTTCAAGCGTTTGATCCATATTTGAGAAATCTATAGTTGCCTGAACCTTCTTCTTTTCAAGCCCCATTGCAATTGGTGCTCTTGGTCGAAACGTACATTATAACGAATGGACTAAAACTCATTGTAGAATGTTTGGCACTAATATATGCAAATTCTAATATGGGTAGATGTGAAGATCCACACTTTTCGAAAATGCAAATGTGTGCAATGCATGCAGAATTTGAATGCCGATTGGCCCTCCAATGGGAAAGAGCGCCCTCGTGAGAGTACTTGTTTCTTTTTCGACCTACATGTAAGGTGGGAGAGAGATGACGGATGAATGCAATGTGGTAGAAAGAATGCAACGTGAGATTCACAATGAAAGGGTGATACCCTTTCATTAATGTCCCTTGAGATCACTCAAGTTCCATCTTCCCATTTACACCTACCCTTAGCCTATGACCCATGCACCTACCATTCAATACACTCTAATGCACCCTTTCCCTTTCCTATTGCCCCTAGGACCTAGACACGTGTGTGCACATCTTTATTACTAATCATTGGCCAATGTTACATAGTTTTGGCGGTACTATTTACACTGCTTGATCGATCATAAATACAAACATATAACCGCACCATCAAATTGGAAATCTACTAGTAAACTTTCTCACAGTATCTATATCAAACTATCATGGTCACTTCTACTTGGCCTAACAATAATAAAGTTCTAATGACTATTAATTAACTAAATAATCATTTCTCTTGTCATGACACTTCCTCTTGCTTGAATGAGCAGAAGTCCTCTTCTGGATTATTGCTTGTCTCTTCCTCTTACGTGCACTTTCTCTTGTTACTTGTGCCATTGCATCGCCTCTTTGTAATCTGCGAGTATCTGTGGAAAATCTGTAAAGAACTATTCTTCCATCCATTGTGCATCACTAGCTGGCTGGTTTTTAAACTTCAGTAAATACATATATCTCTTCTTTCCACGAGTACTCTTCTCTTTATGGTTCCGGAGTAAGAACTTCAGTCCCATCTTCAAGTTCAGGTTCTTTTTGATGCTGAGTATCCAAAAACGCAGAAGTATCGCCATGGTATCTCTTCAAATTGCTAACATGGGTAAGAACTCTGGCCACCTTCTAGGTTGGTCATGGACATAAGCTCGAAGTAAAGTAATTATGGTTTGATTGGCATTCTCACTTTGTCCATCTCCTTGAGGATGGAAGGCTGTAGTAAATTTCAGTTTGGTTCCGAGATTCTCTAATAGAGCTGTCCAAAAGTTGCTAATGAAACGGCCATTATTATCGGATACAATGGATTTTGGTAACCCATGTAACCTGAAGAGTTCCCTAATGAATAACCTTGCTGTTTCAGGAGCAGACAACTCTTTTTTACAGGGAATAAAATGAGCTTGTTTACTCAGCCTATCTATAACAGTGAAAATCTGCTCAAACTGACCAACCTTGGGGAAACCAGACACAAAATCCATTGTAATGTGTTCCCACCTTTCTGAAGGAATAGGCAAAGGCTGCAAAAGACCAGCAGTCTTACTTGTGTCAGATTTAATGCGCTGACATACGTCACATTGTTAAACAAAGGTGGAAACTTCTTTGCGAAGTTTAGGCCAATGGAAGTATTGTTGGTAAGCTGAAAGGAAAGGAAAGAGTGGACACAAACTCAGAATACTTGCATTATGGAATGAAGAAGAGTGAGGTCCTTAAGTAGGCACCTCATACATGCTCACTGACATCACTGATGATTTCAGAGCTCCACAATCATCTCCTTAATCTGCTCCTAGATTCTCTCAATCATCCTATGTGGCTCTCCACCATCTAACTGTGCTTGTGGGCACCTAACTGTGCCTCTAGCACTCACACATAGAAACCAAGGTGTGCCTGAGGCATACACCTTGAGATATCCCATCAATTTTTTTTGAGGTCCTTAAGTAGGCACCTCATACATGCTCACTGACATCACTGATGACTTTAGAGCTCCACAATCATCTCCTTAATCTGCTCCTAGATTCTCTCAATCATCCTATGTGGCTCTCCACTACCTAACTGTGCTTGTGGGCACCTAACTGTGCCTCTAGCACTCACACATAGAAACCAAGGTGTGCCTGAGGCATACACCTTGAGATATCCCATCAAGTATCTCTCAATATTGTCAATGGTCCCTCTAATGCCTCTATGTCCAGAATATGGACTCGCATGTAACTCACTCATGACTAGATACCGAAATGTTTTGGGTACTACACATATGGCACGTCCCAAAAATAAGTATCCATCCACGATGGAATAAGCCTCTAAATCCCCGACCTCATTACGCTGAATCTTCCCATAAATGTCAGCGAAGTCCTCATCTAAAGGATAAGCTTCAACCATTGCTCCTAATGATTTCTCCTTAATCACAGAAACATGATTAACTTGGGGCCGTCTACTCAAAGCATCAGCTACTAAATTCTCCTTTCCTGGCTGATATTCGATATTTGGTTGCCCAAAGGATTGAATATATTCAGCCCATTTGATTTGCCTTGAAGAGACAATGGGTTGAGAAAACAAGTGCTTGATACTTTGATGGTCAGTCTTAATCTTGAAAGCATAACCATATAAATAATGCTTCCATAACTTTAGAGCATGAATGACTGCCAATAACTCCTTCTCATACGTGATATATTTCAATTCAGCCCCTTGAAGTTTTCTACTCTCATAAGCAATGGGATGCCCTCCTTGCATCAACACTGCCCCAATCGAGGTACCACTTGCATCCGTACATACAACAAAGAACTCTTTGTCCATGTCCGGAAGTGTTAACACTGGTGCAGTCACCAATGTTCTCTTAAGCTCCTCAAAAGCTACTTGGTGAACCTCTCCTTACTCATACAAGGAATGCTTCTTCAACAAATCTGTTAGTGGGGAAGCAAGACGTGCAAAATTCTTAATGAATCTGCGATAATAACTACACATCCCTAGGAAGGATCTCAGCTCATGTATGTTTTTGGGTATTGGCCATTCAATTATGGCCTTGATCTTTTTAGGGTCAACCCGAATTCCCTCGGCAGACACAATGTGTCCCAAATACTCTATTTTTGTCTTGAAAAACTCACTCTTCTTGGTATTTAGGAACAATCGATCCTTCCTTAGGAGCTCCATTACCTTAGTAAGGTGATCCTTATGCTCTTCCTCATTCTGGCTGAACACTAAAATGTCATAAAAAAAGACTATGACAAATTTTCCCAAGTAGGGTCGCAAAACCCTTCTCATCAGCCTACTAAAAGTGGCTGGAGCATTAGTTAGGCCAAAAGGCATGACCAAAAACTCATAATGTCCAGTGAGAGTGCGAAAAGCAGTCTTATGTTCATCCCTAGCTTTCATACGAAGTTGATGATAACCAGATTTCAAATCCAATTTGCTAAAAACTTTAGCACCTTTAAGCATATCCAATAAATCATCCACTCTTGGAATCGGATACCGGTTCTTAATCGTAAGTTTATTCAAAGCACGGTAATCTATACACATACGATATGATTCATGCTTCTTCTTAACCAATAATACAGGTGCTCCAAATGGAGAACAGCTTGGTCGAATCAGGCCTTTTTGCAATAGATCTTCATGTGAGCAATTTGAAGAGATACCATGGCGATACTTCTGTGTGGTCGGGTTAAATATTTCAACCTCGTACCTTACTTTTGGCTGCTTACTTATATATGCTCGATGCATTAATTGTATGACTCGATCGACCTGTTGGGGTTGAGCATGACTTTATGGATGATCCGTTGTGCTCATATTTAAAGTTGTTTCCATCCTCTTAAACACAGCCCTCAAAGAATGATTGTTTAATTTGCTATCTCAGTCCCAAAATTTACTAGCGGGAATTTCTTACAATGTGTAGACATACAATTTGTAGACATGCTCCATGAATACCCTTGCTAGTTCGAGAGTTTTAACCTCTGCTTTGGCCTGAATAAATTACGCCATCTGGGTTAACTAATCCACGATTACACACAGTGTCGCGTCTTCTTTGGGTCCTAGGTAGTCCACAATAAAATGAAAGAAAACAGAAGATAAAAATGGAATGCAAGTACACAATAGAAAATTGGAGAGTAAAGCAAATTTGATATACTAAAATTGCTGATACATCTGTTCAACCGAGCCTCTCAAGTGAGAATTTAGATGGTGATCTAGACAGCTGCTGGATGGAGCATTGAAGATTAGATTGTCTCAAGACAAGAGAGATAACTATGTATAGTGCGACATGTAGGTCGGAGAGACTAGCTGACTACAAATCTTTAGAAGTCGTCTTGTTGAACCAACGATAGACCGTATACAAGTTGTATTTGTGGAGGCCTCTGTACCCCCTGGTTGTGGGAGCTGCCGCCCACCCCGCGCTTCTTGGACATCCCCCCAAAAGTTCAACCCCCCCCTCGAGGCCGGTATCAAGCTCAATCATACTCGACTAAATGGTCTAGTGGGATAGGCCGTCTCATAACCATCTAGTCTACAAACTAAGAGCCCTTGTAGTGCATAAACTGTGGACCTTCTCAATATCCAGTGCCCATGATCCTCATATGGGGGCCTTGCAACATTGGGCACTCAAAAGACTAGTGGGTAACTCACATGAGAGGTGGACATTTGAGCTAATTCTTACAGAAAATCCATAGAGATACTCTCCCACATGCCAGACTGGATGTAATAACCCGCCTATCTTTAGGTGTCCAGCTTTGTTGACTCAGCGTTTTAGCACTTTATTATATTTGCTTGAACGAACTTATTCATTTGAGCTCAGTATAACTGCCTTTTCAGAGACCACAAGTCTTTTATATTCTTGGGTGTCTAGCACTCAGCCCATCAGATATTTACACAGAACTTAGTGCCTAATGGCATTGCTATCTTGACACATACTCTACTCTTGTAGAGCAAGGAAGCATTGTCGACACTCAAATCGTGCCGCTGCTATCGTTCTGTCAAGGAGGAGCAGCTAGTATAGGCTGCGACATTTTTTCTATGCTTTGGAGGCTGCTCACCATGTGGACAAATAGCTGTTGATCTATCACATCACCCTTCAATCTGGTCACCGCTTGCTCATTCCTGAGGGAGGACGTGCAGATTTGCGCCGAGTAGTCTTGCTATTCTTGAACCAATTTTGGAAGACAGATTCTCAACTTGCATTGGCTTTCTCTCTTCCTCTACTGGTATCTCTACTACATCGCCTCCTCTCCCCCATTTTTTTGAATTCTGGTGACACGTCTTTTTTTGTTTTGGAAGCAACTGTCTTCAATCAGCATGGCATTTATCGGTATCACGAAATATGGTATCTCCAATTGAGAAATTTTATGGCACCGCATTTGCTCTTTGGAAGACAAAGATGCATCTCCTTCTCATGAGGGAAGGCTTGTGGCAGATCGTCGTCACTACTGAAGAATGTGAGCAAGTATGCAACAACTACAAGAAGATAGGCAAGCAATAGGATAAACACCATGGTCAACTCGTTGCTACATCTTCTATACCGACATGGGCGATGACTCGGAGCCCTCAAGAATAAAAGAAAATGCCATGATAGTTATTGTTGACTCCTGTCTTCTGATAGTGACAACCACGAGTGGGCTTTCTAAGTACTCCCTTTTCTCTTTTAAATAATTTATGTGTGGGGTGCTCTCTCCAGATTACAACTCCAAAATGATATGCATTCTTTAGTGTGTTTTTTAATTGTATTATGCATTGGTTTTTCTTCAAGAGGGTTATCTATTTTTTTTTGGGGGGGGGGGAGGGGAGGTATGCAAGTGTCGATTTTGTCCCATGGCTGCTTAAGTATGAACCTCTAATCATGTGCCTATGCCTCTGCGCCATGCTTGACTTTATTGAGCCTCCGAGCCATGCGTATGTACCTTTGAATTAAGTTCTATTGTTAGCCTTTGAGGTCATTTGTAGAATATGCCATGTTCTCACTTGTGATTCCAATTATAGTTGCAAAACACGTTTGCAAACCTCCAATTTATTGGAACTTTCAAATTTGGGGCTTTTTATCAAAACCCTGTAAAAATGTCTGATGTCTTTCTGATGTGTTATTTCTAGGAAAACCAGCAGCCTGCAGGTATTGTAGCAGGAAAATAGCAGGTAGTTAGGAAAATAGTAAGTAATCCATATGTCATGGGAAAGTCACACGTATTTTATAGGGTCCATGTTTGTTTTCCACCTTTCTTCTGATGCAAGCGTTTGCAAAGGTAAGCGTTTGCAAACCTTTGCAAACTGCAAACGTCTGCACCATGCAAACGTTTGCTTGCAACTATGATTCTAATCACCTAATGTCGTTTCCTAAAATACTCTCCTGGGGATTAGACACTGTTTGCTTACAGTTAAGACCTTCCCATAGCATTCAATTTTCATTTATGCTCATGTCATAGGCCTAGCCATCTATGACCTGAACGGTGGTATGTTACATATTATCTGTGTGTGTTTGAGAGTGGTGTGAGATATTGTGAGTGTTTGAAGGGTCAAGTGACCTTTGGGAGTGGATAAGCTCATGGACATGACATCATAGGTGATGCCTAAGGTTCATCCCTTGTGGGTATATGTACTTGGATCATATCTATGATTATTGCGCTCAATCTTTTGGTCTCTCTCTCTCTCTCTCTCTCTCTCTCTCTCTCATGGCTCTTTTCCTTTACCCACCATAGCATTGCCATAGCATTGTGTTTCTTCACTCTGAGCACATAGGCTAGAGATCAGATTCCCACAAGCTCATGCCTATAGCGCTAGCGTCCCATACCACCAAATAACATCTCGTGATCTGCCAGGCTCATGACCTAGACCAGACCATCTAGTAGTGTGTGTGCATTGAATGAATTCACAATAGAAGAGCATCCCGCTTTATGGAAAGTGTCCTTGGCTAAAATTAGCCAACTGGCCCTTTGCTATTGCCCAAGTCCGCCAGACCCACGTTAGCCTGCTTCCCTTAATCCTTTCTGTATCTATTTGTATGCATGAATGCATGCATCCATATATCTACGTATGTATATGTATTCATGCCTACCCGGAATGTTTCATGATTGTCAATCTTTGTTAGCAATCTTTGATGATGTCATGCCAAAAACGATAGATTGAATGGTTAGTATCAAGAAAATATAGACTGAGTTTTGGTTTCCAAAGAAAATTGCACATCACTGCTAAATTTGGAGTAAACATGGGAAGCTCTCTTTCATGTTCAAGAATTATACGAGGGCATTGGCTTCCTGTTGCTGCTGGAGTGATTCTGTTCTTTTCAGCAAAACCAGCTTTTACTTTGGGGAATAGCATGGATTTTTGCATCTAATTGACCTTGGTTTATACTCTTTTGATATAATACAGGGAACAGTGGAGGCTATTCGAGAGTTGTTTGAAGCTTTGCCACAAGATACTGTAAACCTACGAATGCTTATGCAAGCTGCTGGTGACATCACCACCAGTGATGTTGACCTAGCCATTGCAAGTGAAGCCATTATTATAGGTTTCAATGTTGGGGTACAGCCTGGAATTCAAACATATGCTGACAGCAAAGGTGTAGAGATTCGGTTATACAGAGTGATCTATGAGCTCATTGATGACATCAGGAATGCCATGGAGGGTTTGCTTGATCCTGTCCAGGTGTGTTGACATTCATTTGATTTTTGATCAGAGTATCATCGTCTTCTCCAATCATGTGCATACTATGCTCTCATGTGAGTTCATTGAAGAGAATTGACAATGTCAAAAGTGATGGTCATTGTAACATATTGAAAACACTGCTTCCAGTTTCTGGTCATCTTTGGTATTCCAATTGTACTAATTTGTATGATCTATGTGCATGTATGGATACAGTGGCCAACTTTGGTCTCTTCTTATATTTCTGTTCAACACAGTGACCAAGTTATTTGTTCCAATACTGTCAATCTCTCTTCATTCTACAAACTATCATTCAATCTTTGTATCTTGACTTAGGTACATGTGAAAGTATAGGATGTAATCCACGTATAGAAGCATTTATGCCTTCAGGAGAGTGTTGAGTCATTCATGTACTTCATCTTTTGAACAGGAACAAGTGCCAATCGGGACAGCTGAAGTGAGAGCTGTTTTCAACAGTGGAAGTGGCAAGGTTGCTGGTTGTATGGTGACAGAGGGTAAGCTCATCAAAGGTTGTGGCTGCAAAGTCACACGAGGTGGCATGGTTGTTTTTACTGGCACTTTGCTCTCTTTAAGGAGAGTAAAAGAGCTTGCGAAAGAGGTATGCTGCTGAAAAAGTGAATTTCTCTATTTTTGGCCAGTTGAATTTTTAACTGAGCACATTCGTGAGGGTATAGAAAATACATGGTATCCTCTGGTTTTCTATGCATGAGAGGTAATTGTGAGGTTGTGCTCATCAGGTCATTGCAGGGCTGGAGTGTGGTGTTGGGGTAGAAGATTATAATGAATGGCAAGAAGGTGACATTATTGAGGCATTTAACTTGGTTGCAAAGAAGAGGACATTGGAGGAAGCTTCTGTCACCACAGCAACTTCCCATGCAGCAGTAGCTGCAAATGCAGCTTCTACGTCGACCAAGGCATCATGATGCACTGCCTGACTTGTATGCGGGAGTACTTCATCAATCATTATGATGCTACCTCTCAAATTGAAAGTACTGTGTTGCTTACAAAGCTGCCTCGTGCAGTCATCCTGTAGTAAATGCCGATGTTGCACACACTGGCTTCTTAAGTCAATAGGGCATTTCTTGTTTTGGAGTGCTTCTCCTGCTACGATGAGAATCTTCAAGGTATCCAGAGTTAAGAATTCCATCAGGGCAGATTAGGGAAGTTGAGAGGGGTGATGCAGTTGATTATAACTCTTCTCAAGTCATTGATTTTATGTCAATTTATTTGTATTCTAGGGACAGGCTTCAAAGCTCAAGCATAAGACTCTTATGGTCAATTTAGGCCCTGTTAGAGTTGCCCATTTTTTCGTACTTGTACAGAAAGCAATTGAAGCATGCCAAAGAAGTATTGGCTCCAAACTGAGCTTTACGGTCCTTAATTGGCAATTTACATGAACCTGTGTTCTGATTTCCATGAAGCCAAAGATAATTTAACCCATACAAAGCAGCTGTAATAATTTTTCATGGGGGGCGTTCAGTTTGTGGACCTTCAGCTAGCTTTGCCTTCTTTTGGAGTACTTAACAGCCACTCGAGATCCCTTTCATGATCTTTTGGGTGCTTGTTCTCTGTCCAGCAGGCCGTATATTATGTGAATAAGAAACATGCCTTGAGCTTCAATGTTCAGTCTCTAGTAATTGTGTACAATGTGTGTGTGTGTGTGTGTGTGTATGTGTGTGTTGTATGTGTGCGTGTGTTGTCTGTATGTATGTGTATATTAAGTATAAATACAAAAGTAAATAAATAAACAAACACATAAATGTGTGCGAGCACTTGATACATATGTACATAGTGACATTTGTTATGTTGTGTGTGCGTGTATATGTGAATATATATAAAGATGTACATGAGACATTCGTGTGCGTGCGTGCGCGAGCGCGTGCGTGCATTCACCCATGTAGGGCGGAGTTTGATCTTTGTCACATGGGTTGGATATTGGGCACTCTGGACTCTGTGGAAAGACATGAACCACCGAGTCTTTAGAGAGCCTACTTCCAAGTTCTCTCTTGCGCGCACGTGTGTGTGTGTGTGTTAATGCACTTTTTCTCGCTCGCTAGTTTGGTCTTGCTTGCTCGACATCACTCACTTGATCGACTACCTCAAGATTTTCTTGTCGAATCTGACTTCTCGAGTGTGGTAGTCATTTTTTAAGATCTCAACTAAATACGAATAGCTTGATTGTGGCCTTCTCTTTGTTAGGGCTCAAAATGAACAACAGCCTCCTCAAAATTGCAGGTAGAGGACTGCATTGAAGAACTCACAGTGAGCCTATTGTTCCCAGATGATTTTCACAAGGATTGTGACCCCCTCTCAAATCCTCAGTCAGTACCAAGTCTGGTACTTGGCCCTCAACGCAGTGCTCCTCCCTCTTAGAAATTCATTTGCATGGAACATCTTTTCAAAGATCTGTATGCTTTGGTCTCCCTTGCTCCTCTTTTTATAACATAGTTTGATATAAAGGAGATGGACTCTTTTCTTCACATGGAGGTTCCCTCCACCATGTGTTTTGCATGGGTCCTAATCCAACCTTCACTTTATAACACCACCAAGGCACATGAGTTAGACCCAAGGTAAAACATCTTTAATTAAAAAAAATTTCAAGTAGCATGCATCCCACAATTAATCTATTCCTTTTTCTTTTATCCAACCATGCAAGGTATGTTACATTCCCTCCCCTGTAGGCACAAGGATGACCACATCCTTGAAATGTTGTGTACTCCCTCTTTAATTCCTCTTATGTTAACCAAGTTACTTCCTCTAAGGGGTACTTTTGCTTGCTAACTCTAGGGGGTAGTTTTTCCATTTAAGTAAAAATTCTCATGTGGTACAGTTTCTTAATGGAGTTTCTTTTCCTTCCAAGATTTCTTTGGGTTTAAGATTAAAAGTGCAATCAAAATTTGTGATTTTATGTAATTGTTTCTTCTCTTCTTCCCTTTCCTCTTGTCAAATAGTCTACCTAGGTTCTATTTTGTCTTTTTATACACACAACTTGAACCGAGAATATTGAACCTAAGAAATTGTATTTGCACATGTTTTACAAAAGAAACTTTCTCGATTTTTATTTTTTAAAGGACATTAAAAGTTTTACTTATTTCTCCATTAGAGGAGGTACATGGTATTTTACTTGAGCCTAATCAAAGGAATGAACCATTTTTGATGGTTATAGAACTAGAACTTTCATTTAAGTAAAAATAAGCATAAACAATTCATGGCATTGATATGGGAAAGGGCACCCCACTTGTAATAACAACATGCAACATCTATGTAGTTGGCACATTATCATCATAATATTTATGTTGGCATGCATCCTATAACTCCAATAGATAAAATCCCCACAAAATGTAAGGATTCCAATTATGCTGTCATATTCCAATGTTTGGGCTTTTACAAAAAACTATATATTTCAGTCGTACAGTTGGTGGTACTATGCAGGGATACGAGGTCTCTGTAATACTGGATCCAAGCCAATTTCTTCCACTTCTTTACGGGAGCTCCTTGATTTTGAGTCTGGCTATTTCCTTGAGAAATAAGGTCTCCATTGATGACACTTTTTCTTCCCCCTTAAAAGATCCATACCAATACCCTCATAAGACTTATGAAAATTCACTCTATTCCCTACACCTTAATGCAGTGGAGTCATCTCACACCCGTTCTCATAAACCAAGGCGCACAAGTCTTTGAATTCTTAGTTGAGTTGTTTAGATTTTTCTCACACCCTTTCTCACTTGCATATCATCTATAGAGGTTGCTAATAGGGTGAATGAAGATAATTAATGGCAAAAGATGGTTGTATCAAAAGGTAGCTAGGTGCGATGCACCCAACGAGGAGAAAAAAACCACAGTCAAATAATATATTTCTGGCCTATAGAAGGGCAGGGTCAGATATTTCAGAACAATAGATGGTAAGAAAGGTTCTAATGAAACACTTGTTAATCATGTTAGGGAAATTTTTGTTAAGAAAGTTGTTAGGGAAATACTAGTTAATCATGTATATATGCACAAAGAACTTGTGCTATAGGATGGTCCAGACTATCTTCCACGATCTAGGACCAATTGTGAGTTTCTCCTTTCAACCTAAAAATAGTAGTTTATAAACTGAAATGTGTTTTGGTTTCAGATCAATAGCCATCATCACATGAAGAATGGCAGTTGGTGGAGTGCATTTTGGGCTTCCTAGATGTGTTGAATGGAGATATAGGAGAACTATAACATCAAGGTAGATCTCCAAATCAAGTAGCTTAGATAGGTATGTTCTTTTACAAGTAGTTGTATGGATTGTTGGACATAGGAAGCAGTCATGGTGTGTTGAAGAAGCAAGATATTCCATCATGAAATACTATAGACTGAGCCAATGCCTCATGGTAGTGTGACAGAGACATTCAAGGCCAAGCTACTTGTAGAAGTTCAATGATTTTTATAGCCAAGCATTGCTATAAGAATTGTAAAAATCAATGTATGCATGCTAACCATAGTTTTTGTTGACGTATTTAACAACTATCCAATCAAGGGATGCAAAACAATGCACACTATAGAGAAACTAGAACCTTGACTTCTTGGATGATGGTTGGAATAAATCCACATCAAACAAAGTCTATTGTGAAGTGGTGCCAACTACAGTTACAAATAAGTATATGATTGCAAGCCACAATTTCATATTTTCTTTAGTTCATTGGGAACAAATTAGTTCCAATGGACCAAGACCTCAAATTGTTTGGTCCTGAAAATGAATCATTGAAGATCAAGGTTTATGAAGATGGAATGCTACTTAGTGTTATATCAATAAGTGTACACTAGCACAATTGTGCCATGACATTCATATGGAGACAGAGGGAAACATTTCAAAAGAATTTTCATTCATTGTCAACAAAAATAAGGTAAATTACTTAAACATCAGCTCATTATCTTCATTTGTGATATACATGATTCATTCTCTTTAGTTGTGATATATGTGGCTAATAAAACATTGTAGCAACTATTGCAAAGGAGAGAATGCACAATTCAATGCACAAGCATCCCTGGACATCGGACTATATATATTACCCAAGCCTCATGATTTTGTACATGTATAGTATCTTAATGTTAGAGGATGACCAATAGCCACCATCAAATTAAAAATTACATATGAATTTACTAATGTTCAGCTCATAGAGGAGGCTAGTCCTCAGTAAAAGGAAATGGCTATTGCTATGGAGGGTCTTGAGGTATAGACTAAGCCTCTGATGTACCTATTTGCATGGATCAATGCTCTCCACCCACAAGAATGTGCATCTTGCTCTTGTGGTATCTGTACACATTATAACATATTTTTATCTTTCTCTTTGAGTAAGGTTAAAATAATAATCTTCAATAAAAAAAGATAGAGGTTAGGTCTCACTTCCAACAAATTGACATTTGGGTGCCAATGATCCAAAGCATCAAATAATCTCTTTAGACATATGCAATTGAGATATTTCCTATAAGCAGTTGGTCTTTAAAAAAAGAATCCTCTATAGAAATTCAAAGTTGATGTAACAAATATCACATATAGGTCAATTTATGTATAAGTCCCCATGATGGCGGAGTTGAAACATAAGCACTC
Source organism: Dipteris shenzhenensis (assembly GCF_047967505.1). Taxonomy (NCBI): domain Eukaryota; kingdom Viridiplantae; phylum Streptophyta; class Polypodiopsida; order Gleicheniales; family Dipteridaceae; genus Dipteris; species Dipteris shenzhenensis. Next base: position 26,226,328 of record NC_141600.1, read on the forward strand.
TTTTTGCCAAAGGTCAATTGTTGCCAAACTCCAATCTTGATTGTAATAAAATATTCACACTTAGATTAAACTTCATAGCTTAAATAAAAACTGGAAGCTTTGTGTAGGATAGTTAATTATTCACTTACTTTGAGTGGTATGAAAGGATCATCACATCTACTAATTCAAAATCAAAATATCTAAACCATTTGGCAATTTGATTAGTTGGTTCTCTTGGATTCTTTAACTTGAAGGAGATTGTAGGATCTACAATATGTACAACATGTTGAGTTTCCAAAAACAAGGAACTAGTAAGGCATGATATAAGAAAAACTAGTAAGGCACGATATAAGAAAAACTAGTAAGGCACGATATAAGAAAAACATGGCTAGTTCATGTGCTACAAAATAAGCAGGGAATCACCAAAGACTTGTGAGGATGAATCGTCACTTCCCCATTTCTATACATTATCAATGGCCCTCTTTTAATTAATAGAGCTACCATAACTACTTTTGCTCGTCCTTTTACTTCAAGTACCTTAGTACTTTCTTGTATTTGAGTGCTTGGTTTTTCCCGATGATTGTACCTCTCATTTGTGCATGGGTGAGACTTGTGCCAAATAGCATTGCTTGGTGAGTGATTTTCAAGAGAAAGGTTTAGCGATATATGTTGCACAAAACATAGATGTGCGAAAAGAATGAAGCAATACACTATCAATCTTGAATGGGACCATTCTTACATTTGTTCCTATAGTTGAAATAGATGCAACTGATTGATACATTGCAAAACATGTCTCAGGTTTAGGCTATGGAAAAAAGATAATTCTATAAAAAATAATTGTGGAAATCTTTTTTGTTCGCTTTTTCTTTAACTGAAATGAGATATGGTCTTTGAACTTTGATAGAATCCTTTTATTTGTTGAACGTATTACTCAATTGTAGTTTTTAGAACACTCCAAATTGTGAAATTAAATACTATGAAGACTGAATCCATCGATGCACAACGCAAGGGTAGAAAAGTTGGCTGGAAAGTGTTGAAACAATTATGCTATGAATGAATACATAGTAGTAAATCAGACCGAGTTTGCAAGCAAAGATCACAGAGTGTGATACAATGCAACCAAATGACTTGCTTTAGGTGTTAGCATAGATAGAGTTCTTGGCTTTGAGTAACCTTTTATTTCAATTTATTCTAAGAATTCAATCGACGCAAAGGATATTCATGCTAGTGTTAGAAAAGTTGGTGCCTTTTGATTTAACCATTAGGGACATGTCGTGGACTTTCAATGCAAATAGATGCGATAGAACTGCAACCCTTGGTAGCTGTTATAAAGAGTGCACATAGCTTGGAATTATGATACGTAGTATTTTTCTTAAGCTATGCTTATACTTTTTGTTTTACATATTGCACCACATCTTTTGACGTATTGAGTTTGATTAAGAAGACAAAGTACTTTATACTTGTACATCATGACAGGTGTGCAGCTTCCATGATGCACACAGATGCAACTTCTAGATGCTTTGTACTCATTTTTTCTTGATGATAAGATAAGAAAATATCTTTTGACATATATTGTAGTTATCCAATTTGCATCATGCTAAGGCAGGATGTACATAGTTTGTACTCATCTTTTTCCTGGTCATAATACAAGGAAATTTATTTTGATGTATATTGTAGTTGTTCGATTCACACCATGCCTATAAGGCAAGTTGTACATAGTTTGTACTCATCACTTCTTGGTCATAATATAAGGAAATATATCTTTTGATCTATCCTTTTTATTATGGAAATGAAAAACATATATTTTTTAAAAGTCAATTGTGTATTACTTGAAGTAGTTGTAGATTTCCTTTTCAAGTTTTTTTAACTTCATCAAAGATGAAATATCTTTGATTAGTTACTTAAAGAATTTGTAGACTTCCTTTTCAAGTATTTTTTGTTCATCAAACATCAAGTATTTTTCATTAGTTTCATTGCAAGCATGTTGCCAATTTTGGAATAGATATAAGACAAAGTTGTAGAGCTCATTCTTATATCCCTTAGTCTAAAACATGGCCACACTTTGTAGATTTTAAGCTTCTTTGATTATTATCTTAGACTAATGCATATGGATTGAAGTCACAAAGTTGATCATTCCATCTACACCACACCCTTAGAGTTTATTGTTAGATTTTCTTGAAGTCTTGAAGTTATTTTATCAGACTAATGGGTTTAGATTGAAGTCTTAAAGTTGATCATTTCTAATTTGCTTTGACAATATACTAATAGCTTGGAGCGTGATTGTAAGTTGTTTCGATGCTTTTATGAAATTGATACTACTTAAAAAAAAGTGACCTATAATAGAGATAATAGGAAGGATTCAATGAGTTCTTTAGTATTGGATGTAGCTTTCCCATAGACCTTGTGATTGTAGGTTCAAATTGTGAACAATAGAAAATGAAGTGCATAAGAGCTTTTGATATTTATGTACAATACCATTGCTATCACTCCAAGTACTTTATATACTTTATAAAAGCATGATTGTAAGTTGTTTTGCTGCTTTTATGAAACTGATACTACTTTAAAAAAAGCGACCTATAATAGAGATAATAGCAAGGATTCAGTGAGTTCTTTAGTATTGGATGTAACTTTCCCATAGACCTTGCAATTGTAGGTTCAAATTGTGAAGAGTATAAAATGAAGTGCATAAGAGATTTTGATATTTATGTAGAATAGTATTGCTGTCACTCCAAGTACTTTAGATACGTGGTAGATATTTCTCTCGCAAGTATATTTATGTAGAATACTATTGCTATCACTCCAAGTATTTTATATACTTGGTAAAGATTTCTTTCCCAAGTTCTATAGCATAGCCTTCCACCACTAGACTTTGACTCAATCCCAATGTATGAACATTTTATTATCATTAGAAGTATTCTAGAAATATGCAAGCAAGTACTAAGTTTAGTAATTATCAAGCTCTAGATGTCCAATCAATTGACCAACCATTGCTTTGAAATGTCAAGTTCAAGAGATATCAACTCATTGATAATTGACCTAAATTTTATCCAAACGTCCCCCTTGAATCAAAATATATTTTGTGCATTGGCACATTTTATAGACAACCAACTTGCTACAAAGGCACTAGAATCGATGGTTGTGTTAAAAATGCTTAAACAACTAAGACTTGTTGAACATGATCCCATGCTTCTATAGAATTCATTTTTTAAAGGCAATGACCCAAGCCTTGAAGAATCAATAATAAAATAAAGAATTTATTTCTTGTTGAAACAACTTCCAACTCCAAGATGCTAATTTGATATATCTCAAACATGGCTGCAAAATTGATGAATTGGACTCTATCAATCATTACTTATGGAGGCCTTCAAAGAAGTGACACTATAATTTATGCATCAAATGCTTGTGGAAGCAAAGCCAAGATCATTTTATTACTTGATAATATTCAAAATAATTTCTTGATATTTATAGCTCAAGACAACCTTAAATCACATAAAAAACATGCACGCTAGATTGTAGAAAAAGATCATTTGGTAAAAACACTAGTTGATATCAAGAGAATACATCTCGATTGAGAAATCACTCAACAATTTAAGATGCTTTGCCAAGAAACAATTCTCACACATAAGAAGATTAAAGACAAAGTTTATAGAATATACGAGAAGCAAAGAGAATTAGAAATTTCCTTGGTACCATGTGACCAAGAGCAAAGACAATTTTAAAGCACTGTAGGGAGAAAAGGAAAATACTTGAAAGCTATCAAGACACACCCTATAATCTATGCTCTTGTATAAATTTAGTCTTTAAGAAGCAATTGCAAAGACTAATCCATAATGGTGTTATTGCTTTCAACTCCATATGTAATTTGCATAATAGAAACACCAATCTAGAAGAACTAGACATATGTAAGAACTGTGCACAATCCTTCAACCTTGGTAGGATACCAATGCGGGGTGTTCCTATATCAATTGAAGTCTTGCCATCTTTGCAAGAATGTATTTATCATGCACTTGTTGCATTATTTCTCTTTCTTATTGAGAATTAATGATTTCAAGTCCTTAATAATGTTAGAGGTTTCTTTGAGTCAAGAGGTAGACCTCTCAACTTGACTAGGAGGAGTCGTTGATTATGCCATGGGATTTATCGATTGAGAATTGGATAACTTGGATATGGCTTCAGTTAGAGCATTCAACGTATCATTAAAATACATTTCTATGTTTTGCATTTGAGTTTCAAGCTTGATGAATTCAGAATATGGAATTCCATAATCACTGTAGTACTCAATATCCTTCATTTCCATACTATCTTCTTGAGTTTCATTATACATTTCCTCATGTCTTTCCTCTTAAACAATAGCTTTTTGCTTTTTAGCCCTTTCCTCTCTCTCCCTAATCATTTTATCTCTTTCTAGAGTCATCATTAATATTTTTCCAAAAAATATAAAGCAAAAAGCTTTGTCAAGAGAAAAACATGTCGGCCACTTCCCTGGTATCTGTTTGAGGCTTTGGATATATTTTCAAAGCTGGGTCCACTCTTTGATTTAAAATCTCACCTTTTAGTATCACTTTAAATTTGCCTCAATCTCCACAATCTCTCTCTCTATGATCCTTTTACTTAAGGTTGGTGAGGCTAAGAAGTATGAAATGTATTCTAATTTGAGAGAGCTTTAGAGAGGGGTAGAAAAGTATATAGTGACATGGCTTTTATTAAGGTCCTTTTGACCTTTCACGACATGGCTTTTGTAATCTTTGTGTTTCCTATGTGTAGGTCAATGGGCAACGAGATCAATCCTTTTCCAGATTGAATCATCTATCTTCGTTACTCTTCTAGAACTCCTTCATAGCATATTACAAATATATAGAAGGTCTTGTAAGACTTTTGCAACATCACCCTATCACCATCTAGTGTAAAATTAGTCTCTTTTGGTTAATATAGTGCTAATAAGCAAGCTCCCATTTGTGAGACTTGAAGCACAACAAATGCCAAAATTCTCTCCTCATGTCTGGGTGGCTTTCCAATAGCTTATGAAGACCATGGTCTGCATAGATGGACAAAATTACTATAGATCCACTCTATTGCTCCTATACTCACCTTCCAAATTGATGCTCTTCCAAGTCCCTTGATTTTATAAACAACTATGGCACTGAGTGCACTTTGAGGACATGATCACTCTTTGTCCTCAATGACCCATCCCAAAAGAAACCAATCAACTTATCTTGGTCAGAGTTAGTTATGGGAATTCCACTTCTATTTTGCAAGCTAGCCATTTGTCTTTGCACTCCACAAAGTGTGAAGAGAGTGGGAGAGAAGTAAGGAGTCTCACTTGCAGCTTTCTCACATACACAATGGGGGAGTACACACAAAGGTGGAGGTTGAAAACAATTTTTATCTTCTTAGTTGTGAAAGCCAAAAGAACTCTCTCTAAGTACAAAAGGAATAGGTGAACCCTATATGTGGGTCTCAAAGCAAACTCAGCTAACCTAGGTGGCATATTAACTAAGCCACTAACTAGAGTACATAAAGATAGCTATCATCTAGCTATTATTCGTGGGCGGTGTACCAACCGCATCTGTAGCTAACAAGTCAGTGACATAAATGCACAATGGTCACCCTGGCATATCATGACTGAAGCTCGATATCTCAACACTCCCCCTCGAGCTCAATCCCAATTCCTGCACACCAAGCAGGTCTTTGAACTTGCACAGCTTCTTTGTGCCCAATGCCTTCGTGAATATGTCAGCTATGTGATCCTCTATGCTGACATAAACTAGATCAATAAAACCTATTAGAACCTTCTCCCACACATAGTGATAATGCACCTCAATGTGCTTTGTTCTAGCATGATAGACTAGGTTATTTACCAAGTGTATATTGCTCATGTCGTCCCAATAAATGACAACTAGCCCATCTGTAGACTGATGCATATCATAAAGTAGCTTACGCAACCAAGCTACCTCACATGCAGCTACTGTTGCACCCCTCTACTCAGCCTCTGTGCTCGACAAGGCAACTGTAGGCTGTTCCTTGCTACTCCAAGTGACTGCATCACTCCCAAAAGAGAACACATATCCACTGGTAGATCGTCTATTAGAAATACTACCAGCCCAATGAGCATCAGTGTATCCATGCAACTGTATCTGAACCCCACTCTCATAAAATAGTCCATGCTGCAATGTGGACTTCACATACCTCAGTATGCATCTAGCGGCATCCAAATGCAGTTTCCTTGGAGCCTGCATAAACTGACTTACCAACCCAATAGCATAGCTCAAATCTGGCCTGGTGATAGTCATATAAATCAAACTTCCTACTATGCATCTGTACATAGTAGGGTCTTCCAGAAGCTCACCTGCATCTGCGCTCAACTTCAGATTCTGCTCCAAAGGAACTGAAAAATAGGCTTACAGCCTGTCATCCCATATTTGGACAGCATGTCCAATACATACTCCCTCTGCAAGAGCCATATCCCACTTTTGGATCTAATCACCTCAATGCCCAAGAAGTAACACAACTCTCCCAAATCCTTCATCTCAAACTTGCTTCAATAGCATTTTCACATGAAGGATATCTTCATCACTATCACCTGTGAATATAAATGACAAGCAGCATAATGCCTTTCTCTGTTTTTCTCACATAAAGTGAGAAATCTACCTTGGAAATTTGAAAATCTTGTCAGACCATGCTTTCTTTTCCCATGGCTTGCTCAAAAGAAGTGGGTTTTGGTTCATGTATCACTTTGACCATATAGGCATAGTGAATGGTTGTAAATCCATCATATTTCAGCCTATCCATAGGATACTTAACTCTGGTAGACCTGCGCAAAATAGGATCAATACCAGGTGCTCTCAAAACATCCCTTGTCTTCCTCCTTACTCGAGGTGTAACAACAGGAGGAATACCCAACTCATCATGAAGGCTCTGTTCTGAGCCACTGGATTCACCATCCACATAAGAGTGACCTAAATTCACATCAAACATGGGCTGATCTACTTTCTCTTTTCCTTTTTGTGATACTTGCATAGCACTATTTGCATTGCTTTGAGGAGATCTTCCTGATCTCAATTTGCCTGTCCATGGCGAAGTATGTGAACCACTGCTAGAGGACACTACAGGTCCACTAATATTTTGTGATTGCTGTTGTGAATTCTATGCAACATTACCATTTTGTGCATCTACATCATCAATCACATTTACTGGTTTATAGGAGCTACTCATCTCATCAAAAACAACATCTATGCTTACTATAAACTTACGAGTAGAAGGGTTATAGCATCTATACTCTTTCTGCTGTAGAGAATAACCAATAAAGATGCACTTCTCAACTTTTGGATCCAACTTGGATCGCAACTCATTTGGCACATGAACATAGGCAGTGCAACCAAAAACTTTCAAATGAGAAATATCTGGTTTCCTACCAGTATACCTCTCCTCTAGTGTCATGCCATGTATTGCTGCAGTGGGAGTCCTGTTCATTATGTAGACTGCTATAGAAACTGCTTCAACCCAATAATAATCTGGCAGGTCTTTTTCGTTGAGCATGGCAGGAGATACCTCTCGAATATGCCTATTTGTCCTTTTTGCAAGTCCATTTTGCTGTGGGGTATGACTGCATGAATATTGCTGCTTTATGCCATGCTCCTGCAGGAACCTTGCAAACTCATTTAAGAGGTACTCTCCCTCTCCATCTGACTTAGGCATTTTATTTGTAGGCTTGTTTCTTTCTCAACCATAGCTTTAAAAGCTTTGAAATGCCCAAACACTTCACTTTTCTTTTTCATAAAATACACCCAAACTTTTCTATTGTAGTCATCAATAAAAGTGACAAAATAATGACAGCCTCCAATAGATGCAGCTTTAGTAGTCCACACATCAGAGTGGATTAATTCCAATGGCCTCTTACTCTCTTGAAGATGTCTAGGAAATGGCTTCCTTGCCTGTTTTCCAAATTGACAGGCTTCACATACCTTATGCATTTCTACAACCTTGAACTTAGGCAATCCTGCAACAATATTTTGGGCCTGCATTAAATTAAGTTGCTATACATTAACATGACCAATGCATTTATGCCAGATATCAATATTTGCAACTACACTGGTCCCATGTGCAAACATTGCTGCACTCAATTCAGGCATGTCTGCATCCAACATAAACATCCTGTCCTTCTTCTTCCCTTTTGCTATCAAGCAATCTTTATTTTTCATATCCTCAATGAGGATTAAATCTGACCTGCAAGCCCTGCTCAACCATTTGACCAATAGAAACCAGGTTCTTGGTGATATTCGGGACATGAAATACATCAGACAAGTATTTCTTTTTCCCATCCTGCATAGACAAAGGAATTTTACCAATCTGCACAACAATAGGATTTGTAGTATCATCACCAGTCTCCACAAATCCTTGTCTTTCCATTTTCCTTGCATCCTGCATCCATTCTGAGTCAACATACCACACATCATTGCTTTCTTTTGCACTTGTGAGAGAATTGGTCATGTGCTGCACCATAAACAAATGCTCATTTCTATCAGCACCCTGTCTACTAGAGGATGCATAATTGCTTTGCTGCAATTTTCCAGTCATGGTGTCATTCTGCTTTTTATAGCAGTCTTTAACCATATGACCCATTTTACCATAGTAGTAGCATTCAACATTACTGTTTGCATTTTGGCCTCTCTGCCATCCACTACGAACTCTTTGGCTCCCGTTGCCTCTAAAGTTACCACGTCCTCCTCCATAGGACTGGTTTTCTTGAATTTGCTACATATTCTGATTTTTCCCATGGCCTCCAGATTAGCCTGCTCTACCTCTGCCTCTACCTCTTCCAGCATTTGAGTAGAAGATAGTTTCTTTTGAAGTTCCTCCTGAAGAAGATGCACCACCATTTCTCTGCTCTTCAGAAATTAGAAGAGCAATCAACTCCTCAAAATCAAGAAAATTCTCACGGACAACAATGGATGTACGGAATTGTGCATAATCCTTTCCTAGATTATTCAAGGTCACAAAAACTAAATCATCATCTTCCATTGGTGACCCAATAGAAGCAAGTGCATCTGTGATCTTCTTCACCTTCATGTGGTAGTCATTGATGCTCATATTTTCTCTCTGCACATTATGCAACTCCTGCTTGAGTTGCATTTTCTTGGCTTGTGTATTTGTGCTATACATTTTTGTCAAAGTATCCCATGCCTCCTTCGGCGTGCTTGCATCCTGAATATGCACAATCATAGAATCTGAAATACTGATAGACAACCAATACATAACTTTTCTGGCTCTCTCATGCCAGCCTTTAAATGCCAGCAACTCGTGTTGATTGGGAACATTAGGAATAACTAGTTCTTATTCAGCTCTAGTAATGAACTCCCAATAGCCTTTTCCCTTAAGGAAATTCGTCATTCTAAACTTCCATGCTTGGAATTTGTTCTTGTTAAGCTTTTTAGTGACTATCTATAAAAGAGCATCAGATGCCATTACAGAACACTGCAAAAATATTCTGTCACTGCAAAAAGCACAACTTCTGCCTCACAAGGGCAAATCTGCAAAATGATGAAAGTGGTATTTGACCACAAGTCACTTCCTAGTGATAATTTTGCATCAATAGGCAATAAGAATGATTGTCATTCCCAATATCTCTATGCACAGGCATACGATACAATTTCTACGGTAACTTTTCACCGACCTGTGGAATAGTGGTCGCACAACAAAAAATAGGGCACTTTTCTGAGTGCCTGCGGAAAACATCCACCACTAAAACGGGCCCCGAAATGGCCTCTAATCAAAAAAATAATGTCACCAAGGGCTTTGCCCTTGCCGGCAGCATATACTGCCCTCTCACCCACCATGAAGGGCGTCCTAATCTGAGATAGTGCACTCTTGCACTTTTCGGCTGTGCTACGTGCAAAGATTTGCTCCCAAACTCGAAAAAGGAAAGCAACACTGATCCCCTTACCAAGACATTGCAAACTTGGTTTGCTTTCTTGAGGTCCTTACCACAAACCGAGCTCTGATACCATGTGAAGAGAGTGGGAGAGAAGTAAGGAGTCTCACTTATAGCTTTCTCACATACACAATGGGGGAATACACACAAAGGAGGAGGCTGAAAACAGTTTTCCTCTTCTTAGTTGTGAAAGCAAAAAGAACTCTCTCTAAGTACAAAAGGAATAGGTGAACCCAATATGTGGGTCTCAAACCAAACTCAACTAACCTAGGTGGCATACTAACTGAGCCACTAACTAGAGTACATAAAGATAGCTATCATCTAGCTATTATTCATGGGTGGTGTACCAACCGAATCTACAACTAACAAGTCAATGACATAAATGCACAATGGTCACCCTGGTGTATCACGAGTGAAGCTCGATATCTCAACACAAAGGAGATGTGATGCATGCCTGGGTTTATGGAAGGATTTTGAATGTTGCTATAGAGCTCTGTGTGGGTGTGGACAAAAGGCATGATAAAAAGTGAGTTTGAATCTTCATAGCATTTGGATTAGCTTGTATTTTGGGTGTGACAAATCCCCACTTCTTGCACTTAGGTTTCCCATCTTCTCACCTTCTCTGTTACTAGTATTACATCTCTAACTAAAGAGGGATGAAAGTTCATGTTCCACCTAGCCATGGTTCTGTCAAGAGCTGCCATATTTGGTTTCTTTTTCATGAGGGATGAAAGTTCATGTTCGACCTACCCATGGTTTTGTCAAGAGCTCCCGTATTTGGTTTCTTTTTCATGAGATCTCTTTTTACATGACCCTTTCGATAATGGGACTCCTCAATCTAGAATCCTCCCCATCCATGCCATGTGGAATCCCACTCTAATATCAAGCCTACATATTCCTAGTCCTGTATTGCATTGTCAACTTGGGGGATTCACTATATGTACATCCTCTATATCACACGCATTCAAGGCCTATAAATGTCTTATATGTGAAATATTCATTAACAAAATGCACCTTTTCAACTCATATTGTGAGTATCCCCTTTAAGTGGTCCCCTTCTAATGTGCAAAAATAAGATTTTAAAACCCCTTCTGTTGACACATTTATGAGTGGCACTCCTGAGATTACTCCTGAGATTGTAAGCCATGAATTATGTAATTATGGCTGATATAACATGAAGAATGGTGCAAGCAATTCTCAATATTTATCAACATAACAATTGCATGATCCATCTACAACGGGGGTTAGAGATTTGCTCCACTGTGTCTCAAGGTGGGATCTCAAAATGTCTTTAATTTCAAGAAATAAGATTTCAAGTTTCAAGACACCCTCCACATCATATGCACCATAGCAGCCATGCAAAGTTAATTGAGGAGCAAAGCATTTGCACAAGAAATCCTCCTTTACCCCCTCTCTCTCTAAATATATACATTAGAGTGGGGGGATGTGGAGGTAGATAGATAGATAAAGAGAGAGAGAGAGAGAGAGAGAGAGAGAGAGAGAGAGAGAGAGAGAGAGAAAGAGAGAGATGGATGAAGTGAGTGGGTGGGGGGGAAGCTTGCTGGGCAAGGCATGCAAGGAGGGAGAATGTGGGAGTAGCAAGGCAAGGGGTAAGGATAGGGTGCCACATGTTACAATCACGCTCTAGTTCTAACATTATTTAGAGCTCACTCTTTGGGAGGCAACAATGCACTGCCATGTGTGGCTCAACTCAACTCACTCTCTCAGAGGCTCTTTGCCTAGCTCACTCTTTAGGAAGCTCTTTGCATGGCACATTTGTTGGTGCCACATGGTAGCTCCTCCTTAAGAAATAAATAGATGAGTAGGAAAACTTCCACCCTTTTTAACCCGCGGTTGTCCATTCAAGGTTTCATTAATCTATTTTGATGCATTCCCCATTGATCTATGAAAAGTTGTAAATGCTTTAGCACATTCTCTCTTGTATGAAATTCCATTTTTCTTATGCCAGCATTCTCCTAGGATTACAACACAATATTTGAGTCACCAGAAGAATAGATGATAGAAATAGATGCAATTTATCATCGAGCTTCATGTCCCAACTCTTGCGCCTACCACATGTTTTTGGATTGTTGTGATGTTATTTTTGGTAGACTTTAGCTATCAATTTTGCTCGCCTTTATGGCTTGCATCACTTACATGTAATGCATCATGACTCTACTTGCATCACCTGCATGCAATGCAGTACGACTCTACTTGCATCACTTGCATGCAATGCAGAACGAATCTACTAGCATCACCTGAATGCAATGTAGCATGACTCTAATTGCATCACTTGCATCACTTGCATCACTTGCATCACTGTATGTAATACAACATGAATCTAATTGCAGATTTTGGAGGATCCCATAATTTCTGCATGCCACATGCAAGGTGCATTAGCCACCAGTCTATTTAGAGTCTTCTACCTACACGGTGGTTGGATGATCATTTTTTAGTTTATGACTTCAATGCCATCAGCCTTTCATGCTCTAGTTGACCTTTAGCTATGCTGCCTTAGTTTATTGTCTAGACTTGCTTTGCACGATGGCACGTTAGACCGCCCTAACCTTTATCCACTCATCTTCTATTTGGTGCCATCTCTAGTCCATGTCATCTCATCTTCTTTGCAAGTACTGCTTGTCAATTATGTACATGTGACTTATCTATCCCATCATGCATTTGTCTACAGTTTTCTTGATTGACTACTTTGCTATGCATCTCTTGGCTAGCCTTGGTAGTCATATTAATTTTTGCATGGGGATTCTATCCCCTACCATCTCATTTGAGGTGTTAATATAAACCTCTCATAGGAACCACTGCTTAGTAGGCATGTTTCTCGATGCATGAATCATGTGGGCTCACAAAGGCTTATCCTCATCCTTATCTTGAGGGAGATAGCTCTCACGTACATCTATAAAGGGAGAGTACCCTCTGGCTTTTAACCATTGATATGGGCTGAAATTCAATTGGGCCAAGAACCCTTTGGGTATACCTTGTGTTGAGAGTATTACATCAAGGTGTCTAGAGGGGTAGAAGTCTCCATCAACTTGATTGGTTGGTGAAGATAGGATTCATATTGGATGATGGAGGCTTGTGTGCCTATATGATAGGTGGTACCTTGTGGCTCTAGTGTGGATGACAAGGAGCCTTGTATTGTGAGGTTGATAGTCAATGTAGACTCTTTGTGCTTTGGCTCACTCTTATCTTGTGGTTCTCCATTCTTCCCTCATCCCTCATCCCACATGTGGTTCTAACTTTCCCCTCCATTCAGTTCCTTGACATGGTATCAAAGCTTGGGATCTTCTCCCCTTGGCTCAACCTTGCCATTTCATAGCCTTGTTGCTAGAGGGTCCTATGATTAAAGGATTTCTATTGGAGTTGCTACAGGCTGAATACATTTCTTAAGAGATCTGCTAATGTCAGTTTTTTCATGAGCTCCTTCTCTATGTCTCTACTATGATTTCTTCTCATAAGAAGATATAGTATGTTCTCTTTCAAAGGGACACCATTAGAGGTTCTTATATCTTGTATCTACTCTTATCTCCTATTACTGCGTGAGGGTTGTACATCTATTTTTCCAACTGATTGAAGCCTCTCCTTTGGCTATCATCTACCACAATGACTAGTTTAATTCAAGGCTAATTGTCTTTGATATGGGTTGCCAGAGAGGGATTGATTGATGCCTTTTCTGACAAAGTACATTATGTGAAGGCCCTATTTCTTCTGTCCCATTGCTCTGGGAAATATTACATGGATTGGTTGTTGTTCATGAAGGTAGCAACAACAAGTGTCATCTATCTTGATGCATCAAAGTTGTAGGCATTGAGTTCTTCTATGTTCAACATAATTTCACGCAGCTCATGAAGTCTTTTAGGGTTTCAACAATCATCTCTCATAGGTTTGTTGGGAAAATTTGATGTAATGGGTCAATACCAAGATCTATGGTTGTGAGTGTGATCACAGAGGTGGTGTGATTTAATGAATCTAGAGTGTGGTGTGTGATTGGGAGATTCATGGAGAAATTTGTGGATCTAGATGCTCTCTTGAGCTCATAGGTACATTGTATCTCTTGCCTATATATTGGCCATCTCTCTCATGAATAAATAAGATTATTCCATCTTCTTGTACCTCCATCATGTTTCCATTTATGCTTCAACATGTGGTATCAGAGTCATAGTTCCCTCCTTGAGTCACATCATCATCTTCCGCTTCACCCTCCACCTTCTTCTCCATTCTTCCCCCTTCTACCCTGAAATTTCCATGAGCTTATTCTCACTCTACATGCGACCATTACCCAAGCCCTCTAAGCGATAGAACCACTTCTCTAGGGCACACTTCCACTTAGAAGAATTTTCCAAAATTTTGCTCCTGCTACCTGTGTCGATAGCTTCTTCACCTAGCAACATTTCACAAAATTCCACGTGTAGACTCAATCATTTGCAAAAACCTCTTAGTCATAGTTGGGCGACCCTATTAGCTACTTATTTTTTAGTTTTTAGCCCATTTGGTCATAGACAGAGATAAATAATAGAAAAACTAGTCAACTTTCAAACAGCTCTCATGTGCGACCTAGCACATATTTTTAGCTATCCTTTGGGTTGGATATTCTCTGTTATATAAGATTTATTTTGGCATTAAAATTTCCTTCAATAGCTATTTCAGCTGTGTGAATTTAGCCCTCCAAGTTATGTGACATGTCTATCTCTAGTTGCATATTGTGATAGTTTGGTGGTCTTAATGGTTGACCAAGTTAACTAAAAATTGGGGCTTTTGACCTTGACTAAAATTTTTCAGTATATTGTTTCTTCTTGAGAATTAGAACTTGCTTATAAGACTCATGGGTGTCATTGCACTTTGATTTTATGGAGATGACTTAGTGGTGCATCATATCTTATGATGTATACAATTTATTTGCATCTATATGGGGATGACATGGTGATTGTGCTCTGGAAGAATATGTTCTCAAGTTCCACTTGTTTGAGTCTATTTGTCAGACCTTGTAAGGGAGTATCTACATCAGGTGCAATCACCTCTAATGAATCATTGTACACCAAATCAGCTTCTCTTAAGTGCTTTTATTGTAAAAAGAAAGGTCATGTTGAAGCTAAATGATTCAAGAAGCACCCTATGTGAAGAGAGTGGGAGAGAAGGAAGGAGTCTCACTTGCGGCTTTCTCACATACACAATGGGGGAATACACACAAAGGTGGAGGCTGAAAACAGTTTTCCTCTTCTTAGTTGTGAAAGCCAAAAGAACTCTAAGTATAAAAGAATAGGTGAACCCTATATGTGGGTCTCAAACCAAACTCAGCTAACTAAGGTGGCATACTAGGTGAGCCACTAGCTAGAGTACATAAAGATAGCTGTCATCTAGCTATTATTCATGGGCGGTGTACCAACTGCATCTGTAGCTAACAAGTCGGTGACATAAATGCACAATGGTCACCCTGGCATATCATGAGTGGAGCTCGATATCTCAACACTCCCCCTCGAGCTCAATCCCAATTCCTGCATTATACCAAGCAGGTCTGTGAACTTGCGCAGCTTCTCTGCACCCAACGCCTTCATGAATATGTTAGCTACCTGATCCTCTGTGCTGACATAAACTAGATCCTTCTCACATAAAGTGAGAAATCTACCTTGGAAATCTAAAATCCAATAGTGACAAGATACTGTCGTATGTTATTAGACCATGCTCTAGGTGCTTGCTTCAAGCCATACAAGGATTTCTTTAACCTGCAAACAAACTCAGGTTGAACAGCATGAACATAACCTAGTGGATACTCCATATAGACCTCTTCTTGCAAATCACCACACAAGAAAGCATTCTTTACATCCATCTGATGTAAAGACCATTCCTTTGATGCAGCCATAGAAATGACTACTCTTATAGTTGCCATCCTTACAATTGGACTAAATGTTTCTTCATAATCAATGCCATATGTCTATGCATACCCCTTGACAACTAATCTTGTCTTGTATCTGTTCATAAAACCATCTGCATTGTGCTTCACCTTATAAACCCACTTGCAGCCAATTGCATTCTTGTGTTTAGGCAAAGGCACCAATTCCCATGTAGTGTTTGATTCCAAGCATCCATTTCTTCATCCATGGCTTTCTCCCATTTTTCTTTTCCCATGGCTTGCTCAAAAGAAGTGGGTTCTGGTTCATGTATCACTTTGACCATATAGGCATAGTGAATGGCTGTAAATCCATCATATTTCAGCCTATCCACAGGATACCTCTGGTAGAGCTGTGCAAGATAGGCTCACTACCAGGTGCTCTCAAAACATCCCTTGTCTTCCTTACTCCAGGTGTAACAATAGAAGGAATACCCAACTCATCATCAAGGCTCTGTTCTCAGCCACTGGATTCACCATCCACATAAGAGTGACCTGCATTAACATCAACCATGGGCTGATCTACTTTCTCTTTTCCTTTTCATGATACTTGCATAACACTATCTACATTGCTTTGAGGAGATCCCCCTGATCTCAATCTGCCTGTCCATGGCGAAGTATGTGAACCACTGCTAGAGGACACTACAGGTCCACGAATATTTCGTGATTGCTATTGTGAATTCTGTGCAGCATTACCATTTTGTGCATCTACATCATCAATCACATTTATTGGTTTATACCAGCTGCTCATCTCATCAAAAACATCTTTGCTCACTGTAAACTTATGAGTAGAAGGGCTATAGCATCTATACCCTTTCTGCTATAGAGAATAACCAATAAAGATGCACTTCTCAACTTTTGGATCCAACTTGGATCTCAACTCATCTGGAACATGAACATAGGCAATGGAACCGTAAAATTTCAAATGAGAAATATCTGGTTTCCTACCAGTATACCTCTCCTCTGGTGTCATGCCATGTATTGCTATAGTGGGAGTCCTGTTCATTATGTAGACTACTGTAGCAACTGCTTCAGCCCAATAATAATCTGGCAGGTCTTTTTCGTTGAGCATGGCATGAGATACCTCTCCAATATGCATGTTTTTCCTTTCTGCAAGTCCATTTTGCTGTGGGGTATGACTGCATGAATATTACTGCTTTATGCCATGCTCCTCCAGGAAACTTGTGAACTCATTTGAGAGGTACTCTCCCCCTCCATCTGACCTTAGGCATTGCGTGTTTCTTTTTCAACCATAGCTTTAAAAGCTTTGAAATGCCCAAACACTTCACTTTTCTTTTTCATAAAATACACGCAAAATTTTCTAATGTAGTCATCAATAAAAGTGACAAAATAATGATAGCCTCTAATAGATATAGCTTTAGTAGTCCACACATCAGAGTGGATTAATTCCAATGGCCTCTTACTCTCTTGAACATGTCTAGGAAATGGTTTCCTTGCCTGTTTTCCAAATTGACAGGCTTCA
Source organism: Dipteris shenzhenensis (assembly GCF_047967505.1). Taxonomy (NCBI): domain Eukaryota; kingdom Viridiplantae; phylum Streptophyta; class Polypodiopsida; order Gleicheniales; family Dipteridaceae; genus Dipteris; species Dipteris shenzhenensis. The sequence goes on from NC_141600.1 coordinate 26,243,617, forward strand.
CATACCTTATGCATTTCTGCAACCTTGAACTTAGGCAATCCTGCAACAATATTTTGGGCTTGCATTAATTTAAGTCGCTATACATTAACATGACCAATGCGTTTTTGGCAGATATCAATATTTGCAACTACACCAGTCCCATGTGCAAACATTACTGCACTCAATTCAGGCATGTTTGCATCTAACATAAACACCCTGCCCTTCTTCTTCCCTTTTGCTATCAAGCGACCTTTATTTTTCATATCCTCAACAAAGCATCCATGAGGATTAAATCTGACCTGCAAGCCCTACTCAACCATTTGACCAATAGAAACTAGGTTCTTGGTGATATTCGGGACATGAAATACATCAAACAGGTATTTGTTTTTTCCATCCTGCATAGATAAAGGAATTTTACCAATCTGCACAATAGGATGTGCAGTATCATCACCAGTCTCCACAAATCCTGGTCTTTCCATTTTTCTTCCATCCTTCATCAATTTTGCATGACCTGTCATGTGGTTTGACATAGCTGAGTCGACATACCACACATCATTCCTTTCTTCTACACTTGTCACAGAATTGGTCATGTGCTACACCATAAACAGATGCTCATTTCTATCATCACCCTGTCTACTAGATGATGCATAATTGCCTTGCTGCAATTTCCTAGTCATGATGTCATTCTGCTTTTTATAACAGTCTTTAACCATATGACCCATTTTACCATAGTAGTAGCATTCAACATTGCTGTTTTTGCATTTTGGCCTCTCTTCCATCCACCACGACCTCTTTGGCTCCCCCTACCTCTAAAGTTACCACGTCCTCTTTTATAGGATTGGTTTTCTTGAATTTGTTGCATATTTTGATTTCTGCCACGGCCTCCTGCCATTCACGAAACATGTTCTAGAAAGGGTAGCTGGAAAGGAAGCTTATAGCTTCCTAGATGTATTTTTTGGTTACAACCAAGTCTCAATCGCCCCCCAAGATCAACACCGTCTTCGCAACCGAATGGGGTGTATATGTAGCCAAAGTTATGATATTTGGATTAATCAATGCCCCAGCTACCTTCCAACGTATGATGATTAGGGTTTTCAAGGAATACCTGAGGGACTTTGTGGAAGCCTTCTTGGATGATATCTGTGTGAGCTCAAAATGGGATGACCACCTGAAGTATCTCAAGCTCATCCTCGAGAAGTGCCACTTATACTGCATATCCCTCAACCCCCTTAAGTGCTGGTTTTGGGTCAAACATGGTGTCATTCTAGGGCACATATTGTCCCAAAATGGAATCTCCATGGACCACAACAAAATCAAACTCATCTTGGAGTTACCGCCCCCCACCAACGCTAAGGCAGTCCAACGATTTATTGGCCATATGGGCTATTACCAGAGATTTATTTTGTTCTAGGCTAACATAGCCCACCTATTATACAAATTGCTAGTATCCTTTGAGTGGACCGAAGAATGCCAAACATCCTTTGAAACCCTCAAGCTAGCTCTAGCCATCACCCCAGTACTAAGGTCTCCCAACTAGAATTTAATATTCCACGTCCATATTGATGTCTCTAACTTTGCCATTGGATGTGTGTTAGCCCAACCCGAGGAGCATAATTTGGATCACCTGGTATGCTTTGTGAGCCGTCAACTAAATGAGGCCAAAGTTAACTACACCAGCATTGAGAGATAGGGTCTCGCCATGGTCTATGCAGTCAAGAAGTTCAGGCACTACTTGTTAGCTAACAAGTTTGTCTTCTTCGTGGACCATCAAGCGCTACTGTACTTGGTCAACAAACCTTGCATGATGGGATGCATCACTAGGTGGATGCTGATTCTGCTAGAATTTGACTTTACAGTTGCTATGCGCAAGGACAAAACCCACATTCTAGCTGACCACCTATCGAGGATCCCAAATGCGGCAAAGCTCCAATGGGAGTAGAAGATGATCTCCCTGACATCTCCCTCTTATTCCTCGATGTCATAGTAGAATGGGCTGTCAAAATCGACCACTACTTGGCCAACGGACTACCCCTAGGCCAAGACCTTAAGACCTTAAGAAGGATAGAGCTCGTAAACTCATTAAGGATGTAGCGCCATATCAACTGATAGCAAGCCAACTCTACCGCATGGGTAAGGATGGCATACTGCGAAGATGCGTGTGCGAATGCGAATACATCGAGATGCTTGAAGAAGCCCACTCAGGATTCGTAGGAGGCCATTTTGCCCCACTAAGGTTACAGTACATAAAGTGCTACAGGCTAGTCTCTGGTGGCCAACACTCTTCGGAGATGCGGTCGAATTCGTCAAACGATATGGCCCCTACCAGCGCATCCAAATCCCTCATAGATCGGACATGATGCACCTGATTGGGATCCTGGCTGACCAACCCTTCAAGAAGTGGGGCATCGATTTCATTGGTCCCATAAGCCCAACCGCTAAGGGGACTAGGGGGCTCGATACATCATCCTAGCCACCGACTCCTTCACCAAGTGGGTAGAAGGAAGAGCCACGGTAAAGGCTGATGCAGGATCCATCGCCAAGTTCTTATATGAACAAGTCATCATGCAGTTTGGATGCTCGTAGGAGTTAGTCAGCGACCGAGGAACTCACTTATTCACAAAACCATAGCAGTCGTGATGAGCGAGTTTATGATCATTCATAGGAAGTCAGCACCATACTACCCCAGAGCAAATGGCTTGGCCGAAAGCTCCAACAAAACTTGCTATAAGATTCACATGTATGGTAGAAGCTAGTCGTACTGACTGGGCGCATAAGCTCCTACAAGGTGGCAACACATTGTACCCCCTTCAACTTAGCCTTTGGGGTAGAGGCAATAATGCCAATGGAGTATGTAGTGCCTAGCCTTCGCCTTTTTGTAAAGGAAAGACTCACGAAAAACATGCTGGCTAAAAGGCTAGTCGACCTCAAAAAGCTAGAAGAGACAAGGTTGCGAGCAGCCTACACTCTCCGAGTAGAAAAGGCCCAACATAAAAAGTGGTTCAAATGCAACCTCAAGAACAAGGACTTGGCAGAAGGAGACTTGGCACTCCTCTACAGTGTCTGCAACACCGAAGGTAAGCTTAAGTACTGAGGTAAGGGTCCTTACTACATAGTTGAGATCATCCCCCAAGGGTCATGCCGAATAGCCACCCTTGATGGGATAGAAATGGATGGCTACCTAAATGGAAGCAAATTGAAAAGATACTGTAGACCACTCACTATCCCCACCCTTCAAGCCATGCATAGAGAAAAAGAACTCAAGGCCGAGGTAGCCAAGATGAAGCGCCAAGCCATTGAGGAAGCTAGAATCCATAATGCTAAGATCCAACAGCATAGACAAATGACCCTACTTAAGGCAACGGTTGGACAAATGTAACTAACGGATGAGCTAACAATAGAGCTAGCCAGGTTGCTTGTTTAGCTACAGGTGTTGCGCATGCGCATCAAAGCACTCGGGGACCCAGGAGTGAGCCACAAATTCATCTCTTGAGAGGTATGGGAAAAGCTACAGGCACCCCTAACCCTCACTATTGCCTCAATAAGAGCTATAAATGGCCAACTTCTGCAAACCTTGGGTTATGTAAATCTAAGTCTAATGGTTGTTTGCCAAGCTATGGATATATGCTTTTATGTTCTCCCTACAGAAGCCACCGAAGAGCAAATTATTCTAGGAAGAACCTGGTGCTACGCTGTCATCTGCCACATCAACTGGCATGCCCGAACTACTTCACTTACCAATGGCAGTCAAACAGTGGTAGTCCCACTGTGCAGACCAAGCCCCCCCTCTTCGGTCATGCCCTCGTCGATTCATGACAATGAAGTGATGTAGCAAAGCCAACTGGAAGCCCCAACCTCCACCAACACACTGCTCAAAGGCCTAGCTCAAAAGGAGAACAAAGCTCGCCGCAGTGGTAAACCAATGCCATTGCATGCTCAACCCATGCTACCATCCTCCACTCAAGAAGTCTGGGAGCTGCAAGTACAAGATGCTATCCTCTATGCCCAATGCCACTTCAATAGGAACTGACACCCCAAGAACCGTAACACTGTAGTAGCAGCTTTGGTCACCTCAAGATTGCTCCCCCCACACACATTCAGTACTCGGAGAAAGTCGCACCTAGTAGTCGCGCCTCATCCACTGCCACACATCGTCAACAACTCGAGCAACACCGCTCAATCGAGCAACCAAGGAAACAAAGTTTCTTGGATCCAAAAAAAGATAGTGCAATCCCCGAAGGCATTAAAGGAAGCCCACAAGAACCTATGTCTTCCCAGGATACACCACCACAAGGACCTGCCAATGATCTAGACACAATAAGCCAGCCTCAATGTACCAAATATGCACTGGTGCCACTGGCGGTCTGACTCAACACAAGCATTGCCACCATGAGTCAAGGAAATCCACAAGAACCGAATCCCACCCCACAAAGAGTTAGACAAGAACCTCCCCTTGGGGACAGACACTCGAAAGTAATGGCGTTGCCCTACTCACATAAGTAGGAGCCAACCCCCTAGATAGATTCACAAAAGCTCATTTCTCCAAGGATGTCAAATCCTACAACAACAAACTCTAGTACAAAGGTGTCTCTGGCATCCAAAGTAAGGAACAAGCTGGATGCATACTCTACATGGCTCCTCACTCACTATGTTGCAGTATGGCACCTTCACCTTTGGCTGAATATCCTTCTGCTCCTCCAACTTTTGCGTTTTGACCTTGTTAAAGATCTCATCATCCATATCCTCCTCATCTACAGTTTTCTTAAAGCACATCGAGAGTGCCTACTTGGGATCAAATGTATCTTCTAGTACCATTAATTCATCGTCTTCAATCCCAACATCCTTAAGGCCAAGGCATAATCTTCTGTGAGGTCAAAGATGATGTGTACATCTGAGAGTATATAATACTCTCGACCTTGAATAGTGAAGGAAGGAAGGAAGGATAGGTAAAGCTAGACTACATGTCTCAAAATCTAGTCCTTTAGTAGACATAGCTCCATTTACTGTTTGTGACTTTAAGGCTACAAGATCCAACTTTTCCATTTCCTTTTTCCTCGTCCTCTTCTTGCTTCATTTCCAAAGGTGTGTGTCCTCGTGTGATCCTGAATTTTATCTCATCAATTGAATCTTCTAAAATTTCTCAATCAAACTTATCATAATGTGAGACATAGTGGTCAACACCGTCTTGTGTGCTACTAGGGATGATAAATGCTCCAAGGCAGAGTTCCTATTTCAATAAGGGGTCAGACAATATCTCTATATTGGAGATATAGTTGTTCTAAATATGTTTTTAAATATTGTTCAGTTGGAGCCATTGGAACCTATGAAAATACATCGTAATGTTAAAAAATACATTAAAAAAAGAAAGGGATGGAAAGGGAGTGAGAGAAAGAGAGAAGGCACCTTCAAAACCTTCTACAGTAGGCCAAACTTGATCATACACGAGCAAGATGGATTGGAACAAACTAACTAGATTCCTCTTCTTTCTCTCTCTCTCTCTCTCTCTCAGACTCACACTCTACCTCTTTCTCTTTGCTTCACGAACCGGATTCCTCCACTTTTCCTCTCTCTCTCTCTCTCTCTCTCTTTCTCTCTCGCTCTCTCTATTTCTCTACATAAAACATTGGGAGGCATATCTTGAAAAACACAAGTGTTAGAGCTAAAGGAAAGTGATCCACAACATAAAGTATGCAAAAAGTAAAATAAAGAATCAAGACAAAAAGTGATCGAGGACAAGATTGCCTCAAAGAGGGTGCTTCTTTCACTTTACATCATTGTATGTTCCCTCACTTTCTATCACTCTTGAAGTAGGGGTAGCTCACAGTGCATCCCTCACTATCACTCCCTCACTTTCCTTCTCTCACTTTCCTTCCAAGACGATGGCTAGTTACTACGTGACTACATTTATTGAACTAAAATTATGTCTTAGATCCCTTTTATATGGACCCTGTGTGGAAAATCATTCAAGGAGGATATGTTATGGACATGGTTGCTTGATTTGAACTTAGCAGAAGAGGTAAATATCTCTAGCTTTCTTTTTTGCTTCATTGAATCACGTAACTCTTATGCTTACGAGCTAAATTTTTGTAGAGGATAAGGCGGTAGCTAGAAGCTGTATTGAATGAAAGGTGAAGATGAGGAAAGCCAGGAGCGAAAAGAGAAGTTGTTAAATGCTTGAAGTTGGTAGAAGATTCGAAGAAGCTTGTGAGGAGAGTCTGTGATGAGATTGCAGATGCCAGTCCTCATGATGAATGGCTTGCGGATTTAAAGTCCACTTGTTTTCATGAAGCCAATGTGATAGCAGGCACTTTGGAGGACATGTGCTCTCTCCAATGGTGTAATAGACAAGTGATGGAAATATACTCATAGAGACTTACGTGTTTTCTAAAGTTGTAATAGACGAGAAATGGAAATAGACTTCCACAAAGACTTTTCATTTCTCTAATGTAATAGAGAAGGGATAAAAATATAATTCACACACACACTCTCTCTCTCCCCCCATCTATCTCTCTCTCTAGCTTGATCCCACCCTCTCCCTCTCTCTCTCTCGATGCCCCCCCCCCCCTCTCTCTCTCTCTCTCTCTCTCTCTTTTAGAATAAGGATTGTTTTAGCAAGGGTAGGGATTGGAAAACTACTTCTCCTTATTACTAAAAGTAGTTAGTGCATACATTAAGCGAGGGCAAGGATTGGAACCTCTCTCTCTCTCTCTCTCTCTCTCTCTCTCTGCCCCCTTATGTGTCTCGCTCCCTGTGTGTGTGTACACAGAGTGTGTACAAAAGAAAGACAGAGGGGTGGGGGATCTAGCTAGAGAGGAAGATAGAGAGAGAAGGGGGGGCATGGAGCTGGAGAGAGAGAGAGAGAGGAGAGAAAGGGGGGGGTGGAGTTGGAGAGAGGGGGAGAGAGTGTACAAAAGAAAGCTCTCTCTCTCTCTCTCTCTCTCTCTCTCTCTCTCTCTCTCTCTCTCTCCAGCTCCACCCCCCCTTCTCTCTCTGTCTTCCTCTCCAGCTAGATCCCCCCCCTCTATCTTTATCTCCCTTTGCAGCTAGTTGCCCCCCTCTATTTGTGTGTCCACCTCTACCCCCCCTACCATCTCTCTCTGTCTCCCTCTCTGGCTAGAACCCCCCTCTCTCTCTGTCTCCCTCTGCAGCAAGATCCCCCCATCTCTCTCTATCTCCCTCCCTCTGTCTCCCTCTTCAGCTAGATCACCCCCTCTCTCTATCTCCCTCTCCAGCTAGATCCCCCCCTCTCTATGTCTCCCTCTCTCTCTATATCCCTCTCTAGCTAGATCCCCTCCCCCCTCTCTCTCTCTGTCTCCCTCTCCAGCTAGATCCCCCACACTCTCCCTGTCTCCCTCTCTCTCTTTCTCCCTCTCTAGCTAGATCCCCCCCTATTCTATCTTCCTCTCTCTTTATCTCCCTCTCTTGCTAGATCCCTCCCCCCCCTCTCTCTCTCTCTGCCTCCCTCTCTAGCTAGCTCTCTATCTCCCTCTCTCTCTGTCTCCCTCTCTAGCTAGATCCCCCCCTGTCTCTCCATCTCCCTGTCCTTCATCTCTCTCTCCCTCCCTCCCCCCCCCTCTCTCTCTCCCTCTCTATGTGTTTCCCTCCCTCTCTCTTTGTCTCTCTCTTTCTCTCTCTCCCCCTCTCTCCATCTCCCCCTATCCCTCTCTTTCACCTCTCTCTCTCTCTCTCTCTCTCTATCTCTCTCTCTCTATGCGTGTGTGTGTGTGTGTACGGAGAGTGTCAGAAAGAAAGCGATATGGAGGGTTTGAAAATTCCCAACCCTCCATACTTTGTACACTCTCTCCCTCTCCTCTCCCTCCATCTCTATCTCTCTCTATCCATCTCCTTTTCCCACCCTCCCATGAGAGAGGACCCTGTGTGTGTGTGTATACAAAAGAAAGCAATAAGGATGGTTGGGAATTTCCCAACCCTCCACATCGCTTTCTTTTGTACACTCTCTCCCTCTCCCTCTCCCTCTCCCTCTCCCTCTCCCTCCCCCTCTCCCTCCACATCTAACTCTCTCTTTCCTTTATCATTGTCTTATATTGAAGGAAACTTGCCTTATATTGAATGAAACCTATACACAAGAATGTGTGTGTGTGTGTGTGTGAGAGAGAGAGAGAGAGAGAGAGAGAGAGAGAGAGAGAGAGAGAGAGAGTAGCATGACACACACACACAAAAACACATAGAGAGTTAGAGTGAGAGAGAGTAGCATGTCACACACATAGACACAGAGTGAGTGAGAGAGAGAGAGAGAGAGAGAGAGAGAGAGAGAGAGAGAGAGAGAGAGAGAGAGAGAGAGAGAGAGAGAGAGAGAGAGACCTTTCTTTTCCATTGTGGTGTGGAAACTCGATAGCGGTAGTGGCGTGACTATCGTGACTCTCTCCAAAAAAGCAAACCAAGGAGGATAGGAGGAAAGCAAAGTCGGGACCATTAGGGAGGATTGGATGACCTTTGGCACTACTTTCAAGATGATACACTTCACACATGCGATCATTAATAACAATTTAATAGATGCGAAAAACGAGGTGCACTTATTATTTATATCCAATGACTTCTTGATTAGAATAAACAACTATTTTAGTCACAAAATATGCCTCCTCTCCATCCATTCGTGCATGGAGCTCCTTGACTATTATAAACATCTATTTTAGTCACGAAATCTGCCTCCTCTCCATCCGTTCACCACCTATGTCGTGCAATTTCCATTTGCTTCCAGGTTCTCTCTCTCTCTCTCTCTATCCTTCTCTCTCTCTCTGTGTGTCTCTCTCTCTTTTCTCTCCTCTCTCTCTCTCTCTCTCTCTCTCTCTCTATTCAAATGGGAGCAGGTCATTGGGGGGGAGGAGGGAACGGGAGGAGGAAGAGGAGGGGGAGGAGAAGAGGAAGTTTAGGGGGTTTAGGGAATATAGAGAAGGAGCTACAACCTTTGTTTAAGTAAGAGCTCACAAGGGACTGGCTCTTTAAGAGCGAAGGGTCAACGTTAGGGTGTGGAGGAAAGTAGAGCAGAGGCAGAAAAGAGATAGAGGATAGAGGAGGGGTGTGGAGCAAAGTAGCAGAGCATGAGCAGATCAGAGCAACGTAGTAAAATGACAAATGCCATGGATCATATATATATATAAAGTTTGAGCCACCGTGGTGGCTGGAGCTGGGGGTTCCATCCCTATTAGTCAGACGGGCTAGTAATCATGAAGTAGATGCCATGTGGTGCCACTTTGGTGGCTGGTAATTAACTTAGCCACGGCACATGTGGCTGATGAGAGCCACCACCACCGAGTAGTAATTCTCATTACCATGTCTAATCACTCATTACCGATGACTAGTAATTATTACTACACTCGTAGTGATCATGCATGCTAAAGCATGGTGGTGCGTGAGCGGTGGCATGATTGGTAATTTTTACTGCACTCGTAGTGATCATGCATGCTAAAGCACGGTGGCATGGTTGAATTGTAGCCATGGTGGCTGATGACAGCCACCACCATCGGGTAGTAATTCCCACAAAAGAAAATAATGAAGCCTAATCACCTCTAATCCCTCATTATCATAATTTACTGCACTTGTAGTAATCATGCATGCTAAAGCATGGTGGTGGGTGAGCGGTAGCATGACTGGTAATTTTTACTGCACTCCTAGTGATCATGCATGCTAAAGCATGGTGGTGGGTGAGCCACAACACGATGGAATCATAGCCATGACTGATGATAGCCACCAACATCGGGCAGTAATTCCCACAAAAGTAAATCATGAAGCCTAATCACCTCTAATCCCTCATCACCATAATTTACTACACTCATAGTGATCATGCATGCAAGCCCATTGGTGGTAAATCGAAGTTGATTAATTGCGGGCCACTGTGGTGGCTGGTAATTAACTGACAGACGTGGCTGGGAATCTTAGATGCCACCACTTCTAATCACTAATTACCATGCAAGTCAGTACTTCTGCCTTGACTTATTCAAAATTCGGGCCAACCACTGCAGTGTATCCTGCTATGCAGCACGATCCGAAATGCATGGTCTGCCATACCCCCATCATAGATGACTGCTGTATCCGATGGTCTGCATGCTACCACCCTATGCATGTTTTTTTCTTTGGAGTGTGGGTGCATACAAAATCGCTATGTAGAGAATGCCATTTTCCATTGCCCAGGTCATGGACAGATCAAATGTGCCTGCCTGCTATAGCTATCTATGACGAGAAAGTAGATGATACAGCTCAATTTGCCATTTGGGAAAGATCTTAAAGACAAGGAGCTCAAATTGAAGAAGGAAAAGACCGAACTTGACTGCAAGCAAATGGAGCCTGAAGGGAGGAACTAGTGCCCTTCCGAAAAGGAGAAAAAAGGGCTGATCCTACAACCAGGAATCTCAAATCAAGGAAAGAGGAAGCGGCATGAAGGGAAGGAGTCTTTGAGATTGTAATCTATGTAATTTGTGTGTAATCTATTGAATTATTAATCTTCTCCAGAGTTTACTTGGGCAATCTTTTCTCAGCTCAGTGACTAGATAGTGTCCTTTGATCCATGCCAGCACGATGATAATAATGAGACGAAATATCTCGATTTGACACATAATGTGAGATGAAAGATTTCAATTAGATCACTAATATGAGACTGAAAGATTTCGATTAGTGAACTATTATACCACAAAAGATTTCAATTAGACAACTAATGTGAGATGAAAGATTTATATTAGACAACTAACATGGGACTAAAGAATGAGAAGGTCGGGCTCAATGAACTCTCTTGTTATTTAAGTGCAGTGTAGACACAACTAAGAGCCCATTACAAAATCTAGCCCCAAAACTCTGTGCACTGATCCACCTATTGTGAATCTATGGCATACTCAAAAGACTTTCGAATGCTTTTGTTCTATCTAAAGACAATGTTGAATGGCATCCTCGCTGAAACAAACCCGGAGAAGGAGGAAAATAGTTGCAAGGAGGACATGCTTCGGTGGTGGGTGTATTATTAAGAAAAAACAAGAAGAGAGATATAGGAAGCAACCAGGAGGGAGCAACAGTCTCCTCCACAATCAGCTCATATTCTCCCCACACAATACAATTGAACACTACTAAGGTCACACCCATACATAGTAGATAAGAACTAACTATGGTTGAGTCAGTGTGACTCACCTTATTCACCTACTCACACAACAAGAACAATAACCATGAGCTTGAGTCCCAACACTCCCCCTCAAGCTCAAGTAGGGAGCATAACACCAAGTAGCTATCTAAAGCATGTAAACTTATCTCTACCCAATGACTTGGTAAAGATATATGCAACCTGATCTTCAGTCTTCACATGTATGAGATCAATCTTCTTTGATAACACCATCTCTCTGATGAAATGGTAGTGTACCTCAATATGCTTAGTTCTAGCATGATCAACCGGATTACTTGCCAATTGCACACTACTCATGTTATCATAATAAAGTTTGACTAGTTTTTCCACATGCAGTCCCAAATCCTGCAAAAGCTTCTGAAGCCAACAAGCAATCTCACATGCAGCCAATGCTACACCTTTGTACTCTGCTTCTGTACTAGACAATGCCACTGTGGGTTGCTTTTTGCTACTCCAGCTAACCATAGCAGTTCCAAGGCTGAATGCATAACCACTAGTGGATCTCCTATCATAGGCACATCCTGCCTAATCTGCATCTCTGTATCCAACCAGTTCTATATCCTTTTCATACTCATAAAAGAGTCCATATTGATATGTTGCCTTGACATAGTGCTGCATAATCCTTCTCACTGCATCCAAGTGAGGCTTTCGTGGCTTCTGCATAAACTGACTAATGAGTCCCACAGCATATGCCAAAATCAGGCCTAGAAATAGTCAGATAAATCAAGCTTCCAACCATCTGTCTATACATGGTAATGTCATCAATCTCAGCTCCAGAATCAGCCATCATCTTCAAGTTTTGATCCAAGGGGATATCCATTGGTTTGCAATCCTTCATGCCAAACCTCTCCAGCATATTCAAGGCATACTGCCTTTGCATAAGCCAAATGCCATCAGGTGTTCTCAACACCTCTATGCTAAGAAAAACTTCAAGTCCCCTAGATCCTTCATATCAAACTCTATTTTCAACTTGCTCTTAATTTCAGTAATGCCATCATCATCACTACCAATCAGAATCAGATCATCAACATAAATCACAATCACAACATATCCAGCAATTGTCTTCTTTGTGAAAAGTGAATCATCAGCCTTCCCAACTACAAAACCAAGCTCCTGCAGGTATCTAATGATCCTTTCATTCCATGCTCTAGGTGCTTGCTTTAGCCTATAGAGAGCTTTCTTCAATCTATAAACATAGTTGGGATAGTCAGGGTGCACATAACCCTCGGGCTGAACCATATAGACTTCCTCCAACAAGTCACCATTTAGGAAAGCATTCTTGACATCCATTTGCTATAATTTCCAGCCATTTCAGATTGTCCTAAACCAGCCCGGTGGTTGGAACATCATGCAACCATAGGTTGGTTCAGCTCAATCGCCAGTGATGTGATTGTCCTGAACCAGCATGGTTGAATAGACATTAGTTGTTGTCAAGCCCGATGGCATGGTTGAGCAGAAATTCACAACAATATATTATTATTTTACTAAACCAGCCCGGTGGTTGGAACATCATACAACCGTGGCTGCTTCAGCTCAATCACCAGTTATCTGATTGTCTTGAACCAGCGTGGTTGAACAGACATTAGTTATTGACCAGCCCAATGGTTGAAATTATTGTGTTTCTTAGTACTTAAATTTGTCAAATTTAATTTCCTATTATTCGAGTCATATACCACTGTTAAATTGTGGAATTCAAAAATGAAAAGAAATATATTGCTATTTTCTAATGATGAAATTCAAAAATGAAAAGAAATATACTTGTTATTGTCTAATATGTGAAGTTGAGACTGTCAGCCTAAACCATCCCAGTGGTTGAAATTGTGACTGTCCTAAACGTGTCCTAAACAAGCCCAGTGATTTAAATTGTGATTGTCCTAAACCAGCATGGTGGTTGAAAATTGTTTTGCTTCATTATATACTTTAATTAGACTATGTTTTGTATCCTTTTAGTAGTAGCAAAAAGGGGGCTCATTATTCTGTTGTTCCTGCATGTTGGGTCAGCAGACGGAGTTGTATCTCAAGTTTGTGGATCCAGAATCTAGACATTTCAATTGGGTAGAGGAGCTTTGAGCATTGTAAGCCCTGGTATATCAGGAAACTCAAAGATAGGAATGTTTGTTGTTGTAAAACACACATAGACTTTGACTTGGCCCAGCAAGCTACAAATGACTTGAGATCTAGTCGTGTTGGAGCATTGCTCCATGGGAATCGATGCCCATGCCTCCCCAATGAATGCGCAGTCTGTAGGCCACCTGGATCTTCATCATGTGTTGCAAGGGAGGGCAGGTTTTATAGCCTGAGGCCTCTATGGGAGGCAGTGGTTTGTCCAAAGGGAGACTGTGAGTGGCACAGGATTAAATGCATTTGCGGCACATGCAACCATTGAAATTTGAAGCTGAAGAAGAAGAAATTCAATGTCTATCCAAATGAAATGAGGGAAGACAACTACGTTGCTCTAAAATGGAGATTTGAAAATGTCAATGTTGAAGGATACGATAAAAAGAGATGGCTACTGTCATATAAGAGCACCCAACCAAGGGAGCTTGTAGGTCACGTGGTTCAATCCATCCCAAAATATGTGCTTCACAATTTCACGGCCAGCTGGTAGGATAAGCAGTTCAAGATGTGCCTTGCCAATTTTCCCCATGACACTATTGTATTTGTCATAGATTTTGCAGAAATTTATTATTTTCAAGAACAAGATGAGATACAAAGTGCTCACTTGTACAACAAGCAGATAACACTTGTGCATATTACGTATAGTCATTTGCTTGATTCTGCCATGCCTGATGCCAATCTGCTTGATGAATAACAGGAGTCCAGGTCAGTGCAATGAACTTACCATTTCTACATTTCAAATGATAAGAAACATGACACCCTATTTGTGCAACATGCTTTTCTATTGCATTGGGAATGGCTAAAAAAGAATGCAGAAAATATAAAACAACATTGGGTGCGGTCAGATGGTGCTGCCTCTCAATTTAAATCAACACATGGATTCTAATTTGTCTCAAGCTTCAAATCCCTGATCAGTCTAGACATGATATGGAATTTCTTTGGGTCTAGCCATGGCAAGGGTGAACATGATGGATGCGGTGCTGTTATTAATAAGCAAGCTCTGTTTAAACACCAATTAGCATGCCCTCAAGAAAAACTCAATGATGCCCATGATGCTGTAACATGGCTTACGGCCAACCTCTCCATAGGAGTGCATTCAACATACAGTAAACAAAGCCTTAAGAATACTGTAGTATGCAAAGTATTCCATGAAGTGAAAGTGGATGAAGTGCAAAGGAGAAGCTATCACGATTGCAAGAAAATTAAAGGAGTTCCTGGTCTGCACAGCATATGCGACTTTTCAAACAACCAACTGATTAAAATGAGAAAACTTTCTTGTTTCTGCAGTGCATGCATCATAGGGGATCATGATGATTTTGAGAACATTGCAACTGCGAAGACATGGGATTGAGTTCAAGTTTTTCCTCTATGTTCAGATGGAGTCACAAAACAATGGAGAGACAAATGACTCGCCATAGTTTGGGGAGAGTTTCGATGACCTCACAGACTGTCTGGAAGAGGGGGATAACTTTGCAGTTGTCGTAGATTTTGGGAAGAACGAGGAAGATGACCCATACTTTCTGTTGTAGTGCACAAAATCTAAGTACAATTTTGAGAAAACATTTAAGGATAATTGGGGAACAACCTATGAGAAGTGGGATGTAGTAGTTGGAGATTTTTGGAAGCACGTGCATGGAAAAAGAAACAATTTAAAATTGTAAATAGTGTTGGATTTATTAAAATATCTTTGCACATGCACAAATTGCACTTTTCCAACTTCTTCCATTTTAGGGTGAATCTAGATATTAATTGACAAAACATGTGTGCCTCAGGATCTATGGAGCACTCTAAGGTGGATGAAACCTGTGTGAAAACATGATGAAGAGAGTGCTCATGACATGTATCTCAAGTCAATTAGGTTCCAAGATAGATTAGCTTGGACTCATAAAGAGAATCTTGAGATAGTGCAAAGTGCTTGATTGATATTCCTTCAAATGAACCTCCCTTTTATAGGTGAGGGTACTTACATCCATTTTGCTTGCTCACATGTGGGATATCTCCTCCATGCCATGTGGCAGCTTACCCTTTGCTCATACCTTTGCTCTACAAGTGCTCATGGCACCACAACTCTCAACACCTCCCCTTGGTGCCATAATCCTTTGGCTACTGCAAGGTGGTCAGATGTGAGTTACATTCCATCACCTCCCCTTAGTGCATGCATGCTACTTAAGGTGGTCAAGTGTGGCTTCTACATGTCAATACCTCCCCTGGGTGCTTTCATAGCTACTCTCAGGTGGTCAGGTTTGATTACAAAAACATAGGCAAGGTTGGCAAGGTTTTTGCTTTTCAATACATTCCATTGATGTCACCTTTTGGCTCATGGCTTGATGATGACTCCACGTAGTTGACTTGTTGATTCTTCAATCTGCAATCTTCTTCCTTGTGTCCGAGCTTTTTGCAATGGTGACACTTTGGTTTGTTCTTCAATCTGCAGTCACTTTGATAGTGACCCATCCTTCCGCAATGGTAGCATTTCACTGATGTTTTACTGAATCTTCATTATAGCTGTTGTATGTTGATGTCGATGTTGATGTCGATGTCGATGCCTTTAACTCTCTTTCTTTTTCGAGAAGAGAGGATACACATTCTTCAAACTTTGGATCTGGCAAATTCTTCAAAGTGGTTGTCAATGCACTATACTCTGCAGGCATGCTTTTAAGGAGAATTGCAAGTGCATCTTTCTCTCCTACTTTTGCATTTATGCCCTCTAGTTGAGTCATAATGCTTTTGATTTTGTTGACAAATTGTGCCATGGATTCATGGAAGCCCATGTGCATACCATAGAATTCAATTTTAAGATGGATTTCTTGGTTTTTGGCTTTTGCACCAAACACTGTGTTCAACTCATCCCATGCATCCTTGGCATGATCCTTAGAGTTTATATGATGAATGATGTTTGGACCCAAGTGCAATCCAATGAGTGATAGTGCTGCTTCATCTTGTTCCTTCCAAGCATCATTTTGTGCAGTGGGTATATCTTCTTTTACAATCTTCCAAAGCTTTTGGTGCATCAGAAGATATCTCATTTGTGTAGACCATGTGTGAAATCCATCCCCGGTGAACTTCTCAACAGTTGGAGTGCGGATTGCCATTGCAAAGGTCTTACCAGTTTGAATTCTTTCAATATTGGCAGTGTCTAATTGCATACAATGATTCTGACATGACAGGCGCGTAGAGCTTGAAAAGACGATCACTTTTCCTTTTTGGAGCGTGTCCAAATTCTTCCTGGATTGCAAGTTATGGCTTGTTGAAGGTTTTGTGAAGAAGAGGGGCCTTTGATGATATGGCACAGGGATTCACATGCTGAATTCCATACTGTGCTTAACAAGAGGCTGTGTGCTTAGGTGGCACTTTAACTAACCCCATAACCTAAATCTAACCATGGTTTGTGTGGGTTGGGTGGACCAGACTTGGGTTTACTTAACCAAACCAAACTAAGTTACATTTAACCATAGCTACATCTTATCTTGCCACGTGTCTTCTCCATCTACTGCCACGTGTCTTTTTGTAGGGAGACCTTGGAGAAGAAAGAGGAAGCTTGAAGCTTCTCTGCGCTGTGACGACGATGGCGCTGCGGGAGGCTGGAGCTCAGCGAGTCGTCGTAGGAGCCGTTTGATGCGAGAGTCTTCTTTGCGGTTGTGGCAGCTAGCAATCATAGATGGCGCAATGTTTCATGGCTTTGAGAGTGCTGCAGGGTTGGCGAGCTCGTAGTAGGCGTTGGACATCGTTGTTGCAGGTTGGAGACATTCGGGGCTACTGCGTCGCTTGATGCGGCTAAAGGGCCGATGCTGGTTGCTATGTCCACATTTCTTCTTCCGACAATTTGCAGCTCGTGGATGCAGACGTGCCTAACACTTGCAGCAGATCATCTTTTCTTGCTAGCACCATCAGGGAAGGCTCGATAATTCCAACCCACAGCCTCAGCACCAGATGGAGCGTAGACTCTTTCTGAATGTTATAGTCTGCCAGAGCGCGGCCATCCTCCAATTGCTTGCCCGCAAATATGAGACGACGTTGATAGTATCGCTGCTCTCGACCTCGAGGGTGATGGTTTTGCCTGTTTTGGAGAGGCTTATCTCAAGAAGGCCCGTAAAGGTGCCCAGTCTCTCGCAGAGAATGCAACAAACGCAAATGTTGCTTAGAACGAGTCCTCGATGAAGGAGTTGTCTGCCATTAAAGCAGTTTTGCAAGTAGATGGAAGCCTTTGTGTCTCTTTGGAGCAGCTTGGTTGAGGCAGTAGACTTTTCTCAAAGCTCTCAGCTCTCTTTCTCACAAGCTTCCTCTAAGAAGAAGAAGAAGAACAACTCCTCATAAATCTATCTCACAAAATAAATCTCTAAAAGGAATGAAGTCTCTCTCTCTCTCAAAGCAATGAACGGAATTTTCATTCAATGGACGGAAATTTTCTCTCTCTAGGGACGGAAATTTGTTTTCAATCTAAAACTAAAACTATCCTAGGAGAAAAGCATGAGCTCCTAAGGCATGCCTACAATTAATCTAGGAATGGGAGCAATCCTAGTGAACTACTAATGAGCTAAACTAGGAGAGCTAAACCTATGCTCTGATACCATGACAAAACATGTGTGCCTCAGGATCTATGGAGCACTCTAAGGTGGATGAAACCTGTGTGAAAACATGATGAAGAGAGTGCTCATGACATGTATCTCAAGTCAATTAGGTTCCAAGATAGATTAGCTTGGACTCATAAAGAGAATCTTGAGATAGTGCAAAGTGCTTGATTGATATTCCTTCAAATGAACCTCCCTTTTATAGGTGAGGGTACTGACATCCATTTTGCTTGCTCACATGTGGGATATCTCCTCCATGCCATGTGGCAGCTTACCCTTTGCTCATACCTTTGCTCTACAAGTGCTCATGGCACCACAACTCTCAACATTAATATCAACAACTTTCAATGTTTTAAGACCACCATGCACTAGTCCCAATAGTTGGATTCCAAATTTTCAATCCGTTTTGGTTTTCAACAAATCAAAAGAAAGTTATGGAGCATTCCCTCAAATGGGTATACATCACTTTAGCACAACATTGGAGGCCCATTAACCCATGCATAATGATCTCATTTAGGTGTGTTGAGGAGAAACTCATGTAGTGTACTTTAGAATGATTACTTGGTTGCATGTATGTATAGAACAAAATTTTAATGTTTTTGAATAAATTGCTATATCCTATAGCCTTCAGGATGCATGCTTCACATGCAACATAGCACTTATAATGCTTTAATGGTCTTGTTCCAAATCGTTATTCCATAATTTTTTGCTCTCATGTTCAAGTTTGGAATGTGTACTACAACTTGAAGAGAAAGTTTGCCGAATTCCATTGAGCAATGCACAAGTCATGGGTCATGCAAGATACCCATATACAGAAAAGTCCTTGAACCTCACCAGAAATGGCTACACCCAAGTAAATAATGACATTAAAGAAGATGAAGAAGATTGATTTTATACGAGCACAAGAAACTGGAACATTCGTTGGTTTTTAGCTATGTGTGTTTAAACAGTTGAGGTCCAATAGAGCTTGAAGTAGGGAGGGAGGGAGAGAGAGAGAGAGAGAGAGAGAGAGAGAGAGAGAGAGGGGGGGGGGGGGGAGGGAGAGAACTGGGAGAGACAGACAGAGAAGTGAGAGAGGGAGAACTGAGAGGGAGAGAATTGAGAGATAGATAGATAGATAGATAGATAGATAGATAGATAGATAGAGAGAGAGAGAGAGAGAGAGAGAGAGAGAGAGAGAGAGAGAGAGAGAGAGAGAGAGAGAGAGAGAGAGGAATAGACAAAGAAGTCACAGTCAGAGAAGTGAGAGGTAGATAGAGAAGTGAGAGAGGGTGAACTGAGAGGGGGAGAGAGAGAGAGAGAGAGAGAGAGAGAGAGGTGGGAGAGAGAACTGGGAGAGAGAGAAGTAAGAGACAAACAAAGAAGTGAGAGACAGGCAGAGAAGTGAGAGGGAGAACTGAGAGGGAGAGAAGTGAGAGACAGAGAGAGAAAGAGATAGACAGACAAATAGACAGAGAAGTGATAGACACAGAGAGAGAGAGAGAGAGAGAGAGAGAGAGGAAAAGAGAACTGAGAGACAAATAGAGAAGTGAGAGATAGACAGAGAAGTGAGAGAGGGAGGACTGAGAGGGAGAGAAGTAAGAGACAGACACACACACACACACACACACACACACACACACACACACACACACACACACACAGACACATAGATTTCTATCCATCCATAAAGTCCATAGGGTCCAATAGTGCACCCATACAAAAAATAAATCAAAACCCTGTCTCTATGGATGAAAACCAAACAACCAGAAAAATCTGCCCAAAGTAATAGTAGGAAATCGCTATCGAAGCCTCTGTCTGATGAGAGCAATGAGATCAGAAGTATTTGGACAGAACCAAAAAATGTGAAGCACTGATTCAGTAGAGTGCTGGCATCTGTGACAAACAGTTGAAGCAATATGTCTGTGTGTGAGTAACTGTCCGGATGGAAAAATGCCAAGGAGAACTCGCCATAGGAAAAGCTGTTGTCGAAGAGGGACTTTGTAATGCCAAAGGAGACGCAGTCTTTTTCTCCACCACTTCATTGAACGATCCATATGCCAAACAGTATTTGCTCTATGGGAAATCCAAGGTGGAGGTAATAACACTTTATACAGTGATGACACTATGATATGTGAGAGCTTCAACGGACAGACGTATAAGGAAGGAGAGCGTAAAATCCAATCCTCAAGCCGATTCTGAAGTTCCAAATGAGGTACCGGCAAGTACGGTTGGAGTATTTCTGAAATTCTATGCCATAAAGGATGATAATGAGCTCCCAAGCCCTATTTGTGAGCAGCCATAGAAAAAGATAAAATTGTGCCATCATCCTAAAGTACATCCGCCACAGATGAAATGCCTTTGAAGGAGAGAAAATAAGAACGTCGGGGTTCTTGTATGGCCAAAGGAGGGTGGAATACTTTAGACCAAAAAATATTCTCTACCCTCAAAGAGTTGCCCGAGAGAGAGTCCCTGCCATGCCATTCCAAGTGGGATAAAATGTGTTTCCAATCAAGAAGCAGACGAGAGACAAAAGGGCAGCCTCTGATCTTGCCTTGGATAGAGCCAAATAAAAAATCCCACTGAGTAGGCTGCCAATTCCCAAACGCAGATGTATGAAGATGTAATAAGAGAGAGCGGATCATGAAAGCCCAAGGCTGATCTCCTTGCATAAACTGTATCATCATTTTCCCTCTGTGAGCAAGTAAATGCATTTGAATATTGAGAATGTTCAGACCCCCGTACATCTTTGGAGAACAGAGACGATGCATAGAGAGTAATCTGAGACTTTTCTTGCCATGTTTTGAATGCCAGAAAATTTCCATGATAGTTGACATAAATGAAACCAGATCTGCCTTAGTGAACATAGTGAGAGGCAGATAAAATTATATGTATGCTATCAAAATGGATTGTGTAATTCGCAAGCGAACATGTAATGGCCAAGTTGCAAGCTTCCAATATTCAAGTTTTGCCCTTAACTTTACTAGCACCCAATCAATTTGTTGGGAACGGGTGAGTCCCCAGCCTAGAGGATAGCCAAGATGTCGAATGAATTGAGAAGCGGGGACAATTTCCCCAGGCCACAGAAGGTTGTGCCATTCCTGTGCATGTAACGGCAGCAATTTTGATTTTTGAAAATTTACCCGAAGGCCAGCAGTCGATCCATATGTAGAAAGAGCGTGCATAATCATGGACAGATTAGCCCGAGTATTTTTTGGAGTAAAGAATGAATCATCAGCATATGCTTGAGCAATCATGCTATGACTGCCAAGAATCTCCAAACCGTGCAACTGGTCAGTGTCCAAGAGGTGATCCAGATATTGAAGCAGTGGATGAGTGGCTATGGAAAAAAGTAAAACACTCAAGGGACATCCTTGCCTGACAGAACAAGCAAGAGTCCAGGATGTAGAAATATCTCCTGAAAGTATGCAGGCAGCTTTACTATCTTGATATAGCCAAGTGATGAGTTGCTGCATTTTTGTACCAAAACCCAATGCCTGCATAGTCGATGAAATAAAATCTCACTGAATAGTATCAAAGGCTTTGGCAATATCAACTTGAAATAACAAAACATCCTGCTGTGTGTATTTGGCATATTCAATTCCAATGTAGGCATTAGCAATGTTATCTGTGATATGCCTACACGGGACAAAGCCATATTGAGCAGGATGCAACCCATCATGTAAAAACCCCTTTAGCCGATCAACAATCATTTTGGTAGTGACTTTGTAAATTATGGGCATAAGAGTGATAGGTCTCCAGTCTGCCAAAGACTCACAAATTTGTTTTTTGGGAAGGAGTTTAACAAGACCTCTCTTCCATGTGTCTGGCATTTTCTGATTTTACCACGCAACATTCACCATATATAGCAATGAATGCCTCAAAATAGGCCAATATTCTAGAAAAAACTCGACTATTAAACCATCCCATCCTGGGGATTTCCATCTGCCACATGATTTGATCGCATCTGACAGTTCCCTCTCGGTAAAGGGTTCCTCCAATTCCAAAGCTTGAGTAGGGGAAATGATAGGAGAAACATGTTGCAACAGTAAATTTCGTGCAAGCAAAATCTGTTGCGAGGGAGGAGCTACAGAGCCAAATTGCTGAGAGAAATGATGCACACAAACAGAAGCAAGCTGTGACTGTGAAGTAGTCCATGATCCATCAAGTATAAGCACTCTGCAAATTTCTGTTTTGATTCTCCTTAGATGTAAACTTTTGAAAAATTCTTTGGAAGAGCAACCTTTATCTGTAAAGGCTCTTTGTCTTGCTCTAGTCTCCCATTTGGCCAGTTTCCTGTGATCATTTAGTTTAAGACAATGTCTGGCCTGGCATAGTGTTGTTTGCTCATGCATGGACAATGAACGATGATGACTAAGTTTAGTGAGGTCTTGACAAGTGGATTTGGCCTGAGCAACGGTTTCCCTCAGAGTCTTCATGTAAGACTTGCCATAAGCTCTAATCACAACTTGCATTTTGGAAATAAAAGAATCCCAGGTACCATCAACATGAATATGGCTGCTAGAGGATAGACAATGAGATGCTTCAGTAACCATTTCCTTGAAATCAGCATGCTGCAAATAACTATTGTTTATGATTAGATGTCTCCTTTGTGGCAATCTATCATCTGGCATATTATGAAAAGATAACCGCAACCATAGAGGTGCATGGTCTGAATGCACAAAGGCATAGTCAATCCACATTTTGCATGTAAAATCCCCATTTTGTTGGGGAGCGACACTATACCATCGATCCAGACATGCCTGATAAGCGGAAAAAGCATTGTTGAAAAGTGTATCCCGGTGACAAAGGCTGCAATTCTTCCAAAGGTCAACTAGATCCAGATGCAATAGTAGTTGAGACCATGCATGCCTTTCAGGAGATAACATATGGTCATGTCTGGAGGTGTTGTCTCCTTGTTGTGGAGCATTATTGAAATCCCCACATATGTAGGCATGATATCTCCACGGATATTGTTGCATGGCATCCAAAATTACAGTTCTTTCTCTAGAGGACTGAGGTGCATAAACTGAAGCAAATTCAAACACCTCTCCTCTAATAATGCATTGGAGAGCAAGCCATCTTCCTTTGTTGTCATTTAAAGCAATGATTGGTTGAAGCTCATGTTTGATCAGAAGGACAACCCCTGAGAAAGAGTGCTCCCCAGCATAGAAAATATCATATCCACAGTAGTGTCCTGTCTTGCCTGCATAAATATGTTGGTTGTGTTCTTGTAATGCCACTATGTCAGGCTGAAATCTGTTGATGTACAGCCACATAGATTTCCATTTCCTACTGTCACACATGCCCTGGACATTTAATGTAAAACATTTGATGTGAGCAGTCATATGTACAGGTATTTATAGTAATGTAACAACTATGTACAGTAGCAAAATTTATGAGGTCAGCCTTGCATTTCTATCTCAGGGTCAAGGCCTCGCCCCTGAGAAGAAGTAGCCACCTGAGAAGTAGACAGCAAAGCAGCAACCTCTTCTTCAGGGAAGAGTGTTCTGCGGGCTGTTACTACAGCCCATGTAATCCCAATTCCTGTATTTATCTCTGGGGTATTTCTACTAGAAGAAGCACCATTCCAAGTGTGGGGGGGCGGAATTCTTCGAGCATAAATAACTTTTCTTGGACTTTGCTAGCCATCAGTTGGAGGTAGTTGTCCTTTGGTCGAGGATTGAATAACAGGAGGTGAATGTGAAGTGAGATTCCCATTGGGAGCCACTAGAGCTTTGCCTTTATCTTGACTCCCAGAAGGCTGTCTACTGCTTTTATTTTTGTTGATAACTGGAGTAGGAGCATCTTTGGTAGGCATTTGAAATGTCAAAGTGGTACGAGGCATTTTATGCTGATTCATTGGACACTATGAAGCCATGTGTCCAAACTTTTTGCACTCAAAACAAGCCCCTGCAAATAAACCCCATTTGAGTTTATAAAAAGCACTTCCCATGTTCACATTATTCACCGTGACTGAATAAGAGTCCGGTGTGGGATTATCAGTATCCTAGAGAATGCAAAATCTGTTTGAGTTGCCATTTGGCCGTGGTGGGCAGACCACTTTACCTAAATATGCTACAATTTTAGGCAAAAGTGAGGCCATACATTGTGGGAAATCGACGACGTCAACCCAAACCGGGCATCTGTGTCGGATTAAAGCCTGAAAGTCCCTTGTGGGAGACCATGGCAATACATGCACCATTTGCTACCCAAAAAAGAGAGGTGAATGTTACAAAAGCATTTGTCTGTGGATCTCATCCACCATGATAACCTCAAAAAAGCCCCTGGCTGAATAGTGTACTTTACGAACAAACGAGCGAGTCAATGTGCGTGTCAACCAGTTGCCTATCTCTGCAGTAGGTGGCATCCGGCCTGGAAAAAATAATATGACTGCATTCTTGGCATATTCTCTGACTGGATCCACAATTTCATCAACCTCAACCATGAGGCCAACTGAAGAAACCGAGTCTTTCCACTCTTTTCTCATATCTGCAAATCCTTCATGCATGACATCATATACCAGTTGAGCCTCAAGAGTATCATGCATCGGGTCATGCTGACCCTCAACCTGCTTTTGCTTCTTGTAGGGAGCCAAGTGCTCCTTTTGAAACGTTTTTTCATACGAATATTCTGCCATGACTTTGTAAGAAAGGGAGCTCAGGAATGAAGTACCTGTGAAAGGGTAGTGAAAGTCAAAAAAACCAATCCCAAAGAAATATCCACAGGAAGCACACAAGAGAGGAGAAGAAGAGTATAGCTAGTAAGGAGATAGTAGAGGGAAAGGTAAGATTTTGGCGGAAAACACAGGACTGTTAGGGAAGACACCGGAGCAAAAAACCCAAGACTTGTACGGCAAGAAGTACTAGACTGTACGGACGGCGGTGAGCTGTACTGAGGTATATACAGCCTGCACAGGGGGGAGTCTGATTGTACGGAAATACTGACTTGGTACGGAATTGTACGGATGCCGTACGGCGACCGTACAGATGTACGGACGGGGCTGCGCAGGGTTCCTAGTGAGGACGAAACAACAAAGCGGCGTACACCTCACTGAGATCACACAAACATACCACAAGCAGTGCACACACACCAAGGAGACTGTACAATACGTATGAAAGAGTAGCAGCAGATGCGAGCCTGTACGAAACAGCTGAGGCAGGCTGGAACCTGTATGGAATCAGCCGTACGGCCTGTACGGGTAGCCGTACAGGTGGTATGGGAGACTGCAAAGGTCACGACGGTGGCTGGAGGGCACCGGACTCTGACAAGGTCACGGGGATGGCACAATCGTGCTCCTCAGCTCCTGTGCTCTCACACACACACACACACACACCCACCCACTACCACACACACACACACACACACACACACACACATCCCCTTGGGGATTTTTGCAAATCCATTGTAGGGGGACTATGTATAGGACCTAATTGGTCTTGCTCTGGCCTCATCCTTGCTAGTGACCTCAATGGAAGAAAGGTTTGACACTTGAAGTGTGATTGATTTTTGTATATTTTTTGCATAGTACTTGAAAAGGCTTGGGAAATATAAATTCGAGGAAGTTATTGCATCCATTAGGATTATTGGAACACTCATTCTATACATTGTATGCCGTATATGGGCATAGGAATACTGAGGCACCATGATACCCATGGTGAAAAAGGCCACAATGGTGAAAGTACCACACATGGCTGATATGAATTTATTATTACCAATGGTGCCACCTAGCTAGTACCAGTACCATATACCTGCTTCATAAATGATGTGTATCACCCTTTTCCTAGTATGATGATGATGGATTGCTGATATCCAAATGCACCATGGTGGGATGGGGTGTGCTGTACCACTACACAATACCCATTTAGCCACCTATCTTTGAGACTAGACACTGCCCCAATAAGCCGCATATCTTTTCGAGGGCAAAGAATATATATAAGGTGGTAAGACCATGTATGAGGGGAGTATTTATTATGCCTCCTAATCCACCAATGGAGTTGAAATTCCCTAGTTTTTTTATATTTTATGAGGAAGACGTGATTTTCTTGAAGAGAATCCTATGTGTAAGGATAGATACTTAATAATGTCCAAGGACATATAATACTTGGGAAAATGAATGCCTTCCTTGCCCATTAAAAATGTGGTATAGTGACCGCATTGTCCATTACGAAGTGTATCCATCAATGACAGATGAGGGAGGCATGCTTTGAAGACCTTAGGCCAAGGGTTGATGTGAAGGACGATGGTCCTCCATGCAACATTCAGAATACAACATTGCTACAGATTAGTTTCTCCCATTCCTTGAAGACCTCCCACCAATAAACATGAAGACCCAAGGCTCTCCTACAGCCATATGGCTTTCATCGCGCATCTTCTCCCATTCCTTCATCCATGAGTCCATTCACTAGCTAGAGGAATGGGCATGGAGGCTCACGATATGCTCCACTGGCTCCCCCATGTCTGAGCGACATAAGATCTGGTAAGCATATTCACGATTGCTCATGCCTATCTGATAATTGGAGCATGAAACCTGTGTTTGCAATGCGAGCTTCCCACGATAGTTAGCCTGAGTTAAAATTATGGTAGCGCAGCGAAGAAGGCAGGAGCATTTGGCCGCTCTTTTATTCCTTACACCTTGATGACTATCTACATATGGCTCTTTCGCACAAGTAACCACTTATTCCCTGCACAGTACTGGGTTTTGCCTTAGAGCCCTTCGCTTACCTAAGCTATGAAGACCCCAGGCAAAATCTTGCCCTCCCAATCTAACATAGTCTTGGGAAAGAGGATCACATTCGTATGGCTCATGAGCCCTTGAGCTCATCATTGCACTCGCTGGTCGTTTTGCAGGGCTGAGGCTAGAGCCTTGAGCTCGTGGTTGCATTCGTGTACGCAAGCCTTCCACTACTGCGTATTGTAGCTACGTAGGTCTTGGCGGGATAGGAAATTCGTCTGCTAGAGCCAGTAGCACTGAGATACACTGTAGCCACACTATAGGACTTTGTAAAGCTTTTCGGATTGCCTAGGTACTCCCACCACAGACTCCTTTCATCCCCTGATCTCCATGCGCCATTTACATGTAGGAGCTTCCTGCGCAAGTTATTTACGTGTATTGGCTTTCCCATTTTTGAGTTCTGAACTAGCCTGAACTATCTCATATAGCTGTGGACTCGATTTGATATGATACAAGGACTGTGTTCCCCTGTTCCTACTAATACAACTCCCCTTGCGAGTATCTCTATTAGACTGCAAGTCTACATCAAGATTGTATACAAGAAATATTGCCATATACACAGAGAGAAACTAAGGGAGAAAGAAATGTGTCATGACATCCACAAAATTCCCGGAGGGCTCTGATGTCTCATAATACATTGTTTTTTACTACCTATTCTCTTACTTTCACCAGGCCATATATTGAATTCTTGTATACTTCAAGGGCTTGTACACCACAAACATTGTAAATACACATATGTGTGTGTATATATATACATATATATATATATATATTTGTCTGAGCACAACTGAAGCTAGTTCTTGGTGACCAACAAAGATTTTAGACTTAGCTAATCTGGTAGCTGGAAGGCAACGTGACCACTTGGGCCGGCATGCATTTTACTCTTGTATACTCTAAACATAAGATCGGCATGGTGAATGAAAAAATGCCAGGAGACATAAGGGTAGATGCTATAGAAAAAGAAATAAAAACGTGACTTCCCTTCGTTTAACTCCATATATATTTTTTAGAGTCTATAGTATTTTCCTAAAGTTTGTAGCTTAGCACTAGATAAGGATGGAATTTCCTATGTTGAAGGGACATATTTAGCGTTGTTTACACATGATCTCAAGAGATATGACTATGTCCACACGTGGGCATTTACACATCTATTTTGAGGAGGGGTCATGAGTGTGGTTCATGTCCCTAAGGACCTAAGGGGACACTCTACATATGGAATGAGACCTCACGACGGTATTATTAGGTTGTCTTTTATTAGCCCAAGGACCTAAGGGGTAGAACGGATCAATATAATGATTGGTCCATCTCAGACTTTATCAGGTAGATAAAAGAAAGACCACTTGTATTACTGTAGATTAAGTATATATGGGCTACAAGCTTGCGTGTATGTATATAAAATATTGAGCTTGAGTCTACTTTATTCCTTAGTGGAATTGCTGCAGACCGTCGCCGTCCTCGTAATTTTGTACTACATCGAATGGAAATGACTAGTACAGTTACTTTTTATACTTATCATTGACTAGTCAGACTTGTTGTAGAATCCCGTAGGATAGAATAGGTGCATCTTGCAAGAGGTGTGAGAGCACAATGAAAGAAAGATGGTAGTTCTCTATTATGGATTGTGAGAGAGAGGACTCTCTCTTATAGGAAGGGGGAGAAGGTAATACCTTTCCTACATAAGTGGCAATCAACCCCTACATCAGTGGGGTTGCCTTTGGCTTACATCATCACTTAGGTCACGCACTAGACACATCATAGCACTTGATGTGCCTTTACAACACACACAAACACACATGTGACTCCCCTAGATGCACACATGCACCATAGAGCAAGCCCTTGATCATACTTATTCCAACATACCCCCCCTCAAGGGGTTGCCTCTTGCAGTGTCAAGGATACATCTAGTCTCATAGTTTCTCATGCCATCTCATGGTGGTCAAGGATAAATCTATGGCTAGGATCTCATGCTAGCAAGTGTTCCCAAGGGTTGAGGTTCACTGAAATGGGATAGTCAAAACACATATCACATGGTCTACATCATATGGTGACCAGAGGTGATTTACAAAAGACATAACATATGATATTCTTTTTGGAGTACTACTCCAGGCAGAGAGCCTCAAAATTTGACCAAGTGATGATAAACAAAAATTCAAAAGACAAAGTGCTTAAAAAGCATAGTCTTCATAGGAGGCCTCATCTTGTGGAGGCACATTAACTGAAAGTAGATTGGCAGTTTTTGACTTTGTAGTTGCTTCCTTTTTGGCTTTACAATACTTTTCATGGTGATTGTTTTTGCCACAATGTTTGCAAGGATTGATCTTGAAGCAATCTTTTGAGAGGTGATTAGTCTTCCCACAATGTTTGCAAGGTGAAAACTTGCCCTTTTGAGTTTTTATGGCATAGGCTATGTCATTGCCTCTTCGGAGTTCCATGTGCCTTTCTTCTTCTTGAAGAGCAGTAATAAGACCTTCAAGAGTAGGATTAGGAAGATTTTTCAAAGTGGTAAGTACATGATCATAATCTTCAGGCATACTTTTGAGCAACACTGCCATTGCATCATCTGTAGTGATTAGAGAGTTGATAGAAGAAAGTTGAGTCATGAGACTCCGCATGTGATTGACATGGGTAGCCAAAGGAGTGCCACTAGCCATCTTCAATTCAAAGAAAGCAATCTTAAGTGAAAATTTTGAGATATGAGAGCTAGCACCAAAAATAATATCAAGCTTCTGCCAAGATTTAGAAGGAGACTCCAAATCAGAAATGTGATGAATATAGTCATCTCCTAAGCCAAGAGCAATGATGCCATAGGCTTTCTCCTCTCTAGCAAGATCTCGTGCTGGGCGTGTCAGAGCTAAGGATTCTCCAGCATTAGAGGCTGTTGAAGAAGAAGTTGAAGTAGGTTTGACAAGCCCCCAGAGGTTTTCCCTCATCAATGCAAACTTAACCTTCATCTGCCATGTGTGAAAGCCTTTACCATTGAACTTATCCATATTCAAGAAGGTAGCCATGAGAGGGTCTAACCCAAAATGGGTAGTGTCTACTCTCTTACAAGGCTAGAAAGAGTCGAAGAGCTTCAAAGTACAAACATTTAGAGTAGCAAAGACTTGTAACCAAATTCCATACTACAAATCATAATGGAAATGATGCTTCCACTTGCATGCTTCATAGAGGTGGCTAAATGAAAGTATTCCATGCAAATCCAGGTATAGCAACTTAAAGAAAAGCTGTAGCCACAGTTGTACTGATGCTATTCAACACTTTAAAACATCAGAAATGCTAAAGTAGCATCTAATGTAGCATCAAACTCACAACATTGTCAAAACTGTCCAAAATAGAGGCCTGAACTTGGAGGGTGCAATTCTCATAGCTCATAGCTCTATTCAAGGGGATTGTTATGCAAGAAGAAAGGCCTTACACTAGAGAAGGTCCTCCACCAAGGAAGGGCGCAATGTTGCACCAGGTCGCCATAGCCAAGCTTGAGAAAATCGAATGGTTTTTTGTCTGTTGCGTCTCCATTTCTTGACCAAACGAGCTCAGATTTCAACAGTAGCTTGCCTGTAGTGTCGTGCAGCTTGGGCTCAGAGGAATTTGCAAAAGGGCAAGCACAAAGGTGGCATTATGTGATAGATCATCGAGCAGTCTTTGTGTTGGCGTTGCGCATACAGAGGAGAACTCTCTAATTGCTTGCAACTGGAAGGTCGCCCGTATACTAGGAGTCTGCAGCTCAAAGGGTTTTAGCAATGGTCGCTTGTAGGTAGAGAACAGAGCTCTCACAGATTTGGGGAAGGAGAAAAATGGAGAAGATGAAGAAGCTTTGAGAAAACTAGTAGTTTATGCTAGAGAAAGCATCTAATGCTAGGCTAGGCTAGATCTAGAACCTAAAGCTCTAATACCAAGTGTAGAATCCCATAGGATAGAATAGATGCATCTTGCAAGAGGTGTGAGAGCACAATGAAAGAAAGATGGTAGTTCTCTATTATGGATTGTGAGAGAGAGGACTCTCTCTTATAGGAAGGGGGAGAAGGTAATACCTTCCCTACATAAGTGGCAATCAGCCCCTACATCAGTGGGAATCAGTCCCTACATCCGTGGGATTGCCTTTGGCTTACATCATCACTTAGGTCACACACACATTAGACACATCATAGCACTTGATGTGCCTTTACAACACACACAAACACACATGTGACTCCCCTAGATGCACACATGCACCATAGAGCAAGCCCTTGATCATACTTATCCCAACATTTGTCTAGTAGTGAAGGCAACTATACCTTTTCAGGATTACTCAAGCAAGAAAATGGAGGAAGATCCCCATTGAGAAATTTCATACTTTGGAAATTTTTTACACTGTACTATACTTGGCATACTCGAGCAATCTCCTCTATGGTTGAAGGTTGCTTCCTTGGGCAATCTCCTTTATGGTTTGAAGTTGCATCTTGGGCTAGTACTCTGGCCAATGTAAATTAAAAATTTCCAAACCTTTGTCTCCGTTATTTCCTTTATACTTTGAGGTATAAGTGTAAGTATTTAATTTTTAGCCAAGGTATGGTAAGTATACTGAGGTTGTATCCGGATTTTTTGATGTTAAGAATTCCCTTGGACTTGGTTGGAACGCCCATATTTATGGTTTATTTGAGATTCCCACTTATAACTTAGATTTCACGAACAATTTATATACATTTCTTCGTACCCTTATTTGCCCGCCTTTGATTACTATTGAATAGTAAAATGCCAGGATTTGATTATGCTAATCTAGATCGAGTGACACGGATAACAACTGTGTGCCGGCATTGAAGCCTGCAGTCCCACAATTCATAGTGTACATGTTCTAACGTGCTATGTTTGTGGATGGATGCAGGTGAGTCGGCATACCTCTCCATCAGGTTTGCATTAGAAAATCTAAAGCAAGAAGACACGGTGTTGGCAACTTCGAGAAACACTCCATAACGGATTTTCTCCAAGTATTGTTAAATGTAATTGAACTTTTTATTGGAGACTATTCATCAGTATCATGGTACTTTTTGCAATGTACTGATATAAATGTGAGTATAATAATTGACTCCCACTTTGACACTTTGTTAAGAGGAATGGTATGATATAGATTATTCTCACTTATGAAGTATTGAGGTCGGGGATTAACTGACTATTCTCACTAGTTGTTTGGAAAGGGCAATAGTAGATGTTTGTAATTGATTGACTTTGACATTGAAAACTGGTCTAGTAGTGTAATAGGATAGATATTTGATATGTCAAAACACACAAATACACACACACACACACACACACACACACACACACACACAAAGGGAAAGAGAATTGAGAGACAAATAGAGAAGTGAGAGATAGACAGAGAAGTGAGAGAGGGAGAACTGAGAGGGAGAGAAGTACTTAAGACACACACGCACACACACACACACACACACACACACACACACACACACACACACACACAAAATATTTGAAAGAACAACCACCATGCTAGTGATGACAGTTTCCATAGATATGTATGTCGAGTATTGTGATACTCACACACCCAAGAGCTTTGGGTCGTCACTCCATTTTTCAATGGTGGAAGTGTGCATGATATGCTGGTGTGTGTCACTCTCTGTAAAACGTGGCAATAGGAAAGTGTATTAGAGTCATTATATAATGACCTTTGTAAAATGTAGGTATATAGCGACTTTTATAAAACGTTGGTATATAGCAATGTTTGCTAGACTTGTAAATGGTGGGTAAATGGAGAGACAATAAACGAGCATGAGCGAGAGTTATCATCTGGATGTATGATGCATTTAAGCTTCTTACCTCTTGACGTAATTAAGTTATTTGTGGCAATATATGCTATAAAATAGATGCATCCTCATTGTTTTAATGATGCTCTTGCAGTACAGAAAGTATAGTGCATTGATCATACACTCATTGGACAACATTTTTGTGTGGAACGCACCGATTTAAAGAGAGTCACATATGATTGTGGAGTCATGGTGGCTAACTTCACGCAAGATAACTGAGCAAGTGCTTCGGATACCAATCTTCTCTCCTCCAAGTTGGATTATTGTGGGATCATATGCAAAATCTATGAAATTCTTTTCAAACAATTTAGTATTTTCATTCTTGATGTAAAATGGTTTATAACTATATACAACGGTCCGCATGCTACACTGAGGAAAGAAAGTAGTGGTTTCTTTGCGATAGAGTCCACCAAACTCTAGACCAATGAAAGTGTTACTTTTTTTCTTCCCGATCATTGTGAGTAGGTGCATACTAATGATTTAATTAATCTAATGCTTTCATTTTTAAAGATCAATTGGTACATGTAATTAAGCATAAATTTGTATACTTGATGGCATTTGACACCCATCTTCAATATAGGTGGTTTTTCATCCAAAGATGAAGATCACAATATGAGCCAAGAGGAAGATGCATATAATGACATCGTACCGGAAGAAGATGGAGATCAAGATATTGAGGAAGAAGATGACAATCAAGAATCACCTGACTTAATTGTGACGAAGGGAAATTACAAGATCAAGTCCTAGGTGAACGTACGATGCCAGAGTACAATGATGATATAGGAGATCAACTCAGTATAGAGTTGGAGATAGACTTGTTTGCTGCGCACAGGACTTGGCTCAGGATGATGAAGCCGTTGATGTAAATGCTCTTAATTGATTTTTTCCATCTCAAACTTGGACATGAATATATGAGCTTCAAACTTGATGTACATACTCTTGTATTTTTATTCTTTTAAAGGATACAAAATTTATGAAAAGAATTTTTTTGGTCATTGAGAAATACTCTGCACTCTCTTTAAAGGTTGGTATGGGAAAAAACACTGTTTGTAAAAAGGTTGGTATAGGAAAGCATCTCAGAGTCGGTACATATATTGACCTTTTACACTTCTATCAAAGGTCGATATATATCGACCTTACAAGTCAATATATACCGACCATTAACAAGTCTAGTAAAGGTCGGTATATATCGATCTTTTTAATCCCACCGTATGTACCGATGATTAGCACACTGCGTGCACTAAACATCGACGCTTAATTTTTAAAACAAGGCCCGTGTGTAGTAGTGTAATCTATGTAATCTGTGTGTAATCTATGGTATTGTTTATCTTCTCCAGAGTTTAGTAGGTTTCTTTGGAAAATTTTTGTTCATATACTCTTTCCTTTGTGAGAGATATAGTGATGCTTATTGGGATAAGTATGGTTAAGGGCTTGCTCTATGGTGCATGTGTGCATCTAGGGGAGACACATGTGTGTGTGTGTGTGTTGTAGAAGCACATCTAGTGCTATGAGGTGTCTAGTGTGTGACCTAAGAGATGATGTAAGCCAAAGGCCCCCACATGGGAGGTTCCTTTGATTTACGCTAGTCCCATTGATGTAGGGGCTGATTGCGACTGATGTAGGGAAGGTGCCTTTGATCTAAGCCACCCTCTCCCCATTTCTATAAGAGAGAGTCACCTCTCTCACAATCAATGAGAATGACACTGTTGGTTTGCATCTTGTGCTCTCACTCCTCTTCCAAGATGCATCTATTCTATCCTACTCACTTCTACATTTGGTATCAGAGCTTTAGGTTCTAGATTTAGCCTAGCCTAGCATTAGATGCTCTCTCTAGCATGAATTACTAGTTTTTCAAAAATTCCTCATCATCTCCATTTTTCCCTTTCCTTCCAAAATTTTGTGAGAGCTGGTTCTCTACGTGTAGTCAACCTTTTCCTGAGCCCTTTCTATTGGAGAATCATCTTGCCTAGGCACCCATACACACTAGAGGAATTGGCAAAAATGTCACTGTACCACGTGCATTCATCACTCTCATGCTCAGTGCATGTTCTTCTAATTCTCTCTGTGGGGAGAACCATTTCAAAATTCCTCTAAGCACAACTTGAGCGACACTACAAGCAATTTGCTGATGAAGTTTGAGCTTGTTTGGTCAAGTATTTGAGGAGAAATAGACAAAAAAACTAGTCGAATTTGCTAAGCTTGGCTATGGCAATTTGGTGCAACATTCCACTCTTTCTTAGTTGAGGATATTCTCTAGTGTACGGCCTTCATTTTTCAATAAAAATCCCCTTGGATAGAGCTACGAGCTCTCCAAATTTTGGTCTCCAACTTCATGTTTGTTGTTTGAAGAATTTTGACAGTTTTTGTTGAGGAATCCATTGCATTGACTTTGAGCAAGTGCTGGAAGTTCAAGACTTTTATTCATCTGCAAGTACTTGACTAGTTTGAAGTGATATTTGAAGGGAATATGCCCAATTCTTGTTGCTATTGAATGAAACTCTAACTACTTCAAGAAGAAGAAAACAATTTTTGAGAGGCTTCATGCTTGAAATAAGTACCAATGTGTGTTGAGGTTGATGCATTGATAGGAGACTTTAGTTCTAAAAGCATTGAAGCATAACATGGTGGAGACATGCCAACATATATGGAGATGAGCAAGTATGGTATGCATATGGTGAGACAAACTTTAGTGAATTCTCCTCTACAATCATGAAGTCTATGATCACTCATAGTGGTGAACAAATGGATGCAAATATTGATGACTATGTTTCAAAGTATATTTCCTTTTGGAAATGTTTTGTACTTCTCAAGTACAACATTCTTCATGAAGAGATATTCTTAGAGCTATCATTGAAAAAGGGAGATCTACTCTCTTCACATTTGAATTTCATGCCAACCCCTTTGGCAAATGACAAAATGTATATGGATGTCAAGATCAACATAGAAGGCTTCCTCAAGTTTTCAAGATGAAGAATGATACTCATATTACTTGTGAGTCTTTTCAACAAGAGGCATCACTTTTGGACGTGCTAGAAAGCTTGAAGATGATCAAGCATTTACAAAGAATGCCAAGGCAAATTTGGTTGAAGAAAGAACTCCATCAACAAATGAAGCATCCAACTTTGTGGCAGAAGACAAGGACTTTGCCTTTTGAGCAACTTGTCTTTGAATTTTTGTTTATCATCACTTGGTCAAATTTTGAGGTTCTCTGCGTGGAGTAGTAAGTACTCCAAAAAGAATGTCATGTGTTTTGTCTTTTGTAAATCACCTCTAGTCACCATATGATGTAGGCCATGTAATATATGTTTGGTCTATCCCATTTTTGTAAACCTTGACCCTTGGGCACCTTTGCTAGCATGAGATCCAACCATAGATTTATCCTTGACCACCATGAGATGGCATGAGAAACTATGTGACTAGATGAATCCTTGATATTGCAAGAGGCAAACCCTTGAGGGGGGGTATGTTGGGATAAGTATGGTCAAGGGCTTGCTCTATGGTGCATGCGCATATCTAGGGGAGTCACATGTGTGTGTGTGTGTGTGTGTGTTGTAGAAGCACATCTAGTGCTATGAGGTGTCTAGTGTGACCTAAGTGATGATGTAAGCCAAAGGCTCCTACATGGGAGGTTCCTTTGATTTAGGCCAGTCCCACTGATGTAGGGGCTAATTGCCACTGATGTAGGGAAGGTGCCTTTGATCTAGGCCACCCTCTCACAATCAATGAGAACAACACTTTTGGTTTGCATCTTGTGCTCTCACTTCTCTTCCAAGATGCATCTATTCTATCCTACTCACTTCTACAATGCTTTCTAGATTGTGAGAGAGATCCTTGGTTCCATTCCATGTTCAAGTTTCATAGTGTCTTGGAGATTGTTTGAGTATTGGTGATTCAGAGTAGGTTCTCGACTACTCAAACAGATTCAGCAAGAAAGGTCCCTACTCCAAAACTAGCTACAGCCTCGGACCTTCATCAACGGACGTCAACTTCAAGCAAAGGCCTTCTGTTTCAAAGACGGCTCAACTTGAGTCATGGCCTCTTATCTCTTGGGAAAGCAAGAGCTTTAGGCAAAGGCTCGTGGAATTCCATGAGTATGAAGTGAGAAGGTACTTGTACGCGATGGGAACTTTGCACATCCTGCTTCTCTGTTTCTTCCCTAGGTGGAAGTAGACATGATCTCTCGCTCTTTTGGAAATCAACCAAATCTGGTTTTTTCCTAGCCTCAACAGGCTATCATACCAGTGTTGTTTGACTTGACCTTTGTCTCAGGGAAGAGTCGCCTCAGGAGATCGTTGCGGCTAGGACTGTCTCCAACCTCCTCTCCACAAGAAGCTCTACAAACGACCTCCCTTGCATCCAACACTCAGGACTTTTACCTTCGACCAACGACGTCCAACCTCACGGGTGACCTACAAACATACGACTCTCCATAGTCCATGAGCTTCAATGGACAAGTCTCTCCACGCCATGCTTCAGCACTGACTTGCAGCTCCAAATGGCATCATGGCATCATGGCTTGCTCTCGAGCCCGTCTCCAAAGCTCTAGCACAACCGTCGTCCACAACCTCTCCAACTAGCCTATGCAACAGCACGATCTTGGGAAACATAGCAAGCCAAAGAAAGGGGGCGATGCTGCTAGTTGACTAGCATGTATAAGCCATAGGAATGCTAGGTTGAGGATTGGAGAAGAAGTTCAAGCAGTGATACAAGGCGTGATCTAGACATTGCACAGATGCCCACTCCTCCGCCTGTGTTTGGTTTTGCCATTCCACAGGCAGCCATTTCCCTCTTGCAACAAAGATCACATGCACCTGACCACCGACGAGCCGAGTAGCTCCCAGCCTCCTACAAGCTTCACAGTGCCAAAGCAGCTGCATCAACGTAACTCCTCAGCCTTCTCCCGAATACTTCAACGCGGCTCCTCCAACAGCCTCCATTAGGGCCTCTCTGCATGAGCCTACAATGACCTTCTCATGCAAGGATCTTTGCCAACGATGACCAAAACAATGACTCCATCTTCCTCTCGAGAGTCTCCACCTCTCACGACACCTCAGCAGCAACACCCGCCTCCACTGCATCGCCGCTTCGATGCCAATCACACAGTTTTCTTCAAAGTCTAAGGTTCTCTACACACCCAAAAAAAAAAGCCATGTGGTAGATAGGTTTAGTGAGCTAAACCCTTGGAGGTGAGGTTAGGTAAGGTTGACAGTTAGGATCAACTCAACTCATAGTTAGGGGTGGTTAAGTTAGTAGGGTTAGGTTGAGTGATTGGACCATAGTTAAGTTTTCTTAACCTTGGGTTAACTCATTTGGGTCAAAAGACTACCACATGTCAGCAGTGCCACCTAAGAACAGAGGCCCTTGTGAAGAACAATTGAATTATGCAAGTGAATCCCTATGCCACATCATCAAAGGCCCTCTTCTTCACAAAAACTTCGACAAGTCGTAACTTGCACTCCAAGAAGAATTTGCACACGCTCCAAAAAGAAAAAGTGATCGCCTTTTCAAGCTCTACATGCCTGTTAGATTAGAATGATTGTTAGCAATTAGACACTACCATTGAAGCAAAAATGCTCATTCTAAGACCTTTGCAACAAATGGTAAAGTGACGCATGAATGCAAAAAGCAAGCCGAAAGCACAAGTGCATGAGATGACCATAGCACAAATCATGGCATCCACACATAAATCATGGAAGAATAAAGCATCATGCATCAAGCTAAGAAGACAACAACATCGACAACATGCATTGAGAAGCAACATCCTTGACACCTTCAACCCATATGTTTGTAAATCAAAACCTGACCACCTAAGAGTAGCCATGCAAGAATCTAGGGGAGGATTTGATCTTGTAATACCCACACTTGACCACCTTAAGTAGTAATGCATGCACTAAGGGGAGGTGATGGAATGTAACTCACATTTGACCACCTTGCAGTAGCCAAAGGATCATGGCACCAAGGGGAGGTGTTGAGAGTTGTGGTGCCATGAGCACATAATTAGAGGCTAAGGTATGGTATAGGAAAGAATCAAAGTAGCCACCCTAGCATGTGGACTACATGATGTGGAGATGTGGATCAAGGATATCCACAAGCAGAGATGTGGATCAGAGGATCCCATAGATGTTGACTATTCAAAGGGCACTCTGTATATAAGAGGCCTATCATGTATTGTTGAGTAGAGAAAGCACACTCACTCAAGATTCTATTTATGATTCCAAGATAATCTATCTTAGATCCTAATTGACTTGAGGTACATGTCATCAGCACTCTCTTCATCATGTTTCCACATAGGTTCCATCCACCTTAGAGCACTCCATACATCCTGAGGCACTCTAGTTTTGTCAAAACAAGCATGGGATTTACTATTTGGGATTTACAAAAACAATTTAATAAAACGAGCACAGTGGTTGTTTGGGATATACTAAAAAGAAGCAGTCTCAAATACATTTTCCATTTTCTAGGACAAGTGGAATATTTTTTCCTTGCAATGAGACTAAATTTTCTTAGTACTATATGAGTTGTCCTCGTCCACCACTCCAAGACACCCCAAGATGTGCTCATGCAATTCTAAATCCAATTTGAAGACACTCTTGCCCTTCTTTTGTTGTGGCACAGATTGCATCTGGAACTTAATAGCTCTTACTAGATGAGAGTACACAAATGTTTGTGGACTCTTATGTAGTAGTTCGTAATTGTGGCCTCTCTTGGGTGCCTTTTTTTACCAAATGTCTCCGACTACTACATCCCACTTCTCATTGGTTGTTACCTAATTATCCTGAAATGTTTTCTCAACCTTGTGCTTAAGATTTATGCTCTGCAATAGAAAGTATGGGTCATCTTCCTCATTCCCCCCAGATGCTGTGAGACAACTGCAAAGTTATCCCCCTCTTCCAAACAGTCAGTGAGGTCATCAAAACTCTCCCCAAACTATGGCGAGTCATTTGTCTCTCCATTGTTTATCACTCCATCTCAACGTAGAGGGAAAACTTGAACTTGCTCCCATGTCTTCACAGTTGCAATGTTCTCACAATCGTCATGATCCCCGATGATGCATGCAATGTAGAAACTTACTCCCATGTCTTCACAGTTGCAATGTTCTCACAATCGTCATGATCCCCGATGATGCATGCAATGTAGAAACAATAAAGTTTTCTTGTCTTAATCAGTTGGTTGCTTGAAAATCCCCATATGCTGTGCAGACCATGCACTCCTTTAATTTTCTCACAATAGTTCCGGCTTCTCCAAGTTTGCACTTCATCCACTTTCACTTCATGCAACACTATACATACTACAATATTCTTAAGGCTTTGTTTACTTTATGTTGAATGCATGCCTGTGGAGAGGTTGTTGTAAGCCATGTTACAACATCATGGGCATCATTGAGTTTTTCTTGAGGGCATGCTAATTGGTGTTTAAATAGATATTGCTTAATAACAACGCTGCATCCATCATGTTCACCCTTGCCATGGCTAGACCCAAAGAAATTCCACATCATGTCTAGAGACAAAGTAGAATCCACGGGATGATTTAAATTGAGAGGCAGCACCATCTGACCACACCCAATGTTGTTTTATATTTTTTGCATGGGGATTTTCCTTTTTTAGCCATTCCCAATGCAGTGGAAAAGCATGTTGCATAAATAAGGTGTCATGTTCCCTATCATCTGAAATATAGAAATGGTATCTGTGTTGCACTACCTTGGACTCCTGAGTTAGCAAGTAGATTGGCATCAAGTGTGGAAGAATCAAGCAAATGACTGTACGTTATATGCACAAGAATTGTTATCAGCTTTGTTGTACCAGTGAGCACTTTGTATCTCATCTTATTCTTAAATGAATAATTTTCAACAAAATCTATGATAGAGACAATAGTGTCACATGGGAAAATTGGCAAGGCACGTCCTGAACTACTTATCCTGCTAGCTGGCCACCGTGAAATTGTGAAGCACATATTTTGGGATGGATTGAACCATGTGACCTATAAGCTTCCTTGGATGAGTGCTCTTATATGACAGTAGCCATCTCTTTTCATTGGATCCTTCAATATTAACATTTTCAAATCTCCTCCATTTTAGAGCAACATGATTGCCTTCCCTCATTTCATTTGGATAGACATTGAATGTCTTCTTCTTTAGCTTCAAAGTAGAATGATTTTCATGTGCTGCGAATGCATTCAATCTGGTGCCACTCACGGTCTCCCCTTGGACAAACCCTTGGCTCCCACAGAGACCTTAGGCTACAAAATTTTCCCTCCCTTGCAACACATGATGAGGATCCACATGGCCTACATGCTGCACATTCATCGGGGGGCATGGGCATCGATCCCCATGGAGCAATGCTCCAACACGACTAGATCTCAAGTCATTCATAGCTTCTCGGTGGGCCAGGTCAAAGTCTATGTGTGTTTTGCAACAACAAACATTCCTATCTTTGAGTTTCTTAACATACTGGGGCTTACAATGCTCAAAGCTCCTTTGCCCAATTGAAATATCTGGATTTTGATCCATAAACTTGAGATACAACACTGTCTACTACTGACCCAACATGCGGGAACTATAGAACAGTGAGCCCCCTTTTTGCTACTACTAAAAGAAGACAAAACACAGTCTAATTAAAGTATATAATGAAGCAAAATAATTTTCAATTACCGGGCTGGTTTAGGGCAGTCACAAATTTGATCACCGGGTTGGTTTAGGACACTCAACCATTGGGATAGTTTAGGACAATCAACCACTGAGCTGGTTTAGGACCTTTTTTGGACAATCACAATTTCAACCACCGGGCCGGTTTAACCTGATTATCTCAACTTCACATATTATACAATAACAAGTATATTGCTTTTCATTTCTAAATTTCACAATTAGAAAGCAATATATATTCTTTTCATTTCTGAATTTCACAATTTATGTCAGTAACTACTTGCTGTTTGTTGTGAACCGGCACCGAGTTGGTTTAGTACAATCACATTAAGTCTAAGCCATGTCGGTCTACAAATAGTGGTATATGACCTGAATAGCAGGAAATTAAATGTAACAAATTTAAGTACTAAGAAACACAATAATTTCAACCACCGATCTAGTCAATAACTAATATCTGTTCAACCACCCTAGTTTAGGAAGATCACATAACTGGTGATTGAGCTGAAGGAGCCACGGTTGCATGATGTTCCAACCACCAAGTTGGTTTAGTAAAAGAACAATATATTGCAAATATATTGCTGTTAATTTCTTCTCAACCACGCCACTGGGATGGACAACACTTAATGTCTGTTCAACCACGCTGGTTTAGGACAATCATATAACTGGCGATTGAGCTTAACTAGCCTACGGTTGCATGATGTTCCAACCACCAGGTTAGCTTAAGACAATCACATTTAGTCCAAGCCTGGTTTAAGAAATGAAACAAGTAAACTATCCCAAAGCTCAATCACAAACAACCACCAGGCTAGTTTATGCACCACTAACCTGTGTTGTATCTAGCATGTGTATGATGTCCTCCTCAAATGCCTTGTACCCCATCCAATTCTTACAGACGTCCTTTCTATTTGGAGAAACTCTCATATTTTCATGCCAAAACGTCATCACTATAGCAATGACTTCTACACCTAGGTTGTTTCTCCTTTTCTTACATTCTGTGGAAGCCCACAAACTTCTCGGATCGTGATGATCGTGCATTCCTTCTGCTCTACGTTCAATCGCTGGAGCCACATTGGTCCTTTTGATTGACAACATCTTCAACATTGTGTGCCCAAGCCATTTCTCCTTTGTTTCAAGGGACACCAACATAGCTAATGTTGCCCTCTTTGTAGCTAGTTAATCTAAGCTATGCACCCCTTTCACTTTCTATAGGCCATTTCTCAGATTAGAGAGCATCACCTCTTGGGCGTGCATCTCCCGTGGTGTTAGTAGGATCATTGTTACTCTATGAACTTTAGGGTGCAAGCTAAAGCTTGTGAAGACTCAAGACTAGTAATCACCTGAATGGCTTGATGTTGTTGTCTTGAATGCTCCCACCAATTGTGACACCACAACTCGTGTTCTTCGCTCCCACGACAATGATCGAATATGTGCATCTGCAACCGCTTCTTGCTGCTTCCGTGCAACAAGGAATCTTCTTTCTTCTCATTGTTTCTCTCTTTGCAGATGTTGCAAAATTGTCTTCCATTGCCATTTCGATACCGTGCCAGCGCTTTCCTCGACTTGCCCTTTGTTCCTTGTGCCTTGAGCTGGCTTTTCAGCTTTCCTGTCTCACAGCCTTTGTCTACTTCTCTTGCAAAAGCCATGGCAAGCTGCACGTTGCCATTGACACCATGGCCATGATCAGCCCAAAATATACCTAGAGAATGTAGCTGGTGAGGCAAGCAAAGAATAGAAGACAACTTACTCGAAAGAATAGAAGACAACTTACCCCAAATAAGACAATGGCAAACCAAAGTCTACGCAAGGTCACATCGAGGTGTGTGTTGCAGGGCATTTGTAGGGCGGGGCAGGTTGCAAGTACTTAATCTTCCAAAATTTAATGGGCAGGAGGTGTGAAAATTCAAAATGCAGGGGAGTAGCAAAATTTCAGCCACCGATTTTCCCCCCTCCGATGATACACATCATCAGAATTGGATATCCCAAGCAAGTGCAATGTGGCCCAAAATGCTTCAAAACACAAATAGGCCAAAGGGCATGCTATCGAGTTTGCAGATGTATATACATATAGCAAACAAGTGCATGGGAAAAGAAACAATTGAAAATTGTAAATAGTGTTGGATTTATTAAAAGATCTTTGCACATGGACAAATTGCATCCTTTCAACTTATTCCATTTTAGGCTAAATCTAGATACCAATACCAACAACTATTAATGTTTTAAAAGCACCATGCAATAGTCCCACTAGTTAGGATTCCAAATTTTCAGTCCATTTTGGTTTTCAACAAATCAAAAAGAGTTATGGAGTGTCAAATGTGTATGCATCACTTTAGCACAACATTGGAGGCCCGTTAACCCATGCCTAATGTCCTCATTTAGGTGCATCCTTGGGTTGAGGAGAAGCTCACAAAGTGTAACTTTGGATGATTTCTTGGTTGCATGTATGTATAGAACATAATTTTGATGTTTTTGAATAAATTGTTATATCCTATAGTCTTTAGGATGCACATGCTTCACATGCAACATAGCACTTGTCATGCTTTAATGGTCTTGTTACAGATCTTTATTCCATAATTTTTTGCTCTCATGTTCAGGTTTGGAATGTGTGCTACAACTTGAAGACAAAGTTTGCTGAATTCCATTGAGCAATGCATAAGTTATGGGTCATGCAAGATACCTATATATAGAAAAGTCCGT
The DNA here is from genome assembly GCF_047967505.1 of Dipteris shenzhenensis. Lineage (NCBI taxonomy): Eukaryota > Viridiplantae > Streptophyta > Polypodiopsida > Gleicheniales > Dipteridaceae > Dipteris > Dipteris shenzhenensis. Next base: position 26,287,241 of record NC_141600.1, read on the forward strand.
GAACCTCACCAAAAATGGCTACACCCAAGCACACAATGACCCAAATATAAAGTGAGAGAGAGAGAATTTACACACACACACACACACACATAGAGTAAGTCGTATATAGTTGTATATGTAAATGTGTATAAACAACTAAATGAATACAATGTATCTACTATATATATATATAGAATAGTTGACAAGTGTTAAAATTAAGGCGTGGTTATCAAGGTTGTAAAAAAATAAATAAGTATTAACATGAGTGAAAAGGGAATTTTTGAAAAGGAGGGGTGCGAGTTAGGGCAAGAATTAAATAAAGAGAAAATTAGATTTAGTGCAAGTTCTTAATAAATAAATTAAGATAGAGATAGAAGGAAAACAATACAGAAGAGAAATTTTATGAAACTAGTTCTAAGGGCAAGATACTAGAAAAATAATTAGAAGAAAGTTAAGGAGGACAAAATAAGAGGAACTTTAGGAAGGAAAAGAATAAAGAAAATTTAATATGGAAGAAATGAGAGGATTAAGAAGGAACTGAAATTTTTTTGAATTTAAATTATGAAAAAAAACAAAAGTTAAAAGATGAATTATTCTAGGCCTACGAAGAAAGGAAGTGTGGTTAGTTAAAAAATAGTGGAAGAGGATAAGGGAAAGAAATTTAGAGATATAACAAAACCAAGCACCAAAAAATAAGTGTCAATTAACAAAGTAAAATAATCATGAAATCATTATAAAAGTAATGTAAAATAAATAAATAAATATACAAGTAGCTAAGTGCAGCCTCAGAGGAGGCTTGGCCAACCAAGCAGACCTTGGTGTATGACGGACCAGAAAAAGTTTGGCCAACTAAGTAGAACTTGTTTGTAAGAGGGACCCAAAGCGTGTCAGCATCAAATGAAAAAGCAGAGAAGTCATCAATCAATGGAAGCCGTAAGGTAAACTACCGAGCACAACCAGACTAGTTTATGAGGGTCATTGTTTGCTTGGGAGTAGCCATTTTTGGTGAGGTTCAGGGAATTTTCTATATATAGGTATCTTGCATGACCCATGATTATGCATTGCTCAATGTAATTCGACAAACTTTGTCTTCAAGTTGTAGTATACATTCCAAGCTTGAACATGAAATCAAAAAATTATGGAATAATGATTTGGAATGAGACCATTAAAGCATTTTCAGTGCTCTGTTACATGTGAACATGCTTCCTGAAGACTATAGGATATAGAAATTTATTCAAAAACATCAAATTTTTGTTCTGTTTATACATGTGTCATGCAGCCAACTAGTCATTCAAAAGTACACTTCGTGAGCTTCTCCTCAACCCAAGGACATGCCTAAATGAGAACATTAGGTATGGGTTAATGGGCCTCCAATGTTGTGCTAAAGTGATGAACACCCATTTGAGGGCATGCTCCATAAAATTTTTTTGATTTGTTGAAAACCAAAACGGATTAAAATTTTGGAATCCAAACTAGTGGGTGCTCTTAAAACATTAATAGTTGTTAATATTGGTATCTAGATTCACCCTAAAATGGAAGAATTTCAAAATGTGCAATTTGTGCATATGCAAAGATCTTTTAATAAATCCAACACTATTTACAATTTTGAATTGTTTCTTTTTCCATGCACTTTCTTGCTATATGGCTCATACACATATCAAAGGTCATTGCATTTCATAATACATGGCATCGAACCCGAGAGCATGCCCTTTCACCTATTTGTGTTTTGAAGCATTTGAGGCCACATTGCACTTGTTTGGGATATCCAATTATGATGTTGTGTATCGCCGGAGGGGAAAAATCGACGGCTGAAAATTTTGCTACTCCCATAAATTTTGAATTCTCACACCTCTTGTCTATCAAATATTGGAAGATTGAGTACGTGCAACCTACCCCTACCGTGCAACCTGCATGCACCTCGACGCGACCTTGTGTTGTCTTTAGTTTGGAATTGTCATCTTTCGGGTAAGTTGTCTTCTATTCTTTGCTTGCCTCACAACCTAGATTCTCTCTATCTTGCTTTGGAATTATTGTCTTTCACTGGTCATCTCCATGGCTTGCAAGAGAAGCAGACAAAGGCTATGAGACAGGAAAGATGAAAAGCTTGATTAGGGCACAAGGAATAGATTGTGGGTCGAGGAAAGAAACGGCACGACATTGAAACGACAACGGAATACTTTTTTGCAAAGTTTGCAAAGGGAGAAACAATTAGAAGAAAGAAGACTCCTTACAGAGATGTAGCAACAGGAAGCAGCTACTGTAGATGCACACATTTGATAATTGCTATCAAAGCGAAGAACACGAGTTGTGCTATCACGATTGGTGGTAGAATTCGAGGAAGCAATATCAAGCCATTCAGGTGAATACCAGTCTTGAGTCTTCACAAGCTTTAGCCTGCACCGTAAAGTTCATTGAGTGACAACCCTACCAACACCTCGGGTGATGCACGTAGAGCAACATGATCGAAGTAGTCTATCGGCTTCAACATAATGTAAGAAAAGGAGAGAGAGCCTAAGTGCGAAAGTCATTGCAAAAAGTAATGATGATTTGGCACAAGAATACGAGAGTTTCTCCAAATAACAAGGACATGTATAGAAAGCGGAGGGGATGTAAGATGTTTGACAAGCACATCATACATTTGATACAAAGCATGTCAGTGGTTGCCTAAACCATCACGATGGTTTTTTGTGATTAATCTTTGGGATAGTTTAGTTGTTTCATTTCTTGATACAACAAAGGTTAGTGGGCCTAAACCAGCCTGGTGGTTGTTTGTGAATGAGGTTTGGGATAGTTTACTAGGTTGGCTTGGACTTAATGTGATTATCCTAAACTAGCCTGGTGGTTGGAATATCATGCAAGCATGGCTAGCTCAGCTCAAACACCAGAAACAGGTTGGCTTAGACTTAATGTGATTGTCCTAAACCAGCTCGATGGTTGGAACATCGAGCAACCATAGTAGGTTCAGCTCACACACCCGTTATGTGATTGTTCTGAACCAGTGTGGTTAAACAAAAATTAACATCAATATATTTCGCATTAGAACATGTTGTTATTTAACTAAACCAACACGGTGGTTGGAGGATTACTAAAAAGTGAGCGGAGAAAAGCGAGCAGCCCCAAATAAGCGAGCAAGATTAAATAGGTTTCAAGCGAGCGAGAACCTCATCCAGCATCTTATTCCCCTCAATATCATTGGAACAATTGATGTGATCATAAGCAAATTAAACATATTCCAACAATGAAGGCATGCCTGAAACTCACAATTAACTTCTCTTTCATCCCCATACTATCAATTTGAGTCGTTGTGGAGAGGTAGAGACATAACAATACATAAAATTTGCGATAAAAAAAGCAAACACTACTCAGATTGAACATCCATGATGATAGATCACAAGGTAGAATATATGACTGAAAATATGTAAACATGATCATGTGCTACATATACATATCATGTCTTTTATGCTTGCAGAAGATCATCCATACATTCGATCCAAAAACATGGAAACAGAACTAACTGTGTCAAAAGAAAAAAAACACATTTTCATCATAAGGATTAATTTTGCTTAGTGAAAATACCTATGTAATCTGGACAATACCATGCTTTAAAAAACTTAGGGAGCCAAAAAAGGATTTTAGCCCTCCATACTTCTATTATGACCAATGTTTGAATGATAGTTCTATCGGAACTAGAAATGAATGCATCTAACCACTATGTTGAGTGCTCATCCACCAGTATCCTATAGACTATTATGTTAAACTCAATACATGACCATAAACTCAAACATAAGAGGAGCATGATTCAAGTGAAATAATTGGCCGACACTCTGTAACTAGTATCCTACTGCATCTAATGAAAAATATGCACCAGGCGTTAACAAGCTTCTATTTCCACCCCTATAAGCAAACTCGTATCCTGTAGTATGAAAAACTTTAAGGAAAACATTGCACTTAATGCATCAATTTAGCCAGTGACTACTCATGATGCACAATCGAACAATCATCAAGGAAAGTCTAGTCAAGCAAGTTGAAGCAAAAAACCAAATATCTATTTGGATCTATGCCATGGTGTATCTGGCAACCATGAGTAGCAAAAAACCTATGAAAAAAGCAAAATAGGGATTATGCCACTCTACCATGATCACTTCCATGCTACAAATAAGGGAATACATAGTCGTTTTAGGGTACTTTTAGGGTTCATTCCCAACCACTAAAAAGAGAGCCAATGCTATCTATTTGTATTCATAAAATCTTTATGAACATTATCATGTTCAATATAAGGATAGGAGCTAGCTCAATGGGTAGTCTTAAACAAATATAAATACTATTCGAATTTTAACCTTATGCAAAAGCTTTTTTTTAAACACAAAGTAAAACTTGATTATACATATAGATGGGAATCAGGTCACCATTGTAAGTATGTATTTAGTAATTAAGTTGAAAATATTCCCTTAGAAAAATAGCTCAATCAACATAGTACCCATATTATATATCCAAAATTTATAAGATCTCATTCATACCATTAGATTGTTTTCATCACTTGTCATGAGTACTAACCTCAATTGGCATTATGTATTTGGGTCAAAATAGTTTTTAGTATAGGATATAATGGAGCAATACATTTATGTAATATCTAGTGATCATAGTTTCTAATATAGGATAAAATGGAGCATAGAGTAATCTTGTCATTCAAAAATGATAATATACCTTCCTTGACCATATACAAGTGTCATGCATTCATAAAAAAAGTTAGTCATAAACTGCAATATAATGTGCCCATAATGCATGTGCATTAAATCTTCACATGTTAGAATGTGAGAAAGGGAATAATTTAACTATGAAATCAGGGATCAATGTAGGAAATGGTCTTCTATGCACACATATATGCTAAGGGTCCATCTAATACAATATTGGAAATTGATGTGAGTATAAGTGTATGCATCCATCGGTGATGTATATGAGTGTATGCATCCATTTGTGATGTATATTGTTGTACTAATCCATGGTTCTTTACCGCTTGAGTTGTTTGTAGCGCAATTAATCACAACAATGTTGTATTTTTTAAAAGAAAAATGCCATAAAAATTTCTAGCTGCAAAACACACAAAAAAAAATGGCATTTGTAGCATTAATCCAAGCATTTCCTACAAGCAATCTCCATCCCTCCCTTTCCTGCTTACTCTTTTGGCCACCTCCACCCTCTTGTTGCCCTTCAAGACTGCCTCTTGCCTCCTCGCCTCCTTGCTTCCTCACCTCCTCACCTCCTTGCTTCTTTGCCTTCTCACCTCCTTGCATCATGCTTGTTGCTGGCAATTCCAAGGCTGTCCCTCCCCTCATTCGCCAGCTCCTCTACTCCTCACATCATCCTTCTCCTCATTTTGGTGTCTCCAATGAATAGCTTGGGGGTCTTGTTTTTGGAGGGGGGAAGCATAAGAATGGCAACACCTTAATGTGCTGTCATTTTTCGTGCTTTTGCCACCCAAAAACAAGACCTGCAAATCCCTTGCTTAAGCTTGAATGAGCCTCTTGATTTTGGGTGTGTTAAGCCATTGACCATCATACCCCCAAAATCAAGAGGCTCATTCAAGCTTAAGCAAGGGCTTTGCAAGCATTGCAAGTCCAGTAAATGAAATCAATCAGATTAGGAATTGGCAAACTCAATTTGGGAATGGTCAGAAATACTTTGCCTTTGAATAATGCCTTGGATCATGGGATGGGGTCCCATGAACTTACTGCATGTGATGACGAATGGTTCTGCCCTCGACTAAAGGTGATGTGTGTAGTAGTAAAAGGATAGCCCTCATGGAATCTCTAAGGGGTCTTGATTTTGGCCATGATTTGCACATTCTAGCACTTGAGCCATACATCAATTTCCAACACTTGAGGCATATAGTGGCTTTGCCCACACAACGTTTCCAGCTACAATCCAAGCATCAAGCAATCTCATATTCTGTATCCAGAGACATCATGAGGGGTAGAGCCTCTTTTTGGTAGTCTCACTAGCAATATGTATTGAAAAAAAATGTATTCAATTATTATATTCTTCCTTGCTATATGAATGCTCTTAATGCATCCAAATTGTAGAACTACTTCAATACTGCTTCTTAGTTATATTGTATAATAACCTCCATATGTATGCTCGTGAGACAACAAAAAGAGACCTGGCAACCCAAAAATGATAGCGCATTGATGCGCTGCCATTTTTGGGCTACCAGGCCTCTTTTTTAATGTCTCCTGAACATAAGAACAAGCACTTGTGTTCCTTACCTTTCTTTCCAATGGGGGTCTTGATTTTGGGGGTGTATGCCAAAAATTGATAAACAACATTATTTGATGCATATAGCTTTATTAAATAGATAAAATAGGCATGAAAACATCTAAATTGGCTCTTGCCCATTTGATTTGATGTATGACATGACCCCATTTGGATTTGTAATTCCAAAGATACGGGGTCTTACTTTTAGGGCTTGAATGCCTGAAATAGGCAGCGCGTCAATGCACTGCCTATTTCATAAATTTAGGCCTCAAAAGTAGGACCCCATGTAGGACCAAATGAGGTCCTACTTTTGAGGCCTAAATGCATGAAATAGGTAGCACATTGACAAGCTACCCATTTGGATATGCAAGTCCAAAGATACAGGGTACTACTTTTAGGGCCTGAATGCCTAAAATAGGCAGCGCGTTAACACGCTCCCTATTTCATGCATTTAGGCCTCAAAAGTAGGACCCCATTGTGTTCCCAATGGGGTCCTACTTTTGAGGCCTAAATGCATGAAATAGGCAGCGCGTTAACACGCTGCCTATTTCAGGCATTCAGGTTCTAAAAGTAGGACCCCGTATCTTTGGACTTACAAATCCAAATGGGGTCATGTCATATATCAAATCAAACGGCCAGAGCCAGTTTAGATGATTTTCATGTCCATTTTCTCCATATATCAAAATTGTATGCATCAATATATACATATATGCATCAACATATACATACATATATATATATATGTATGTATGTATGTATGTACATGCATATATATACATACATACAAACATCAAAAGTAAGACCCCATTGGTTTCCCATGTCATGCATTTTGTTGTCTCATGAGCATAAGAACAAGCACTTGTGTTCTTTACCTTTCTTTGCAATGGGGGTCTTGATTTTGGGGGGGTATGCCAAAAATTGATCAACAAAATTATTTGATGAATATAGTTTTAGTTGATGGAGAAAATGGACATGCAAACCATCTAAATTGGATCTTGCCGTTCGATTTGATATATGACATGACCCCATTTGGATATGCAAGTCCAAAGATACAGGGTACTACTTTTAGGGCCTGAATGCCTAAAATAGGTAGCGTGTTAACGCGCTATCTATTTCATGCATTTAGGCCTCAAAACTAGGACCCCATTGTGTTGCCAATGGGGTCCTACTTTGGAGGCCTAAATGCATGAAATAGGTAGCGCGTTAATGCGCTGCCTATTTTAGGCATTCAGGCCCTAAAAGTAGGACCCCATATCTTTGGACTTACAAATCCAAATGGGATCATGTCATATATCAAATCGAACGACAAGAGCCAATTTAGATGGTTTTTATGTCCATTTTCTCCATATATCAAAATTGTATGCATCAATATATACATCAATATATACATATATGCATCAACATATACATATACATATACATACATATATATATATACACACACACACACACACACACACACACACACACATAGATATATATGTATGTATATACATACATATATACATAATTACATACATACAGCAAAATTAGGACCCCATTGGTTGCCTATTTCATGCATTTTGTTGTCTCATGAGCATAAGAACAAGCACTTGTGTTCCTTACCTTTCTTTGCAATGGGGGTCTTGATTTTGGGGGAGGTATGCCAAAAATTGATAAACACCATTATTTGATGAATATAGTTTTAGTTGATGGAGAAAATGGACATGAAAACCATCTAAATTGGATCTTGCCATTCGATTTGATATATGACATGACCCCATTCGGATATGCAAGTCCAAATATGCGGGGTGCTACTTTTAGGGCCTAAATGCCTAAAATAGGCAGCGCGTTAACGCGCTCCCTATTTCATACATTTAGGCCTCAAAAGTAGGACCCCATTGTGTTGCCAATGGGGTCCTACTTTTGAGGCCTAAATGCATGAAATAGGCAGCGCGTTAACGCGTTGCCTATTTCAAGCATTCAGGCCCTAAAAGTAGGACCCCATATCTTTGGGCTTACAAATCCAAATGGGGTCATGTCATATATCAAATCAAATGGCAAGAGCCAGTTTAGATGATTTTCATGTCCATTTTCTCCATATATCAAAATTGTATGCATCAATATATACATATATGCATCAACATATACATACATATATAGATATATATATATATATATATACATATATATATGTATGTATGTATGTATGTACATGCATATATATACATACATACATACATACAAACATCAAAAGTAAGACCCCATTGGTTTCCCATGTTATGCATTTTGTTGTCTCATGAGCATAAGAACAAGCACTTGTGTTCTTTACCTTTCTTTGCAATGGGGGTCTTGATTTTCGGGGGGTTTGCCAAAAATTGATCAACAACATTATTTGATGAATATAGTTTTGGTTGATGGAGAAAATGGACATGAAAACCATCTAAATTGGATCTTGCCGTTCAATTTGATATATGACATTACCCCATTTGGATATGCAAGTCCAAAGATACGGGGTACTACTTTTAGGGCCTGAATGCCTAAAATAGGCAGTGCGTTAACGCGCTATCTATTTCATGCATTTAGGCCTCAAAACTAGGACCCCATTGTGTTGCCAATGGGGTCCTACTTTTAAGGCCTAAATGCATGAAATAGGCAGCGTGTTAACGCGCTGCCTATTTTAGGCATTCAGGCCCTAAAAGTAGGACCCCATATCTTTGGACCTACAAATCCAAATAGGATCATGTCATATATCAAATCGAATGACAAGAACCAATTTAGATGGTTTTCATGTCCATTTTCTCCATATATCAAAATTGTATGCATCAATATATACATCAATATATACATATATGCATCAACATATACATATACACATATATATACATACATACATATATACATACATACATACATACACACACACACACATACATACATACATACATACATACATACATACATACATACATACATACATATATATATATATACACACACACACATATATATATATGTATGCATGTATGTATGTACATACATATATAAATACATACATACAAACATCAAAAGTAAGACCGCATTGGTTGCCTATGTCATGCATTTTGTTGTTTCATGAGCATAAGAACAAGCACTTGTGTTCCTTACCTTTCTTTGCAATGGGGGTCTTGATTTTGGTGGGGTATGCCAAAAATTGATCAACAACATTATTTGATGCATATAGTTTTAGTAGTTTTAGTACACATACATACATACATGTGTGTGTGTGTGTGGTACATACATACATGGATGCATGCATGCATGCATACATACATACATACATATTGATGCATATAGTTTTACTAGATGGGGAAAATAGGCCCCACTCCGATTTTTGTGGAGAGACACAACTAGACAAATAGAGCAAGTCCAAGGGGTTGCTAGGGACACCCCCCCGGCAAATGGAGATGCCCGGTATGCAATTTTAGCACCAATTTTGGGATGTAAGCTGCATAGTCATGTCGAAAAAAAGTTGTCGATTCTTGCATTAAATGTAGGGTGGTGAATATATCCTATTCTGTCATGGGGCCGGAGAAGACAGAGGCAAAAAATTGAACCTCCAAAAAGACTTCTTTTACCGGTTTATGGGGACCGGCTCTTACTAGTGTTGAGAGTGGACAAGACAGCTACCATTGGTGTGATATGGGAATCTCCCAGTCTACAATTTTAGCACCAAGTTTGAGATGTAAACTACATAGTCAAGTCCAAAAAAGTTGTGTCAATTCTTGCATTAAATGTAGGGTGATGAATATATCCTATTTTATCATGGGGCCTGCAGAAGACGGAGGGAAAAAATTGAACCTCCAAAAAGACTTCTTTTACCGGTCGATGGGGCCTATAGCATTGAGAGTGGACAAGATAGCTACCACTGGTGTGATATGGGAATCTCCAAGTCTCAAGTTTTGGGGTACATGAAATTAGATCATGCTAACGGTAACTCTAAGAGGTTCCAAAGGCAGGCAACATTCTTCATCATAGCTAACTCAAATGCAAGGCAGTGAAAATGCCAGGAGAGTTGCTAGGTAGCATTGATTTTGGGAAGGGATATGATGATACTTTGTTGTGTTATGTAGGATATTAATTTCCATTAAATTTGGGACATGTTAGATATAACTTCATAAAATCCTAAGTCATGAAATTAATACATTACAAGTTCAAGCATAAATAATAGTCGTGAAGTTAATGCATTAAATATTCAAGCCTAAAGAAGAATTAATCAAGACCTAATGCACCGTACCAGAGACTTTGGCCTTACCCTCATTCCATAGACTTGCCAACATAAGGCCAAAATTTTCATTCTTAAGAATATGTGGAAAGACCTTACATTTGGCCCACTTTTGGCAAAAAAATTTCATTCTAAAGAATAGGTGGAGTGAAATTGTGTTTGATAAATACAAATCAATGCTCAAGTTTGGACATAAATAAAGGTATCCTTTTGAAGATATTGGAACACATGAGAGAAATAATATTGAAGATACATGAATTTTTAGACATACTATTAAAGACAAATGAACATATAATGGATGAAATCCTATTGATGATACATGAATTTTCAATAGAACTATTATTCAAAGATTTGATGGATTGAATGTAGCTTTAATACATTATCCCTTTTACAAGGGTGTTTGATTTTGAGGCTTGAAACATAAGAATGAATCTGTGTTGAAGCCTAGTGGTTTGTTAAGGATATGTGAAACTTAAAGTAAAAGTACTTACAATGGAAGGGATTATATCAAGATCCTATTAAGGACATGTGAACATATAGTAGAATAATTCTACATAAAATCAGTGGATCAAACTTAATGGCTCAAAAGCAAAAAAGGATGATGGTGCAACCTAGGGGCTACTCTACGGCACTATGGCAGCAATCTTTGTAGTTACTATCAAAGGTAGTGTAACTTTTTTGTCAAGGAAAGAGATGCGAACCACTCCACATGACCTAGATATGTATGACCTAGGTTGCACCGACTTGTTTCTTTCATGGATAAAAAGTGACCCTTAGGTGATGCTATAGCACTCCCTTTTTTGGTCCATTATTATAGCACAATTGGGGCCTTTTAACCTAATACTAGCTACCCATCAAATATTTGTTGTAGATGTTAGGGGTAATTACCAAACTACTAGTGGTAGTTTTATCACCACCATTAGTAATTTTATTTGAGTGTTCCTTAATGGTAGTTCTCCTACTACTACATACAATATTACCAATAGTAGTCCTAATCCCAATGATAGTACACATAATATTATTACGACCATCCAACTTTAGTCATCATTATATCTATAAATCCATATATATAGGTCTATCTATATCTATACCTATTTATTCCTCATCCAATATGTTTGCATTTATTTTTGGTGCTTTGCTTACTTTGAAACTAAAGATAATGTGATTTCATTATTGTTTGCATTCTTGTCAAACATGAGGAGCTGGAATGCATAAGAGTTGGGAGGCACATTATAATTTTTTTGCAGATTTGAGCCATTGAATAGCCTATTGATTCTGATTGTTTTCTTTCTTATTAAATCCTTAATTTGGTTATTTCACACCGAACATCGCCATATCAATTCATATTTTTTTTGTTCTAGTAATGTCCTATCGCAGCATAGTCTAGGGTTGATCATACAAGATAAATGGGTGCTCACATTTAATATATTTTTGAGAGTCAGAGGATAGTGGATGTAGACTACAAAATCATCACTTTGAATAAATTTGGCAAGATTCTTCTGATAGAAGGAATAATTTCTATTGCATTAACGATGAAAGAAAATTATCAAAAGGTTGATACAAGGCTCAAAATCACACTGGTGCTACTAGGCTTAATAGTCGTAGGCTAGTAGTAGTACTAGTGTATTTACTAAGTAGTATGCGTGCCTCTCCTCATTAAAATTCATAGTCTTCAAAATTTAATCCATTAATCTCTCAAATAGTAAGAATGGTCTTGTATTAAGAGGCGATGATATCTAAAGTGATCTACAAATACTAAGAATGGTCTTATATTAAGAGGTGATGATATCTCAAGTGTTATACAAACCGTAAGAATGGTTTTGTATTAAAAGGTGATGATATCTCAAGTGTTCTACAAATAGTAAGAATGGTTCAAGTGTTCTACAAAAGTATTAGGTACCTCTTAGTGGCTAAAGGGAAGGAGTGATGATATCTCAAGTGTTCTACAAATAGTAAGAATGGTCTTGTATTAAGAGGTGATGATATCTCAAGTGTTCTACAAATAGTAATAATAGTTTTGTATTATCCTTCAAGAGTTCATCATATCTCCATCTAACCATCTTTAAAGTGGTGATATCTTTTGCCATGTCATCGTATGGATGTGGGCTGCAAGAAGAAATGTATCCTAAAAAAACTCTATGAAAAAGTCCTCGTGCAGCCACCTGCAATGACCAAATAGATGTTCTTTACCATTAGTTTATAAGGCCCACAAAGTTTGAACATATCATCACAAACTTGCCTAACAAACCTTTGAAAAGGAGCCACAGTCCCATGGCTTTCTGGGCTCTTCTTATCTCCATTAGAACACTGACCTTCTATGTAAATCTTCTCTTTTTTTCTTGTTTGAGAAGATGCATTGTCTTTCCTTTTCTTGGATGTGAATCCTGTCCTCTTGATGTTGCCAATTTTGCTATGGGTGGATCCCTATCTGTCTTCTTGGCAGTAGCCTTCATCCTTGCCATTGTAATTGATGCTAAACTGCACCTAAGATCATAAAACATAAGTCCTAAGACCTCTCTCTCTCTCTCTCTCTCTCTCTCTCTCTCATGAAACACATGATAGAACATAGTGCAGGCATGAACAAAATACCGTTCTTTATCAACATTTTTGTAGCCTTCTATCCCCTCTATCCTTTGATGCAACTATTGATAGATAGCATGGAGTAAACTCTGCAATCAGTCTAGAATTATTTATTTATCAAAGTCAACATTCTTGGGCCAATGACAAATACTTGGGCATTTGCGGATGCTAGGTTGGAACTGAAATGCTTCCCTAGCATCCTCACCCAACAATACTATCCTACTAGTTGGTACTAGTTCATCCTACAAGGGGAAGTGCTATGATGGAATGTTATATCACTGAAGATACCACCTGTTCTACTCTGAGAGACAAACATAGAAAATGCTAGATATGCTTAATTTGAGGATCATCAAATATCACTACCTATCATGTCTAGGAAAGACTAGCAAGATTCCTTGAAAAGGGTTTATATACAAATTAAAAACTTGTTTTGAGGTCTCATGGAATACAATGATTTGCCTCATCCATGTGCAAGTTTGAATCTCGCCATGGGCAAGTTGGAGAAGATCTGTAGAGTCCTCTAGGGCCAGCTCATGCACAACAAGGCTAGCGCCAATCAAGGTAGCAAAGGGGCATAGAAAAGCCAACAGCCAAGCTTTGTCTGTCTCTGTCTTTGTTTGTTTTTCTCTTTCCTGCTCTCTCTCTCTCTCTCTATCTCTCAGTTCTTTCCCTCTCTCTCTCTCTCTGTCTATCTCTCAGTTCTCTCCCTCCCTCTCTCTCTCTCTCTCTCTCTCTCTATCTTAGTTGTACATGTGCAAGTTTGAAGCTCTCCATGGGCAAGTCAAAGGAGATCTACAGAGTCCTCTAGGGGCTAGCTCATGCAGAATAAGGCTAGGGCCAATCAAGGCAGAAAAGAGGCATATAAAAGGGATGGATAGACCAAAATCTTGGCCCAAAAGGCCCTTATAATTGGCCATTCTCGGCCACTCTTATGCAATATGCATTCTAAGAAGGTAGAACATACAATCCCCCCCCCCCCCCCGCCCCTCTCTCTCTCTCTCTCTCTCTCTCTCTCTCTCTCTCTCTACATCATCACCTTGAACTTCACAAAAATAAGTTACACTCGATTATGCATTGGCCCAAAATGCATACAATCTATCAAGTGATAGATAATTGGTGTGCACAACTAAGATTCCTAACTAGTAACATTCACACTTACATAGATCCCCAACTAGAACTAGCATGGTGGTTGTTATTTCAAATATTCTCTCTCTCTCTCTCTCTCTCTCTCTCACTCACTTCTCTCCCTCTCAGATCTCCCTCTCTCACTTTTCTGTCTGTCTCTTACTTCTCTATTTCTCTCTCAGTTCTCTTTCCCTCTCTCATCTCTCTCTCTCTCTCTCTCTCTCTCTCTCTCTGTGTCTCTATCTATCTATCTATCTATCTATCTATCTCTCTCCCTCTCTCTGTCTGCCTCTTAGTTCTCTCTCTCTCTCTCACTTCTCTCCCTCCAAGTTATCCCTCTCTCACTTCTCTCTCTCCCAATTCTCTCTCCCACCTCTCTCTCTCTCTCTCTCTCTCTCTCTCTCTCTCTCTCTGTCTCAGTACACCCTGTCTCACTTCTATGTCTATCTCTCACTTCTCTGACTGTCTGTCTATCTGTCACTTCTTTGTCTGTTTGTATGTCTCTCTCTCTCTATGTCTCTCAATTCTCTCCCTCTGAGTTCTCCCTCTCTCACTTCTCTGTCTATCTCTAACTTCTCTATGTGTCTCTCACTTAGAACTCTCTCTCCTAGTTCTCTCCCCCCCCTCCCCCTCTCTCTCTCTCTCTCAACCCTCCTAATCACTTTCTTTTGTACATCTCTCTCTCTCTCTCTCTCTCTCTCTATGTGTGTGTGTGTGTGTAAGTGTGCACACGTGTGCGTTTCCCTCCCTCCCTTTGTGGCTCCCCCTCTCTCCATCTCCCCCCATCCCTGTCTTTCACCTCTCTCTCTCTCTCTCTCTCTCTCTCTCTACACACACAATATAGAGTGTACAAAGGAAAGTAATTAGGAGGGTTGGGAAATTCCCAACCCTCCTAATCGCTTTCTTTTGTTCATATGTTTCTCTCTCTCTCTCTCTCTCTCTCTCTCTCTCTCTCTCTCTCTCTCTCTCCTTCAAGCTCTATTGCACCTCAATTGCTTAAACACACACAGCCTGAAAACCAAAGAGCATGCCAGTCTGTTGTCCTCTTATAAAATCAATCTTCTTCATCTGCTTCTCTCTTAAAGAGCAAGTCCCTTGTGAGCTCTTACTTAAACAAAGGTTGTAGCTCCTTCTCTATATTCCCTATTGCTGCCAGAGTGGATATAACTTCTGCCATTTCTCAACTCCTAGCCTTCCCCTCCCCCTCGCCTTCCTCTTGCTCCTCTTCCTCTTCTTCTTCTCCTCCCCCTCCTCTTCCTCCTCCCGTCCCCCTCCTCTTCCTCCTCCCATTCCCTCCTCTAACTCTCTGTGTGTTTCTTTGTGTGTGTGTGTCTCATGCTACTCTCTCTCTCTCTCACGTTCTTGTGTATAGGTTTCATTCAATATAAGACAATCATGAAGGAAAAAGAGAGTTAGATATGGAGGGAGATGGGGAGGGAGAGGGAGAGGGAGAGGGAGAGGGAGAGGGAGAGAGTGTACAAAAGAAAGTGTTGTGGAGGGATGGGAAACTCCCAACCCTCCTTATCACTTTCTTTTGTACACACTCTGTGTACAAACACACACACACACACACAGAGTCCTCTCTCATGGGAGGTTGGGAAAAGGAGATGGATAGAGAGAGATAGAGATAGAGGGAGAGAGAGAGGAGGGGGGGAAGGGAGAGAGTGTACAAAAGAAAGCGATATGGAGGGTTGGGAATTTCCTAGCCCTCCATATCTATTTCTTAATTACACACTCTGTGTACACACACACACACACACACACACACACACACACACACAATGAGAGAGGGAGAGAGAGAGGTGAAAGGGAGGGAGAGGGAGAGAGAGGGGGGGATCTATCTAGAGAGGTCTAGATAAAGAGGGAGATAGAGAGAGAGGGACGCAGAAGAGGGGGGGGATCTAGCTGGAGAGGGAGACAGAGAGAGAGGGGGGATCTAGCTAGAGAGGGATACAAAGAGAGAGAGAGAGGGGGGGGGCGACCTAGCTGGACAGAGATATATAGAGAGAGGGATACAGAGAGGGGGGGGATCTAGCTAGAGAGGGAGATAGAGAGAAGGGGGGGATCTAGCTAGAGAGGGAGATAGAAACAGAGAGGGGGGGGGATCTAGCTGGAGAGGGAGAGAGAGAGACAAACAGACATACAAAGACAGAGAGAGACCGTAGGGGGGGATAGAGCTAGACACAGAGAGAGAGAGGGGGGGGACTAGGTAGGGAGACAGAGAGAGGGGGGGATCTAGCTGGAGAGGGAGACAAAGAGAGAAGGGGGCAGTGGAGCTGGAGAGAGAGAGAGAGAGAGAGAGAGAGAGAGAGAGAGAGAGAGAGAGAGAGAGGGGGGGGGGGGGCTGGAGCTGGAAAGAGGGGGAGGGAGAGGGAGAGAGTGTACAAAAGAAAGCGATATGGAGGTTTGGGAAATTCCCAACCCTCCTTATCACTTTCTTTTGTACATACACACACACACAGAGGGAGGGAGACACATAGGGAGGGAGAGAGAGAGAGAGAGAGAGAAAGAGAGAGAGAGCGAGAGAGAAAGAAAGAAAGAAAGAAAGTTTATTAAAGTCTTTGGAAGACCGATGGGTCTATGAGATTGCAAAAAAACCAGAATACAATGAGCTATGGTAGTGGAGCTGCTAAACGAGCATCCACACCAATGCATAATGCAATAAAATGCAAAATGGCAGTACTAAGTCCTAAGTACAATCTTGGCTATATATATATATATCAATCTCAACATCATCATCTCGTCAGCAACAGGACATCAGGATGGATGAGGCTGTGGAAGCAGAGGCATGAGGTCAGCAATAGAACACTATCGCCCCCTCAAGGGTGCAGTCCTGGTAGGTCTCCTGGTCATAGCTCTGCATCTAACCAAGGCCATTGTGACCCCCGTCAGTCGGGGGCTACAACCCTAAACAAGGAGGGGATGTCCCCAAGTGTTATCTATGAGTCAACCCTCTGTCTGAGTTGTCGGGTCACAGGCTCCGGGTCGCGATCATGTCGAGGTCTCGCCTCATCAGGGTCTATGTGATCTGGATGAAAGAACTCCATGATAGAGCTCTGAGAGGTATCAGTCAAGGGAGAAGTCTGATCCTGTGTCTCCGTGTTCAGAGTATCCTATCTTGGTGTTTGAGCATCTCATGAATGAAACCAGCCAAAACATCGCTAGTTTGGGTAGGAAAGGACACGAGCCAACTGTTGGGGTAAAGGCCAATGGCCTAGTATATACCCCTTTGTACCATACATACATAATAAGAGCTTACCTTGATCTGGGTGAGTTAGCACCCACAATTTCAATGTTCTCCCTTTCTTTGTTGCACTCCGATAAGACCTCCTCTCTAACAACGTGGCATGGTTTTGATGACTCAGCCTTCCACATGGGCAGCATGCAGACTCCAAAGGCTTGCCACCAACTGGTATCAGAGCTCACGGTGTATGGAGATCCTAGAGATGGAGAAGAGAATGCACCCACCACAGAGATTGCCAAGGATTGCAAGAGACTTCCATGCATCGGTGGAGATCTCATCCACAAACTTGTGGAGCTCTCATTTGTGAGCTGCAGCTTCATCTTTGTTACGTAGCAGTTTTCTTGAAGAGCAATGCGAAGCATAGGACAATTTCTCCTCTTCAAGAACAGCTCGTTTTTCATTATAGAAGCTTTAGAAAAGCTCTCAGGATCCTGTTCTATCTTCCAACAAGCTTGTTGAACTGCTTCTCAACTCTCAAGGGATAAAATTGTGCTGTACACAAGGAGTTCTCAAGCTTTTATACTACAAACCAGATGTTCTTCAGCTTGCCTTGCTACACGAAGAGTTTTTGTAGTAACTCCAGCCTAGAATGATCCAAAACTAGGCTGTAATGAGTTGTGTTCTATGAGTTATCTATGCTACAGGTTGTTCCTACAGAACTGCAATCGAAAAATCTCAGGTACACATGGTTGCGGGCTTTCTGCATCTGGAAGCTTGTTTGATGCGAGATGTGAAGGTAGGGGATCACATGATGTAGTTCACAACACTAAAGCCTCCCCCATGTGGAAAGCAATTGAAGCCATCTGATGCGGGCCATCTGTCAAGACCATTATAGATAATGAGATCATGCATCTTGCCGAGGTCTAATAGGACATGCCCATAGGATGTGAGCGGTCCTCGTCTGTTAGCCAAAACTCATAGCATACCTGCCTCCTCAAGGTCAATGTATGGCAGAGAAAGAGAGAGAAAGAGGTCTAAATCCTTTCCCTCGCTTAATGTATGGACTAACTACTTTTAGTAATAAGGACAAGTAGTTTTCCAATCCTTGCCCTTGCTAAAAGAGTCCTTGTTCTGAAACAGTAGGGGAGAAATTGTCTCAAAAGGGCCTCGTAGGGAATAGATTAAGTTAATTAGAATTGAGCCCACTATGGTAACCCATGGACTAACTACCCCCTAGCATTAACTAAACTGACATGGGAACCTTTATTTTGAATTTAGGAAACCTTAGCCTTTGGATGGAGGTGGATGGTGGATGGATCAAAGGCTCAAAATGGTAGGCACCTTAGGTGGGCCCCAAACTGGAAAACTTTGACTTTAGGGGGGGTATTTAAGAGGGGAAGATTGAGAGACAAGCCCATAGTTTTGACATCCCCGCACCCTCAAACAACTATGTTGATTGCAACTCTTGCACCACAACCTTAGACTCAGACATCACGTGTACATGTGATGTAGTGCCCCTAAAAATAGAATCCATCATCTCCACCATACCCTCATCATCATCTGGCACATCCAGGAGACTATCCACTTGCTCAAAGTGTGAAGGATACGCTCCCCTCACCACCCTCCTCATCCTGTCTCAAGGTTTCGTCTCAATATAAGATCATGTCTCAAGGTCTTATGTAAACTACGTATGTAATATTAATCATGAACTCAAATAGCATTGACTTACCGATGATCCATCACCACGTGTACCACCAACAGTCGATACTGGTGCGGGCTCCTCCCCATACATCCACAAGTGGTGCATGACAATACAGCATTGATGTCGTACTTCTCGCTTGCAATGAGTGCAATGACAATACAACCTCTCCATAAGCCACTCCATACTCTAGGGCATTGACTCATCATCTGATGAGCTTCCACTCGTCCCTTCCATCTGCACACCTCCAAAATCACAACACAAAGTGCAAGGAAACCCAGTCAAGATCCAAAAAATAGCTTGTTGTTAGATTTAATGCCTATTGTTAGCTTTTATGCCTTGTACCGTTGGTATATAACAACTTTATGCCATGTTCTGTTAGCATATACCGACCTTTAAGGGATATACAGAGTCGGTATATACCAACTCTGGGAGCTAAAACTCGAAACCCGTGCGTCACCACCCCTCACAATTCTACCGCGAGAAAAGCAAAAACATCTCCTCCTTTCTCACCTTCCTCCAACCTCTTCCCCACACTCCTCACCCCTACCTAGCCCCTCTCCCAACACTTGTGCTCCCTCTCTACTCGTGTGAAAGGACGTTTTCTAAGAAGGTGTGTCTATTTAAACAATCTAGGTTTTTTTCTTCCCCAATTTCGTTTTGTGAGTGTTGAAGCATGTTTCGCTTTGCATCTAATCCCATGTGCTCATTTTCATGCTTGATTTTGAGAGTTGAAGGACCAAAAATGAGATTTGGTGAAAGAAAGAAGGCTCACCTCTTCTTTTTTTGGTATTTCTATACTTTCCCGTCCTCTTCCTTCACTTTCTCTTCCTTTTTCTAAAGTTTATTTTCTCTTTCCTTTCCTTTTCTTTCTTTAAAGGAATAAAAAATACACAAAAAACAATCATGAAAGAGAAGAGTATGAAAGCTATACCTATTATTTTCATGCTTTCTCCTTGTTTGTAGGCTTCTCTTTGTCTCCTCAATCCAATCCCTTTGGAATGTTGCTTCTCCAAACTCCTCCTTTCACTAATTAGTTTTCTTAAAAATGGTATGTTTCCTCTCTTTTATAGAGCTAGTACATGAAACACCTCTTCCAAGTGGGATTATCCGGTGCTAGGACATGTCATTTCCAGGTAAGAAAGTGCTTCCTCTCTTTTCCTATCTTTCTTTTCATGATTGCATTGGCTTGAGCGGTAGCTGCAAGTGATGGGCATAGAAACTCTTTTCTCCTCTCTTCCTTTCTTTTCCTCTCTTTCCCCTCTCTTTTTTCCTCTCTTTTCCTTTCTTTCATCCTCTCTACTCACCTATTGTTTATGTTTGTATTCTTTGTGCTCTCAAAGTTGTGTTGTTAGCTCTTACAGAAAAAGAAGCATACTCCGTTTATGCCTACAAGAGGGTTTCTAATTTTGACATGTTAAAACGTTTTGAAATATAAAATCTTTTAGTAAAGGGAATTCAATCTTCATTCTTTTGCTTCACAGAGTTTAAAATTTCTCTATTTAGGCCCTATGAGTTTGAATTGTGTTAGGGTAAAGGGGCCAATCTTGTGGACCCCTATCGTTTTTATAGTGTAAGGGGTTAAATGCCTATGGATTTTTAAATATTTTTCAAAAAGTAAGGCCATCACATGAATGCCCATAGAGAGAGAATATAAATTTTTCAAAAAATTTGAGGGAAAAAAATTTAACTTAGTAGAAAACCTACATACCCACTGTACCACATGTACACTAGCTTGACACCTCATCATATTTTTCCTTTTTCATGCCTCTTTATTGGGTCACATGCTGACAGTTGCAAAGCACCTGGCTTTTTACTAGCGCTTTTACCAGAAATAGGAGCTTTTTGAAAAAATGTGTTTCGTGAAGCTGTCTACGTGAAATATTGAATTTTACCCTTATCGTGATGAGCGGTGGCTCGAATGTTCTGCACGGATGCAAGTAGACCGTACTTGCAAGTTTGGATCACGACGGATTTCGAAGTTTTCTGCATGTACTTTTCACGATTCACTGATGAACAGTGCCGAGCGAGAAGCAAAAGCCCAATTGGCAAAATTTTTTTCACCGATGAACAGGGCCGAATGGACAATTTCATTTGCTATCGGGGCATACGATCCGACACACTGGGATAACCGAGTGCTGCATGAAAACCTCGATCGCTGTTGCGTTTCCAACTCATTACCAGAATCCATCAGCTTCCCTTGCCTTGATCGGAACTTCGGAAGCCTAATTTCCGTTTTTGCATTAAGGGTTCTCGTCAGTCAATTGTCAAATGAATATACGGAAACGAGTCGGCAGGTTGCTACACACGTGACAGTTCCATGGGCTTGCGGGTATCCTTCCGGGCCAGCTCCTGCCATCACGTACACTTAGACAGAAATCCATATCAAGCACCCGGCTGGCTCTCACCACCCTTGTACAGCAGTTGGCCACTCTCTCTTCAATGCATTAGCATCTTTTCTGATCAGTAAAGGTTGAAAGAGTCCTTGCAAGTTATAGGAGGTACTGCGCTTGATGACGGTAGAGCGAGATTGCCGGTTCTGGCATGGATCCGTTCTCCTTCTTCCTATCAGGATGTTTCAATCTTTGCTACTGTAATGACAATTGCGGATCTCCGGAATTTCTCTCTCCCACTCTCGTTCAAGGTTCTTCTTTTCAAAGATCATTTAGCTCACACGTTTGGCTTCTATCCCGGATACATTCCCTGCAGCCCCGACGGCATAAGCAGCCTTAACGAGTCATTGCAATGCAGCGTCATCTCCATATGTTTCCCATCGTTTGTAAGTTGGCGTTCATAACTGAATCGTATGTTTAAGCATCCCCCGAGTAATCATTCTGCTTCCACTACGTAGCTGTTGCACAATTCTGTGGCTCTTCCTTTTGTTTCGCCAACTGCATGCTGTTTTCCACGTACTAACATCTTTGTGGCAAGCCTCCTGTCGTTAAATCAATGACCTTTACAGAAATCTGGACATCTTTCCTGAGAAGAGACGGGAGTCGCGACAATGTGACGGTGTACCCTGATCGGAACGACGTCACAAGGTTTGCAGATCTCTATGCGACACGCATAAAAGTGAAGCGTTATGACAATTAAGCAAAACTTTGTTGCGTTCCGCCATTATAGTTCGTGGTGTAACCTGCAACGTCAACAATTTATCTGACCAGAACCACTCAGGTAGCGAACGCATGAGCTAGCTCACCGGTTTGCTCAAGGCAGACATTGTCCCTGTGTCTTACGGTGTGGTGGAACTATGCGATTCTAAGAAACACATTATTTGATGCAGCTGAAGCTGGATAACAACCTGCAATCTGTCAAGCTGAGTCAAGATGTTTACAAAGACTAAAGGCATCGTAAGCAATCAGGAAGAGAAGATTATACAGAACAACTATCAAAAGAAGCTCGTATTCTGCTTTGGCAAACAGATCGCAAGCCGGTACCTGTTGTGCGAGCCATCGTGTATCTTGAATCCTTCCTGCAAGAGGCTGTCATGGCGCTATCTCTACTGAGCTTTTTACTCTCCTCTGTCAACTTTGCCTTGTTTCTACCATCCAGGATTCTTGACCTTGCAAGGCCGTTTTCTCCTAAGAATTCTATCCCTTCTGAGCTTTGTTCCTCTTAATGATGCTCTCCAATTCTCTAAACCAGTGGAATCGGCAGCAACGTCATGATCAAAGCTTCAAAATAGTGGCTACGTTACTTTTTTTCCTCCCTTCCACCCGCGAATGGAGGAATGGCCATGATCATCACCTACCCAGGTCTTTCTGTCCATACATAGTATGTATCACGCACTGGCAGTATACGTTTTGTAGGCCTTGAGAAAGCAATCTAGACAGCAGGAAAAACCCTGGGAAAATAATGTCAATGCTTCAATTTGGCTACAAACCATACCATCCACAGGCACTACTGCAATAGCGGACCTTTTTCGACGCTTTGTAGCAACAATTTTCAATAAATTTGATGAGCATCGATATATCTCCTAGAATTTTGCATCCATAAGCATTAGTAATGCTTGTAGGAAACTATGAAATTGCAACCTCTTAAAATTTTCCAGCTCATTTTGATAAGATACTTTCCAATTTTTCATAGTGCATGCATATTGTGTGTAAAACCTTTATTATACAAGGAGCTAGAATTTCAGGCAAGTTGAGTAGAACATAACAAATTTGGGTAGGGTAGTCAATTGTCTCAATTATTAGATGTATCTTGTGCATTATCCTATTGACACTATCATGTTCATCATGTGGAGCTAAGTCTTCTATGTACTCCACTTAGAAGACTAGATCCCATCTCTGTCTCAAGAATGTCCAAATTAGAGCTTAAACGGTTAGTATCTTCTAGAGGTAATTGTATAACCACCATCTTATCAGGTATGGGAGGAGCATTAGAAGTGATTGCCTCCATGTCATTTACTATGACATTTTGCATTGGTTCCTCAATTGAATGTCCTTATCTTCAAAGACACATCGTTTTTTTGGTGCGACTTGAATCACATACTACCATTTTGTATCCAAGTAAAATAACATGAGAATAGCTTATTAGGCACATCAGTAATTGAAATATATATTTTTTGTAAACTTTGTTAGTAAGTCTTTTTTTTGGGATTGCCTGAATTAAGTTTGAGCATAAGAGGACAAAAAGTTTAGTCAAGTTCTACTTCCACAACAAGACAAAGCACCTACAGACGTGCACACAGACATATTTACTCAACTAAAAAAAAACTTACGCGTGCATCTATTTGCATGTCTATTCACGCGTCTACAGACCCGCGTCTAAAGGTGCATCCATAGAGCAGACAGACATGCCTATAGACGCGCATATAGATGCGTAAATAGACGGTCTGCTAGAAAATTTAAAAAACAGACAGGCACATTCTTAAACACGTTTATAGACGCATTTATAGACGTGTTTATAGATGCGTTTGTAGATGCACAAATAGACGCCCCTCGAACAGACAGACACGTATATAGACGCATTTATAGATGCCCTGATAGACACGCTACATAATATTTTTAAAATTTTGTGCGCTTGAATAGAATGCTGTGTATGTTGTGTATGCTATGTAGTTACATGCCCATTTCCACATTGTGTAATTCAATTCTTATAGCCAACCGCATTTTAATCAGCACTCTTGCAAGCACGTCTATAGCCGACAATTACAATTCCAAATAAAACATTACAACTCCAAAACGTTTAGTTCACAAGGCATTAATTGATAGAACGTTGCATAAGAAAATTGAAAGTCAAAAAAATAAAAAGAGTGTATATTAATTCATAGCTCAAAAAGTGCTTGTATGTACATATAGCACGAAGCTAAGCCACGTCCTGTGGCTTCAAGTACCGAAAATAAGAGGAGTGTATATACAAGAGGCACAAAGCCAAGCCAGTGGCTTTAAGTACAAAAAAGAGTAGCTAGCACTACTTCTACGACTAATCTAAGTTCTCCACGTCCTCGCTCCCTTCTACACTCCCTTCTGTGCCCCCTTCTCCGCCTCCTTCTTCCTTGTCTTCTTCCTCATCTTCTTGTGCAGGGTCATGTAAACAAGGGACAACATATATCAATGTATGAAAAATCAAATCTTTACTTATACTATTGACATTATTTAATTACTTTCAAGTACCTCGAGGGGCGCTCCAGTAGCCCAGATATACTGCTCCTCAGTAATCAACCCGTCATTATAGAAGTGCCTCCATGTATCTCCTCTACGATGGTGGTGGTGGTAGGATGTCTCGACAGGAGTAGGGTACCTGCCTACGATATCAAGCTACAAGATGACACAATTTGCAGAGGGGTTAGTACAAAGAAACAACCTCCTAATAAACTACATAGACAGTATAATTTGAGATCGATACTTACAAATTGGGCCTCCCATGATTCAACACCCCCTGCTCCAAAATGCACGCTTCCATATTAGTCTATTTGGATCCTTCGTGCCTCCACGTGCTACAGACTGGGTTCCTCCTTCGTTGACTTCATTGCTTTCTTCCACTCACGCTTGTGAGCGGTGTGGGATGGGCCCCTTGGTGGTTGACCTCCCGCGAGCCTGGCAAGCTCTGCTAGTGCCTGCCTCTTAAAAGCGAAGATCTTTTATTGCGAAGTATCGTAACAATATTTGACTTGGCCCATTTATCTGTGAACTGAACATTGGGGGGGTTAGGATACCTAGAGTGAACAACAGTGAGCATCTCATCAACCAACCTCTTTGGATGGTCTTTGTAGTGAATAAAGCAATCTCTATAATTGTTAGCAATTACAAAGCGCATGAAGGCCATGATGTCCTTCCCCCGTGCATCCATCAAGATGCCTCCTGTCTGAGTGATGTCCTAGTAGATCGTACCATCACCCAGAGGCATGTCTAAATCATCTGAATCATCCTCGTCCCCACCACCACCCCTCCCAAAGCACTGTGCCATGCATCCCCCACCGCTCTCCCTGCTACTACACCTGCTACTATGTCGTGTCGAGCTAGTACGCTGGCCACTTGTAGCTGGAGAAGCGACTCTCGACTGCACAGGACTACATGGACCACTTGTAGTTGGAGAACCGAGTCTCGACTGCATGGGAGTATGCCGATGGCTCTGCGAGGTAGAAGGGCCTTCTGACAGCATGGGGGAAGGGGCTCGGCTGTGTAGCCGATTGGGTTGGTTGACGCCGCTGGGGTAATCTCAGCTGGTGTGGGGTTGGGGTGGTTTGGAGTCTATAGTGCCGACTCCTGGGGGTGTTTAGAGTACCTGTCATGTAGCCATATAACTCCCCAGGACTGGGAGGGTGCCGCAAAAGGTTATATAAAGCCTGAAGAGCTTTCTGGCCGCATGATGAACTGAAAAAAAGAAAAAAAGAAGATTACCGATGAGCTGAGAAGAGAAAAAGAAGAGAAAGAGAGAGAAGGAAAGAGAGTAGAAAAGAGACGAAAAGTGGGGATAAAAGAGAGGAGAAAGGAGAGGAAAGAGAGGAGAAAAAGAGAGAAAAAGTGGGGATAAAAGAGAGGAGAAAGGAGAGGAAAAGAGAGGAGAAAAAGAGAGAAAAAGTGGGGATAAAAGAGAGGAGAAAGGAGAGGAAAAGAGAGGAGAAAAAAAGAGACAAAAAGAGAGGAGATAAGAGAGAAAAATTACCACGAAAAGAGAAGGAAAGAGAGGATAAAAGAGCGAAGGAAAGAGAGGAAAAGAGAGGAAAAGAGAGGAGAAAAAAAGAGAGAAAAAAAGAGGAGATAAGAGAGAAAAAGAGAGACGAAAAGAGAAGGAAAGAGAGGATAAAAGAGAGAAGGAAAAAGAGAGGAAAATATAGAGTGCCATCCCTTTTTTCAATCATGCTTTCCCTTTCCATCATTCATGCAATCCCCTTCTTCAATCATGCAATCCCTTTCCATCATTCATGCAATCCCTTTCTTCATTCATGCAATCACTTATTTCCATCATTCAATATGCAATCCTTTTCTTGGAAGTGAAAGTGGAAAGGGAAAGGGAAGAGGAAAGAGAAAGGAAAGG
Source organism: Dipteris shenzhenensis (assembly GCF_047967505.1). Lineage (NCBI taxonomy): Eukaryota > Viridiplantae > Streptophyta > Polypodiopsida > Gleicheniales > Dipteridaceae > Dipteris > Dipteris shenzhenensis. The sequence goes on from NC_141600.1 coordinate 26,313,785, forward strand.
AAAGGGAAGGGAAGGGAAGGGAAGGGAAGGGAAGGGAAGGCCAAGCTAGGGAAAAATAACAAAGCGCATCTATCTTTGGGTATAATAGCACGTCTATAGATGCGGCTATTTGTTTCCAAAAATAGAGTAGACGCATCTATAGATGCGCTCTTAGACGCACTCTCAGATGCGTAGACGCCTTCGACAGATGGACTATTCTAAAAACTCGAAAAGGACATGCACCTGACACAAAAGCACAACACTAGTACCAAAAACATTCGTTTCCTGGATACGACAAAGGATGAATCCAAAGAGAGCAACTTTCAAAGAAGATCAACTATAAAGAGACTTACCTTGGATAGAGGTATGGAAGCTTCTTGTCCTTCTTCAAAGTTGCTTCTCTTTCTTCTCTTCCTTGTTCACCCTCTTCTCTTGTGTGCTTGGAGATGATTGTGTAAGCTTAGAGATAAGTGTGGGTGCTTGGAGATAAGTGTGGATGCTTGGAACTATGTCTGTTAATAGCAAAGCAAGCCACGTGACGCTAAAAGTATGTGAAGAAATGCAAGCGTGCTAAAAGTAGGTTTGAAAATCGTGTCTATAAGCGCGTCTAATTGCGCATCTATGTACGCATCTAAATGCGCATTTAATTGCGCATCTACAACACGGTTTAGACATGCCTATAGATGCGCACCACAGAACAGATGCGGTTTTAGATGTGGTATTAGACGTACCACAGAGTTTTAAGATTAAATATTTAATACAAGAGCAAATTTTTTGGGTTGTTTATTTGTAGGACGTCCTCATCTTCAACAAGTAGCTCCAGTGAGGATGAATCCCTCCGTATCCACCATCGCGAAATGTGGTTGGAGCAAAAAATCATGTATCGTGCACGCAGGATTACACTCAATCACATCTCAATGTATGGAGAATGGGATGCGACTGTAAACATGGTAAGTGTTAAAGAGTTAAGGTTGATTGAGATACCTATGGGTGCTCATATGTTTGAGTTATGATCCCGTTTTAATTTGATACAGGATGCAGTGCCACACCCGCATATATTGGCCTATGCTCGTCATGAGGAGGCGAAGCATCAGCGATATGAGGTGGGATCTTCAGGAGGGACCGTTACAGATGCATGGAGTAATGGTGATAGTAGCCCTCCACCATTACCTCATGAAGCTGTCGACGAGGAGGTGTTTGATGATATGGTGCGGGATTTATATGTCCATCAATCCAAAGGGAGGGATGATAGCATGGAGCAAGACGATCTTTTTACTGCAACATCGACTCCACTGTTTGAGGGATGCACATTCTCTGTTCTACGTGCCTCCCTTGAGTTACTAGACTTGCAAACCATCTATGGATGGAGTAATGCAAGTTTGAATGCATTACTCAAGTAAGCTTTAAAGTCTATTTTGCAAACATGGTGAATTATGCTAGCTGTGGGTCAATTACTCGAATGCTTTTCCTCATTTATGGTCTTCACGTGCAGGCTATTGTGTAAAATGCTTCCAAGGGAGAATAAATTACCGACGTCAAGAGATATGGCAAGGCAACATGTGACCTCTCTTGGAGGATTAGATTACAAGAACATCCATGCATGCGTCAACGATTGTGTTTTGTTTCGTGGACTACATAAGGATGCAAGAGAGGGTCCTTGTGGAGACGCAAGATATAGAGTAGATCTCAAAACTTTGGACGTGCCTCGTAAGGTTCTGTGACATTTTACCATTATCCCTCGTATCCAACATATGTTCAAGTGCAAATCCATTGCAGAGCTCATGTCATGGCATTCCTCCCATCGATCAACCGATGGCAAGTGGAGAACTCCCGTAGACACTCCTACGTGGAAGCATATTGAAGACACATGGCCAAGCTTCAAGGAAGAACCTAGGAGCTTGAGACTTGGATTGGGTATGGACGGTGTGAACCCATTTGGTCTCAAAAGCACCTCTTATAGTGTATGGCCAATGATATTGGTAAATTATAATCTTCCACCCTCTATGGCGATTAAGAAAGTGCATGTTATGTTATCCCTTCTAATTCTAGGGAAACATAAAGTCAAAATTCTTGATGTTTATTTGGAGCCTTTGATTGACGAGCTAGAGATACTTTGGAGAGGTATCGAGGTGCATGATGTGAGCAGGCCTCCCTCGTCACGAGACTTCAACTACAAAGCAGTCTTGATGTGGACGATGCATGACTTCCCAGGCTATGGTGAGTGTTCAGGTAAGCATTGCACTTCTAATTATGAGTAGGCAAAGGATGTGGCACCCTAAACCCACCTTCAACTCTTAATTGCATCTATTGTTCAGGTCTCACTACATCGGGTTACCATGCATGTCTTGTTTGTGGTCCTTCGCTTGTTGCCTCATGGGCAGACACATTGAATAAGGTCATCTATGAGAATCACCATCGATTTCTCCCACTTGATCATCCTAGATATGTTGCCCCTTGGAATGAAGTCCTCCCACAATCACTCACTGCGGGCTCGATTGGATGAGAATTTGGGATGGTTCCACGACGACTCCACCACTTGGCATGAGCCGGTAAGGGTTTGTAACTATTGTGTGCTATATCGTCTAGAAATAAAGATTGCCCGCTAACACCAGCTTTTGTTTAGATACTCCATCTTTTATCGTTTACCATAATGGTCCCACCTCAAGATCAATCATCTCCTTGATCCCATGCATATCTTCAAGAATGTGGCATCTACCATTTGGGAACATTTGAATGGGACACAAGATTCCGTAGGCATAAGGGAGGATCTACACACCACAAGAAGGATGCATGAAGCTTGGCCACAAGAGAGACCAAATGGGTGTGTTTTTTTACCTCGTGCACCGTGGAGGTTATCAAAGCTAGAGATGGTGGCAGTGAAGTGTGCTATTACTACAATTCGTACTCCCACTGGATGCATGAGGTGTTTGAAGGGGGCCTTTACAAAGAGCAAGAAAAGAGGTGTAGATTAATAATATGGCTTGAAATCTCATGATTGGCACAAGATGCTCCAAGTAAGTATTTTATGTGCATAATATCTTTTTCCTTTCAAATTTGTGAGTGAATTAGAAGCAACTAATCAACCATTCCTCGTGTGTTCAATTCATACTACCTACTAGCATTTCTCGTAGTGCATCGAAGGATGTGAAGGATTGTATTTACAAGATGGGCGAGCTTGTGAGGTACTTTACATGATACAACATGTGATGCATATCAATGCTCCATGCAAGGTGTTCATATTGCTAATATGGTGTACTTTTTCATTTCTAGGTATGTGAGCTCAAACGAAATAGATCCCACCATGCTTGAGAATGCTCGAGTTATGTCAGTGGAGGTGGTTTGTTTAGTGGAGGAGACATTTCCACATTCTATTCTCACAAGCCAACTACATCTCATAGTGCATTTAGTGGATGAGATTGCTATATGCGGTACTATGCATGCATGATGGTTGTTCTTCCTCGAGCGCTTCATGAAGACCTTGAAGGGTTTCGTGAGACAAAATGCAAGACCCAAAGATAGCATGGCCGAGGGTTGGTTGGTACAAGAGTCACTTGTATATATTTCTAAGTTTCTTGTTGATGTGGATAGCTCTCTCCCACGACTATGGAGAGATGATGAAGACCTAAGGATGACCTCTATTGTGCCTCAAGGGAAAGGACACAACAAAGTAATAGACACGGAGTTGCTTAATAATATCAATCTCTATTGTGTGCTTAATAGTGATGTGATGAAAAGATGGGTGACAAGATACGAGGATGCAAAGGCAAGAAGACAAGAAGAAAGGGCCCTCTTTCATACACACCATGGATCTCGTGTGCCATACTCTCAGTATCTAAGAGCACTTCTAACGGATATTCATGTGGATTGGCTCCTTGACGAAATGGAGAAAGCAGAGAAAGACGAGGGGATGCATATCACAATGGAAGAATGGGAGTATGCTAGGGGATGCATGAGCAAGGTCGGTGGTATATAGAATGTTATGCATAAGTTAGGAGCTTTCAATAATTTAGATTGCTTATTTAATTGATTTTGTCTTGGTGTAGTGCACTATGTTCAATGCCATATGGTGTGAGGGCAAGCATTTTCGAACACAACGGATTGATGATAAGAGAAACACACAAGATTGTGGCGTCATTGCTAGCTTTGAGGGAGCCAATGGAGCCATGGATGATTATTGTGGCATAATCCAAGATATTATTAAGCTTGACTTTCGACGCTTCTTTGTGTATGTTTTGGATGTAAAGTGGTTTAAGGATGTGGTGGAAAGAGGCCCTAATGCAACAGTCAAATGCCATGCAAGTGGCTTTGTAACTATTGACTCCACAAAGTTTTGGCAAAGTAAGAAGGACACACTAGTACTACCACAACAATGTGAACAGGTATTGTACACACATATAAAAATATGGGAATTGGTGCCTTTGCCTAAAGACAAGAATGCAATTGGCTGTAAGTGGGTTTATAAGGTGAAGCACAATGCAGATGGTTCTGTGAACAGATACAAGGCAAGATTAGTTGTCAAGGGGTATGCACAGACATATGGCATTGATTATGAAGAAACATTCAGTCCGGTTGCAAGGATGGCAACCGTAAGAGCAGTCATCGCTATGGCTGCATCAAAGGATGGTCTTTACATCAGATGGATGTAAAGAATGCCTTCTTGCATGGTGATTTGCAAGAAGAGGTCTTTATGGAGCAGCCACCAGGTTATGTTCATGCTATTCATCTTGAGTTTATTTGCAGGTTGAAGAAAGCCTTGTATGGCTTGAAGCAAGCACCTAGAGCATGGTCTGACAAGATAGGACAGTATCTTGTCACTATTGGCTTTCAAATTTCCAAGGCAGATTTCTCACTTTATGTGAGAAAAACAGAGAAAGGTATTATGCTGCTTGTCATTTATGTGATCATCACAGGTGATAGTGATGAAGATATCCTTCATGTGAAAATGCTATTGAAGCAAAAGTTTAAGATGAAGGATTTGGGAGAGCTGCATTATTTCTTGGGCATTGAGGTGATTAGATCACCAACTGGGATACAGCTCTTACAGAGGCAGTATGGATTGGACATGCTGTCCAAATATGGGATGACAGGTTGTAAGCCTATTTCAATTCCTTTGGAGTAGAATGTGAAGCGAGCACAGATGCAAGTGAGCTTCTGGAAGACCCTACTATGTATAGACGCATAGTAGGAAGTTTGATTTATATGACTATTACTAGGTCAGATTTGAGCTATGCTGTTGGATTGGTAAGTCAGTTTATGCAGGCTCCAAGGAAACTGCATTTGGATGTGGCTAGATGCATACTCAGGTATGTGAAGTCCACATTGCAGTATGGACTATTTTATGAGGCTGGGGTTCATATACAGTTGCATGGATACACTGATGCTGATTGGGCTAATAGTATTTCTTATAGACGATCTACCAGTGGATATATGTTTTCCTTTGGGAGTGTTGCAGTCACTTGGAGCAGCAAGAAACGGCCTACAGTTGCCTTGTCGAGCACATGGGCTAAGTACAGGGGTGCAGCAATGGCTGCATGTGAGGTAGCTTGGTTGCATAAGCTACTCTATGATATGCATCAGTGATCTACATATGGGCCAGTTGTCATTTATTGTGACAACATAAGCAGTATACACTTGGCAAATAACCCAGTCTATCATTCTAGAACAAAGCACATTGAGGTACATTATCACTATGTGTAGGAGAAGGTTTTACTAGGACTTATTGATCTAGTTTATGTCAGCATAAAGGATCAGGCAGCTGACATATTCATGAAGGCATTGGGCGCAGAGAAGCTGCGCAAGTTCAAAGACCTGCTTGGTGTGCAGGAATTGGGATTGAGCTCGAGGGGGAGTGTTGAGATATCGAGCTCCACTCGTGATATGCCTAGGTGACCATTGTGCATTTATGTCACCGACTTGTTAGCTGCAGATGCGGTTGGTACACCACCCACGAATAATAGCTGGATGACAACTATCCTTATGTACTCTAGTTCATGGCTCAGTTAGTATGCCACCTTAGTTAGTTGAGCTTGGTTTGAGACCCACATATAGGGTTCTTCTATTTCGTTCTTTTGGCTTTCACAACTAAGAAGAGGAAAATTATTTTCAGCCTCCACCTTTGTGTGTATTCCCCCATTGTGTATGTGTGAAAGCTGCAAGTGAGACTCCTTCCCTCTCTTCCACTATCTTCACAAAAATGGCCACAACGAATAGGAGCCAGTGGGATCAGAAGGTCACTGAAGTTGTGTGGGCTTACAACATCACTCATAAAACGTCTATAGGTCACACTCCTTTTGAGTTGGTGTACGGTACTGAGGCAGTTTTACCACTAGAGATAGAGATTCCGGCCTTGAGATTGGCATGAGAATAGAGGATGACAGAAGATGAACATGTAGAGGCCAGGTTGGTACAACTTGAGAAGTTAGATGAAGCCCGACACCTTGCACTACATCAAACAGAGATCCAAAAGAATCGACAAAAGGCCCGCTTGGATGCTAAAATTCGCAAGGGATGGGAAAGACACTTTGCTGAGGGGGATGTTGTGCTATGCTTTGATAACAGATTGGACCACCAAATGGATAAGAAGTTCCTACCACTGTGGACTAGTCCATACAAAGACATCAAGGAACGTAGCAATGGGTCTGTACAAGTTCAGGAGCTGCATGAGCCATATGGCAAGAAGGTGATCAACAAGCATTGTCTCAAGCCCTTCTTTGTGCATGATGGTCCTTGGCATGGAAATGCATTCCCTTCCTAGGGGGGGGAACTGTTATGGATAAATTTGACAAAAGTAAAAGGCATAAATATGTGTGTGTGCTTGCGTGTGTGGCAATAGTATAATAAAATATAGTGTGCATAAGGCCCAGGGTTGAGGTGGCAGGGCATGACCATGTGCGACCCTTCCATGTAAGAGGACCCATAAGGTGTGTTGTACATAATCCATGGTAGTAATAATATAAAATGATAAGGTGGCATGGGTCCTCCATGCACCACTCCTCCACCTAGGTAGTCCCATGCCTACATTTAGTGAGATATGGCCCAAGGACCATGGGAGAAGTAATATAAAATAGGTGGAGATGGATATTATATTGGATTATTCCCTCCATGTAGGATAGGCCCATGTGGGGGGGGTGTAGAATGTCCAAGAATGCAAGTTAAATAATGGGAAAGTAGGATGAGGTGGGATTCCTTGTGCCAACCCTCCACTTGTCCTCCTAGATGTTTGAACGTATTATAAATTGGGAAGAGACCAAGGGAGTATCTTAGACTTGGGATATGGGGGTTGATGTATGTGGAAAAATGAGGCAAAGGGTTATTGCACACAATTGAGAGTGTGTAGTTGCCTAGCTCACATGGGACACTCTTCCACACACATCATGCATGTGGGAGGATACATTTATTGGGAGAGACCCCCTCTCTTGGCTATAAAAGGAGGGGGCTATTCCTTGATGGAACACACTCATTCTTGTAAAGCCACCTAGCTAGTACTTTGATTTCTTACCCCCATCTTTCCTTTCAAATAAAGCATGACCTCCCTTGATGTCTCCATCTCTACATTCCTCGTCCCATCATGTACATGCTCCTCTTCCCCTTCTCCCTTCCCCCTTGTGGCATAGTCCCTCTCTTCATTCCCACCCCTCTTAATCCTTTTTCCTCACCTATGTTAATGCTTCTTCCCTCATGTTCCCTTTTCCTCTATGACCCTCGAGCGTCGCCATGCCTTGCATCTAGCATCATGCCTCGAATTCTTTTCTAGTTAATAGCACACACACCCTTTTATCATCCTCCAATTGAAATTATTACCAAAACATTATTCCAAGTGTTCTAATATATCAACACTATGACAAAACAAGCATATGACCTCTAGTATCAACATTTTTCTATCCCAACTGTGTAATTTTTTTATTTTGGCATGCAATTCCTACAACAAATGCTATTCCAAATGGCAATTTCTTCCACCGTGCTACCCATGGGTACCATGCCCATTATTTAATAAATGAAGTCACAATTTACACTTACATAGGGGTAATAAAACTTAATTGGTCTCCAATGCTTCCCTTTTGTGTGAGAAATAAAATACTCTTCGACATCTTTCTATGGCAAGCCACACTATTTGCAATCCACAATAGGATTAAAGCATTCAACCTCCTTGTGAATTGAATCCAAGAGTCTATAGTGCAGAAGGCAACTTGATTAAATGCACATTCATAGTGTGTTCCCTTGGAGGGCCCTAAAAGTCCATTCAAACTCAAATGTTTTGCTTGCAAGACTAATCCTTAGTGAGATTGGGCACCAAGAAGGCATGATTCTACATCCTAAATGTCGATTCACAAAGACAACAGCATTGGTCTCTTCCAACAAGCTCGAGGTGTAGCAATAGACTGAACTCAGAAGTGTCTTGCGAAGTCCTTTATGCACTACCACTACTCCAACTCAAACACTCTGGTATAATGAATTCAGAAGTCCCTTCATGCTATCATAAATGCCTACTCTCTTTGTAGACTGTTACTGAACAATTGATACTCCTTGGAGGCAAAACGGCGCTTAAATCCCCTGATGATTATGCTACTTTTCTAAGTAGAATGGGTATCAACAATCTGTGACTCGTCTGTTATGTAAGCTTGATGATGGTCTCACACAATAGTGGTTCCTTCTTTGGATACCTCTCTAATCAAAGTTCTAGCATGTCGCTACAAAAGCTCAAGTCAACTATTATGCTTATCGATAGTCTTCTTACTTCTCACATTTTAGATCAAAAGCATTTCGTATGTTTGCAGTTTCTTTCTACTACAAATACTTTTTCTTTCTACTACAGTTGCTTTCTTGATAGCCAGTCTTATTCTTTGAATTCTAGTCAGAGCCACAAGCTCTCTCTTGGATTTGGATCTTTTTAATTGCAGTTGTTGCATTTGCATTCTTTGAACTACTAAAGAACAAACTGTCACAATACTATGCATCCTCTAAGTTTATGAGTGATGGCAATTTGGTCCTTTGGTATTTTCTACTTTCTTTCTCCATAGGAGTATTTCATGAGTTAAATTTTTTCATTAGAGAGCCCCATCTACACTTTATTTTTGTATCAAGAGTTCACATTTAGATTGAGAGACTAAAGGGTGTTGAAAAATCTACACAAGTTCCTAGTCATCACAAAAACTAGTGAGGCCTTTTCTAAAGAATGGTGGCTTATAACTACTTGTTGGCTTCTCAAATCTTGCTGCCCATTTGAATCTTTCTTAATGCTCCTCTTTTGAAAATATCTCGAGAAAATCTATAGGCATTCAAAAATACCAAGCTTTTCTCCTTCCAATGCTAACTTCAGCTCTTTCTTTGAGTGGATCTGATACCAAACTACAAATCAAAATAGGAAAAGAGGGAGAAACACACAGCTCCCATTGGTCATGAAGGATGCTTCTTCATTATGGGGGAAAGAGAGATTTCAATTTCATTCCCCTTTTCATAATTATCACTTCTGAGAAGATGCATAAGGCTCTTTACACCCATACTTTCAAGAAGCCACCTCATCAATTATATACACTCTCTACATCCATGCATCCAACCTCTATATGTCTACACTTTTTGTACGGGATCTCAAAAAATCTTGGCTTTTAGTATTTCTCTCTCTAGATTTTGATGTTGCAAGTTGATCAAGTATTTTCTACAGAGTACTTCGGCTATCCATATCCTATTGGATTCCTCACACCTACTTTCAAGCTCATGACAAGAAGAACTTTTTTGCTTATCCATACACACAAAAATCTCATATTGACCGCTCTATACCATGGTTTTGATCCTTGTTAAGACCAATTGTTATGTCAAGATTCTCAACCATAAATCTTAGGTAAAGCTATGTTTGAGCAACTCCCTACTGGTTGAAGATAGAACAAGGATTTCATATGCAAAAATAGAACCTCTATAAAAATATAGAGGATATGGATGGGAAATCAAATCAAATGATGAAAAGAATGTTTTAAAAAGCCCTAAACCCTAACCTTAAAAAGTTACATACCATTTTTTACTCATTGCAAAGGACATTAGCTATAGTGCCCAACTAGATCCAGTGGCTCTTGATGTTCATGCTGAGTGTAGGTGCCAACTTCTTCATCTTTGTCCCCAAACAATGACCTTTGAATTTATCCTCAGACATCTAGTACTATGGCTTGGAATCCTTGATCGTGTTCTATGTGAGATGGATTGCCTCTAAATCTATGAGGGTCACGTCATCAAAGCATGGGATCTCATCGATCCTTAGACTGATGGGAGTAGCAAGTCAATGTCATCCTCGCAGGTGTCATTTGATATTTGGCATAGTACCACATACTCTAAAATATCGATTTCTTCCATTACTTCATTAAGGGGGAGGTATAAGGTGTGGCTTGGTTGCTGCCTCATCTAGATCATAGTTGGAGGATGGGTTTGCATGATTCAGACTCTCTCTCGCTCTCTCTCTCTCTCTCTCTCTCTCTCTCTCATGCATAATAGACATATATACATATTCGTATAGATTTAACATTATAAATATTTATCAATTTGTCATTCATGTTGAGAGACCATGCTCAACATCATGTGATTACATGTGCATAGCACTAACACATATAGAGTGCTATAAAGGAAAGGGATAGATGCCCTAACCCTAACCCTAAATGGGTTTGTATATATTCTACATTTTTAACTAAATCTAGTGTATAGTTAGTCATTTGTGGTGTGCTCTCTAACTATGCCCTCTCTCCTCATCTCCCCTCTTCATATTTTGTCATGGTATCAGATCTCACTTGTCTTCCACTAAGGCATTACGATCCGTACGAGAGTGTGATTGATTGAGAGATTAAGTGTTCTCTTCCATTAAGAGAACTTCCGCTTTCTTGAGAGAAAATTCCATCCATGTGAGAGAAAGTTTCCGTCATTGATCTCCGTTCATTGAGAGTTCTCTCTTCTTGTGAGAGATTCTTCTAAAGAATTTTGTTCATTGAGAGAGATTGCATTCCATAATTCATTTCATCCATTACCTTGCAGATTGAAAAGAGAAAGAGAGAGACTTCTCCCCTTGAGAGTTTTAAGAGAAAGACATTTCTGAGTCCATTTTGAGAGATTTTTATGTCTTTTGTGAGATAGAGACTTAGTTTTGTGAGGAAGAGAGCTGAGAATGTGTGAGAGAAAAAGATAGGGAGAGAAAATCAGAAACTCAATGAGCTCCTTCTCCATCAAACTCAGACTGTGCCTCAATGACCTCTCCAACTATGACCTGCAACAAGCTCATTGACCCCTCCAACTATGTTATTGCATAACCATGCGAGTTAGCAGTAGTGACCTAGAGGGGTGTGCGAGGGTAGGTTCACCCCAGGGTTGACGGTTTGGATCTCCAAGTGGTTGTAGTCTTCAATAGCTACTTCTCTAACCGTCAAACGGTTCTGTATGCATGTTATTACTAGCATTCCAAAGTCATTGTGTACACAGATGTGTGCAAGCTATTGCTCCATAATACAGTATTTTTCAACGCTCTATCATTCTCTTTATATCTGTATTCCATTCTTGTGGATGTTATGCGTATCGTTTGTCAATTGTTTCTCGTAGCATCTGTGCGTATTTATGACGCTACACATTGGCGATCACGATGCGCATTCTTACCATCATGCAAGGAATTCACAATCGAGCAATTGAGCACTCATGTCATCCTCTCCTTGCCGTCATTGCAGAGGCACTTCACATGGAGGTTTGCACGTAGTTGCACTCACTCTGGAGGAGATTGCTGTGGTGAGGAGGCACATCCATGGATTTCAAGATGAACTCCATCGGATGCGATTTGACCCCCAGCATCCTGCTTACAGTCAAGCGAGTGCAGAAATTCCAGTGAAGAACCTCATCTAGTGGTTGTGGTAGGGCGTTTTGTAGTTGTTATCTTCCCAATAGGAATGCATGTGCACATGCTCGAAAGGACCTCCTGATCCCTTGACACTGATGATGCGGCTACAATGGTACAATAGTGATCCTAGCATGGAGACGGCAGTCTGCAATGAGCTCCAAAAGGGGTCAATCAGCATTAGAGTCCACCTACGCAGTCAGTTTCATCGTCAAAGCTATGGGTATGGGTCTCGATTGATGCATGCCAGGTGCTGAGTGCATCTTCGTCTCCAACTACAGTTTCGGCAGCTTCTCGCAATCTCTTCAGTCAAGGAAGGCCATTTGGAGGAGCACCAAATGTTGGAGGCACTATGATGGCTGTGGCAGCTCTTGCGGTTGCAACAGGTAACATTAAGTATGCCAAGTTTTTGAGGGAAAAGTTGGACGACCCCGATGCACATGTTCAGATGTTCGAAAAGGTGTATGGGATCAACAATCCGGGAGTGGTGATACTGCTTCAACAAGAGGTGGTTTTTGAGTCAACCTTATCAGGTAAGGTGGCACGCTAGTTAGTAGAGTATGCAGTGAACCATTTTGCCACATATGATGCGGCCAGCGATGCATTCTTGAGGCAGTTTTGTCAAGAAAAAATGTTTTCGCAAACTCTGGAGAGATTGCATAGCTTGGAGCAAGGCGATCAGGATGTGGAAGTTTATGCATCCAAATTCAATTTACTCTTGCAACTTGTGCCTGTGGCTCAAAGCCCTGCTCAGGAGGTACTCAATGACTACTTCATTTCAGGGTTATCACGAGATCTACGAATAGCATTGGCCACAATGGATTAGACACAGACAATGCTCGTGGCAGTCATGGCACAAGTAGTGCGAGCGGGAAATCTCTACACGAGAGGACATCCAGAAACCACAAATCCGAGAAGAGCAAATCCAAGAAGAAAATGTCCAAATCAAAGAAGTTCGATGATAGTGAGGAAGATTCGGATGCGACCAGTTTGAACAGAAGGTCTAAAGGTACCAGTTTGGAGGATTCCGACTTGAAAGTAGAGACAAAGACCCAGAGAGCCTCTAAAGGGGGTAAGGGCACACCAGTGGCTTCCGGAGAAGGATCCATACCTACAGGCTTGAAGGGGATATGGTGTACTCATTTGCCGCAATCCTGGTCACTCCGCAGTCGAGTGTGCTCTTAATGCAAATTGGTGCATGATTTGCTTGAGTAATACACACAACATGGTGGGATGCCATTATAATGGGTGTGGCGAGAGAGCAGTTGGTCCGCAACAAGATGCAGCTGCATCTTTTGTGCAAGAAGAGCCATAGCAGCAGCAAGTGTTCCTGCACAACAGATGTTCCAACAAGGCGAAGGCGGCGGTGGCCATGGATGCAGACGTGGAGACCGAGGTCATGGTCAGAATCGACCAAAAACCTATCTATTTTGCTTGGGCAAAGGCCAATTGTGGAACGAATGCTTGGAGGCTCAGGAATGGGATTGGCAACATGCGGAGCAGCAAAAAATGTTTGGGAAAATGCCTAGCACTTCGATGGTACACAATGTTGATGATGATCTGATGGTGTGCTCAAAGATTAGCATAATCACCGGTGTTGGTACCAAGCGGCGAGGACCGATGACTCCGAAGAATGGTGACAAGTTGTTGGATTGGTCAGCTCAGGAACACGTGCGACGCCAAGCCTGTGAGTTGGTGATGAAGGAGCCACCATTGATGTCTTTGCCAAAGTCCGCAATGACGCCCAATGAGGTACGTAAGGTGCATTTTGCGGAACCAGTTGTTCAATCAGAGGCAGAGACTCAAGCCAAGTTCAAATTACACTTACCAAGAAATGGTTCGATGCTAGTTGAAGCTACTCCATTGTTGGTCTCGCTAACCAAGCCAAGAGGCAGGCAAATTCTCCGCAAATGGATCCAGGGTTGGAGTGCATTTTGGAGGCACCTATCCAAATTTCATTGGGCAGATTGCTTAATCTGGTTCCAAGATTCCACCAGCAATTGTTGCATTCCATACACATGGACTCTGAACCAGAAGAGGTGGAGCTATGTCAAGCTGATTCATGCCTAGTTCCGACAATTCCTTTGATTGACATGAGAATTCCGATGATTTTTGAAAAGACACAAGGTCGGACTTTTGCTCAGGTGCTGGTAGGTGGCGGTTCGGGGTTCAATATTGTCACTTTGAAGACCTTCCAAGAAATGGGCTAGATGTCTTGGGAGCCGGTGCCATTCTTAGTCCACATGGCTGATCAACGCTGGGTTCGACCACTCGAAATCTTACATGCCATTATTCTAGAGGTGGCGGGGATATTATTCGTGGTGTCCTTTGTGGTGCTCAACATGGAAGCGGCAACACCAGAGTATAGCATCCTTTTGGGTAGGCCTTGGTTGCGGCAAGCAAAAGTCAAGAAAAATTGGGAGCAGAATGTTATTTCAGTGAAAAGAGGAAAGAAAAAAGTGTGAGTCACAATGAGAGTGGCAGCACCATTAGCGGATGTGATCAGACCTGTGTTGGCCGAGATGGTGAACATGGCAAACGGGTTGGAGGATGATGAGGAGGAAGCCTTTCTCAAGGAAAATCTAGAGTTGGTTCCTATCTTCACCATCGATGTGGAAGGCATTACAAACAGTTACATGCATCAAAGCTGCCTGGCAAACGTGGTCAACCCTATTCAGAGAAGGAGTCTGAGCCCCAACAAGTAGCAGTAGAATTGGATATACAGGATCTTCTGCAGTAGGAGAGGGAATTCGAAGAATGAATGAGCAGAGTCACGTGAGTTCAAGAGGATGCTCTGGATACAGTTTATCTCCAAGCGCATGGTGCATCTAAACCACTCAAAGTCAGCACTTTGTTGACAACTGAATTCCGCAGTGAATTGATTGCCCTGTTGTGGGAATTTTTTGATGTGTTCAACTGGGACTATGCAGATATGAAGGGTCTGGATCCAAAGTTTTACCAACATCGAGTCAACCTTCATCGGCGAGTATAGCAGATATTGTTGGGTCTACTTTCTAAAAGAGAAATTTGATGTGTTTTCTAGATTTCAAGAATTCAAAGCCATTGTAAAAACCAGATAGGCAAAAATATCAAAGTCATGAGATCAGATAAAGGAGGTGAATACATGTCTTCAGCATTCATGAACTTTTGCAAAAGTCACAGCATTCGAAGACAATTCACTTGTGGAGATTCTCCTCAATAGAATGCAAGAGCTAAAAGGAAGAATGGTACTTTAGCAAATAGTGCTAGAGCAATGCTTAGTGAGAAGCATCTTCCGAATCAGTATTGGGCAGAAGCAATAGCCACTGCAAACTACTTTCTTAATTGGCTTCCTACCAAACGGATTCAAGGCATGACACCTTATGAAGCATTCACTGGACACAAGCCACACATTGGGCATCTCCACATATTTGGATGCATAGCATATGCCCACATACATGATGACCATCGCAAGAAATTGGATGCCAAATCACATAAATGCACCATGGTTGGTTACAGTGAAGAAATCAAATCATACAAGTTGTATGATCCCATCAAATGCGAGGTCATTATCTCCAAATATGTAATCTTCAATGAGGAATCAAAATGGAAAACCTCAAACACACGGGAGATAGGCGCACCGATTTCACAGTCATCTATAGAAAAGGTTGATGAAGAAGAGCAAGAATTGCCAGAAGCACCCCGAGAAGAACCGCAGTAACTCAAAAGGTATACTAGGAAAAGCAGACCACCAGCCAGATTGACATATGCTCAGAAAGACAAAGCAATTCAGGTTGAAACCACCAACTATGTTCTTATGACTACCATCATGTCTACAGAAGAGCCAATGTACTTTGAAGATGTAGTTGACAAACCAGAATGGCAAAGTGCTATGAATGAAGAAATGGATTCTTTGTACAAGAATAATACTTGGGAATTATGTGACCTTCCACCAGGAAAGAAGGCCATATCAAACAAATGGGTATAAAAAGTAAAGTACAATCGAGATGTTATTTGACTATCACATGGCCAGATATTTATTATGCAGTAAGTTCACTTGCACAGTTTATGGAAAATCCAAAACAATCTCACTTGAATGCAACCAAAAGAGTCTTGAGATACATGAGAGGTACAAGACAGTTTGGAATAGAATACAAAGGAAGTCATCCAAGGTTGCATGGATACTGTGACAGTGACTATGCTGGAGATCATGAGACCAGGAGATCCACACAGGGATATGCATTTTTTCTTGGTCAAGGTGCTATATCATGGTTGTCAAACAAACAGCCAACTATTTCTTTGTCTTTGACTAAAGTAGAATATAGGGCACTCACTCTACAGGTGCATGTGAGGCTATATGGCTCAAAAGACTATTTTTAGAAACAGATTACTTTGATGAATCAAAGCCAATCAAAGCCAACAACAATATATTGTGATAATCAATCAACTCAAGCATTGGCTAAGAATCTAGTATATCACTCCAGGACAAAACACATTGATGTCAAAGAGCACTTCATCAAAGAAAGATTGTTACTTGGTGCTATCATACTGCAGCATTGTGATAGCAAAGAGAATATTGCAGACATCTTTACCAAACCACTCGGTAAAGAGCTTTTCGAGAAACACTGACAAGCTCTTGGTTTGACTCAGAGGAAGGCCATTCCCATTAAATGGGTGTGATGGAATGTAATGCTCAGTCCTTCTTCGATTCCCCAGAATCATCATCTTGAGGGAAGGCCTACTTCATGATGTTGATCTTGAGGGAAGGTGTTGAGAGACCATGCTCAACATCATGTGATTACATGGCCATAGCACTAACACATACAGAGTGCTATAAAGGAAAGGGTTAGATGCCCTAACCCTAACCCTAAATGGGTTTGTATATATTCTACATTTTTAACTAAATCTAGTGTAGAATTAGTTATTTGTGGTGTGCTCTGTAGCTATGCCCTCTCCCCTCATCGCCACTCTTCTCCTCTCCCCTCTTCATATTTTTTCAATTCATACCATAGAGAGCCATCAATCTAGACATGCTTATGATTAAATACAATATTAACAATGAATGAAACATCGATTTTTATTATTTGTGAGTCTTTTTCATATATCTAAGAATGCCTCATGCTCAAGTTCATTGTTGAACTCTAAGGATCCAAGAATCTAGATATTATTATTCTCCAATATTTGGGACAAAAAGATGGACCCATGCCATTGTGTCCCTATTATCTCTAGAGTATATGGGAGACAAAAAAAGCTTACAAATGATGTTTTTCTCATCCGTATATCTAACCTTGTAATTATGAAGTCTAAATTAATAGTTTTGGGGAGGGCTTGCGAAATTTCTTCTTTGATACACCACATGGTCCACTCCTCCTCTAGTTTCAACATTAGATCAAGATGTCCTTACTGAGAAATAAGTAACTCTATAATGGCACTATGAGACCCATCATGCAAATCACCATCCATCACTTCCCATTCTCTTCCCATTGTAGGTTTTTCCATCTAAGCCTTCTATATGTGAAAGACATGCAAAGATTTTGCCTTGCAATGAAATACCTAGTAAAATTGTTATCTATTAATAATGATATCCTATAAGATTCTCATTTTTAATATAAAAAAAGACATTGTTAGGTGTACTCACTGAAATGTCACATCTGAAGTGTTTAATCAACCTTGGATTAATCAAATCTTCACTAAGACATGTTCTTGCTATCCATCCATTGTTGAATAATTCACATAGCCAGTTTAATTCTAAGCTCTTGTAAGTATATGTTATATTTGTTTTTCTCAATTTCTTACAATTAGCAAGGAAATCAACAAAGCATGGGAATGGAAGAAACCAACTCAACCTAGAATTTCTTCCACCAATAGTTGGCTTCATAGTGTTTCTCAAATCACTGAACATTCTATTTCTATATGATTTGTTGATCTCTGTGCTTGGAAGCAGCCGCTTTGGACTATCAAAAGAAGGCAAGGGAAGATATTATAATCTTCCATACTAGCCTTGAACTGGCACAATGAACATTGATTCATAAAATAAGGTCCTATCCTTCTTCAACTCTAATGGTGTGCCACCTTCATAAAGAAGACTATTGATCTCAACATGAAGGATATGCAACACCCTAGTTATGCATGTTAGTCTTTAGAGTCTTGCACTCATTGTAATTGGATGGATTCAAATATTTCAAACAAATGAAAGTCATAAGAAAGTTGTGTTAGTGTCCATAGCTAACTATAAATACTTTAAAACATGACCTTAATGAAGTACTCATTACGATTGGGCCTAGTCAAATGTAGAAGGCCTATATTTAGGTGCACATATATGTTTGCATGGGTAAATACATGTTGAATATATATTCGAGTGATTTTCTTCTTGCTGGGAGACATTTTGAAATCCAAGACTCTACCCTAGTTCCAATGTTTGGAGATGTCCTTTGCACCCATCCAAACCACTTTACCCACAACTAGTGGATTGCATTGTGATCAAAGAATAGTTCTTGTAGAGCTGAGGAATCCATTGCTCATGCTCAGTCTAGATGTTTTTAAGTATAATAAGTTGTAAACTATCTTAATATCTATCATTTTCCATCTCCATAGTCTCTGTTCCAGTACCAAATGATTAATAATATCTCTCTTCCTCTCCCTTCTCACCCATAAACATAGTAGGCTATTCCAAAATGTACTTCTTCTAGAATGTCTAGAAACTCATCCTCATGCACACAGCATTGCAAAATAAACTCTTTTCCCATTTGATAGAGTGTCTTGGCAAAATCAATTTGTATGGTGTTGCATATTCAATTAGGTCTACATTCCCTTTTCTTGCTAAGGGGCCTTTTCTATGAAAACCCATTTGCTAAGAAGTGACCAATCTCCCTCCAATCTCCTCCAGCCATTCTCATGCCAAATCCACAAGAACTAATGGGGCATTCAAAAGATCATCATCCATGCTATTTGGTTGCTTGCTATTGGGAATTTACAACAAGTGATCAACCAAGACATGGGTTTAACCCTTGCAAACTATGATGGTAAAACAACATACCAATAAAAATAAAATCCATCATATTATTTTCCCAATCATGCAAGACTTGTCCACCAAGTAAAGAAGTGTCGAATGGTCTACAAGAAAACACAAACTTATTGGCCAACAAGTATGTATGGAATTCTTAATGGCATACACCATCACAAGGCCTTCTCTTTCCGTGGTCATATAATTCATCTCTACTTCATTAAAATGGCAGGTTGCAAAGTATATCAAATGGTCCAAATTATGCTCACCTAGCTATGCCAACATACATCCTGTTGCATGGTTTTAGGCATCAAGGTAAACATGGAATATTACGTCCCAATTGAGAAAGATCCAATATATGATCACCATCGATAAGCCTAATGCACACAAGATCAGCAAAAGAACTAAGGAGGCTCAAAGAACACTTCATAGGACATGAGAGGGAGATATAAAATGTTTATCTCTATTCAACAATATAAGATAGGCTTCTTATATATAGAGAGCCTTTAGAATAGTCAACACTTGTGGGATCCTCTGATCCACATCTCTCCTTATGGATATCCTTGATCCACATCTCCACATCATGTAGTCCACATCCTAGGGTGGCTATTTCAACTCTTTCCTATACCATACCTTAGCCTCTAATATGTGCTCATGGTACCATATCTCAACACCTCCCCTTGGTGCCATGATCCATTGGCTACCGTAAGGTGGTTAGATGTGAGTCTACATTCCATCACCTCCCCTTAGTGCATACCTTGCTACATAAGTGGTCAAGTGTGGCTTTTATATGTCAATACCTCCCCTCGGTGCTTTCATAGCTACTCTCAGGTGGTCAAGTTTTATTTACAAATGTGTGGGCTAAAGGTGGCAAGGTTGTTGCGTCTCAATGCTTGATGTTGATGGCGTTATCTTCTTTGTTTGGCATAGCTTGATGCATGATGCTTTGTTCTTCCTGTTCTACATGTCAAGCAATGAGAACGATACAGACCTTTGAAATTGTCAAGCGTCGTGAAGCTTGAGGATGCGGTTCACATGCGAAGTCGGTGAGAATGCTAGTATGCTGCTCGCACTTTTCCATGAGCTTCTCTACAAAGGCCGCCTAGGTGATCAATCTTGAGAATCTCGATAAGTCCACTCAAGGACTTTCACGGTGACACAATCTGGATTCTGATGAAGTGCCACCAGGTCAACCTTCCAAGTTCCCAGTTTATACACCATCCATAATTTAATCCATGTAGAGAAATCAATTTAAACATCATCCGTTTGGCTACCATTTGGGTGAAAACTTGTGACAGCTCTTGCTAGAATATGCCTCGAAGGCTCAAAAGATACAGAGTCCCGCAACTAAGAGAGCAAAAGCTTAGCAGCAAACTGTTAGCTCTACAGGGTGTTGATGATGTGCAGATAATAGGCTGACCTTGGTGGAGACTTGTCGGTGAAGCCAGCATATGCATTGTGGCTTTGAGGCTGTTGATGTTTGGAGAGCTTGGTGTTGGCCGCTTGGTTAATTTGGAGCTGCTGCTACATGAAGTCCATCCGAACACCTGCATCTCCAATGGTGGGGATGTCATTGTAGTGGTGCATTGTGAGGCACTTTTCCTTCATGAGCTCACAACGCTCTGGAATGTGTGAGACTTTTGCTCTCCATAATGTGACTTTGACACTATCTACTCAACCAATGTGAGCATTCACCAGAAACAAAGTGCCTCCTTCTTGAAGGACTACAAAACTCAAACCTTTAGGGCATTTGGTAACCATAAATTGAATATTACAGCAACCGTAAATGCACAACAACTATACCAAGGCTCAGAAATCCAATCAATTTCTTTGCAGCAAAAACTTAGCATCTTTCTTTCCAGCAGCATCAGTTTAATACAGCGGCAGTCTTTGACATGGGTGGCTTCCAATGAATCAATGAACTCATGGGCTCTCTCCCTAACATCGAGATAAGAGTGTGTCACTCACTCTAAACTACCTAGGCTTGTGGGCAACCTATGCTCTCATACCATGAGAAAGATCCAATATATGATCGCCACCATTAAGCCTAGTGCACACAAGATCAACGAAAGAACTAAGGATGCTCAATGCACACTACATAAGACATGAGAGGGAGATAGAAAATGTTTATCTCTATTCAATAATACAAGGTAGGCTTCTTATATAGAGAGAAAGCCTTTAGAATAGTCAACACTTATGGGATCCTCTGATCCACATCTCTCCTTGTGGGATATCCTTAATCCACATCTCCACATCATGTAGTCCACATCCTAGGGTGGCTACTTTCATTCTTTCCTATATCATACCTTAGCCTCTAATATGTGCTCATGGCACCATATCTAAACACCAATCTGGTGCATTTACAATTGGTTTAGATGCAATGTGATATAAGGGTGTCAAGGTGATTTGGCATTCCAAAGGAACACCACTAAAATCGTGTAAAAAGGACAAGCAATGTCTGTGTAAAAGATTATATAGCTTTGTAATATCCCATATGCCCTATAAAGTGTTTTATGTCCTTGGAATTGATGGGAGGTGGTAGCTCCATAATGAGCTTGATGTTATTGTAGGAAGTGCAAGTGTTGTTCTTGGGCACAAGATGTCCCAGAATCACTCTATGCTTCACCCAAAATTGGCATTTAAGTGGTTAAGAGATATCTTGTATAGTCAATTAGCAATTCTTAAAACCAATTTGAGATATTGAAGATTCTCATCCCCCTTTGAATTACCTTCCAAAGAGTCCCTCAGATATTCCTTAAAGTCTATGGTCATTAGTCATTGGATGTTGTTGGAGCATTGGTGAGACCAACAACATCACCCAATAGGTAAATAATCATCATTTAGCTGCAAGTATTATTTAATGCTGATATTTGGGAGAAATAGACACCTATTTGTAACAAAAAATTCCATCAAGGAAGCTATATGCCTCTTTCATAGCTATTGTTTCCAAAACATGTCATGTGAACAAAAGTGGGTACTAATCATGAAGGGTGGCGACATGTACGAGGAATTATTTTTCTACAAGTGGGTTGGGGTATTCACCCTGTCCCTTGGGATGTTATAGCCCTACCATGGATCATGGTCCTCATCTTTTCTTGACTTTCTTTGTTTGAATGATTGGTCATGGCACCATTTGAGGAAGCACTACCAAAGGAGGAGGATGTTGATAGGGTGGTCGTGTCTTCCTTTGGTCCACTTTTGATGCTCATCCTTATTTGTCCCTTCCTAACTTTAGTAGCAACCTTGGTACATGCTTGCATAGATTTAGTTGCCTTCCTAGGCTGTGATACTAGCCTTGTCTCTTTTGCTTACTTTCAAATCTCTCTACTATTAAAGGCTTTAGCTTGAAATATTGTGATTGCATTCAATAACAATGATGAAACCTAGCTTCTCTCACTGCTTAATATATTAAGTCTTGTATTCTTAGGACCAAAACCTTAAGGTGTTCACCTTACAAAACTTTAGTGTACCATGTGCATTCAAAAAGAGGGGTATTTCATTTCAATTTTTTGGAAAAATTTAATAGGATTACAATAACAGGAGGGGTTTCTGAATTCAACTTTAGAAAAAATTCACTTTTTTCGTAAGTAAAGAGGGTGTTTTTATTAGGGG
Organism: Dipteris shenzhenensis; assembly: GCF_047967505.1. NCBI lineage: Eukaryota > Viridiplantae > Streptophyta > Polypodiopsida > Gleicheniales > Dipteridaceae > Dipteris > Dipteris shenzhenensis. Next base: position 26,336,209 of record NC_141600.1, read on the forward strand.
GGGATTTTAGCTAAGGGGTATTTAAAATACCCCTTGTACGCATGTGATACATAAGGTTTCTTAGTAGTGTACCCCTTGAAATCAACAGCAGGCATTGATGGCCTTCACATCAAACAATCCTTATAGAGATGATCAAATCCACACCCAATGCACAATGGTACTAGTGCGCCAAATGCAACTATGATTGGTGTAGGTTGGTATTACTTGTAAAGGCAAGTTTTTCTAAGGGAAATCCTTTAACTAATGAGGTCCTTGATACTTATAACATGTAGCTACTTGATTAATCACCGCTACCTTGAATGGAAACTCATTGGCCCTATGAGAACCTTGGCATGTTTAACACTGAATCGATGGTTTCTTTGTCAAGCAATATCTCTTGCTTTTTAAGAGACAAGAGCCATCTGGTAGACCAAAATGTATTGGTCATCCTGCATAACATAATGTCTTAGAGAAGTAGACTAATTCACATTCTTATCATAATGTAAGTAGGACTTCCTACTAAGATCATGCTCATGGTCTTCCTAATTATGGGATATCTCTACCACCATCACTTCCTTCATGGGAGTGATTTGTGGTGGTGGTGGTTGCGGTCCCAATATTCGTGAGGGTAATGGAATATTTTGGGCTCTGTACTACCCTTGATTAGTATGCATGGTTCCTTATATAGCTGATTCCTTTTGATGATTGAATATGATATTGTACAAACGTTTCAATGACATCATGCAATTGACTATTTGATTGAGATTCAAAAGCTTTTCATTGCATCTCAATGTCGCTTTGTGTTTTGAAAGTCACTTTGTTGAATACTTTGCATTGAATTTTTTAGCATAAATAGGAGCAAGTTCTCTAATATCACATTCTCCATTGTAAACAACATGAAAAAGCATATCATGGATTACTTGGAGATCCTTTTCTCTAATGTCCTTGATTTCTTCTAGAGTCAAAATATGTACGTCTTCATGGAGTAATTTCATCATTACTTGTGTTTTCTGTTGATGTCTAAGTACTTATTCCAATTTCGTAAGATTGCTTGCTTTTGTTATCATGCTTGTGTATTTTGGGTCTTTTGGGTCTAGTATGTGTATTGTTTGTTTTGTGAAGATGTTCAATTTAGCAGTCAAAGTCACAATGCAATAGAGGTGTACTTGGTTCCTAAGGCAAACATACATGATGGAATGGTAGAGTTATCATCCTCAAGCATCTCCTAATCGTATCTATTGTGTATGCTAGGAGTATCAAGGACTTTGTCAAAACTGATTGAAGAAAATTAAAAGAGAATTTAGAAGGTCTCTTTAGTAGGAGAAGGCTAGGAAGAAGAAGTTACATTATGTCGTTTGTCATAAGATCACAAAGTAGAGGAAATAATGGCCTAGAGGTGCTAACGCTCTACTCTGGATCCTATGCACTATTGGGGAAATGGTTCGTTAAGCTCACTTATGCTCATTTCCATGGGTTTGTTGGTAGCAATATGAAAATGGAGCAACAATGCAAGAAGCAAAATGCATTAAATACACAATATAGAAAGTGCATAAAATGGAAGAGATAGAGAGACACTGATATACATGGTTCACCCAATGTGGGCTATGTCCATAGAGAAATAGCCAGTCCTATGTTTTTGTTATCTAACAAGTGGGAAGATACAAGATACAAGCCGTATATCCACTACTCTCTTGCTATATGAGCCACACCCTTATCTTACAATTTTGACCACACAACTCATGAGCAACCATCCAACAATTTTCATGTTTTTTTGGCTTTGGGGCACTACCTTCAAACCCTTGGCCCCCCTTTGAACCATCCAATGATAGTACTAGGGGGGGGAATTGCCCCCCCTAACCCCCCTTCATGGTATGGTTATAAACATGCCTAGATCCAAAGCACGACCAAAAACAATCTCTGAAAAAAGGTCAGGCTCCACATACAACAATCTCTGAATGTATGTGAGAAAGCTGCAAGTGAGACTCCTTCCTTCTCTCCCACTCTCTTCATAGACTGATGTGGTGATGTAGATTTTACCTCTCCAAGATTTCAGCATCTATGTGATACACTTGGTATCAGGAGGGTGTTGACCACTCCTCATCTTTCTGCTCATGATCCTTGGTAGAAGGCATAAATCAGATTCTATTGGACAGGATTGGTAGCATGCCATGATATGCAAGTATTACTGAATGCTATTGGGCTGAGGCATGTAAGACAGCTGCATACTTGCTTAACAGGTCACCCAGGAGATCTCTGGATGGTAGAGTGCCGTTTGACTTCTGACAGGCAGGGCACCATGTTATGAGCATTTACGTGTGTTTGGCTGCAAGGCTTATGCTCATGGTTCTCGATCGAGGAGGTGTATCTTCCTTGGATACATTGAGTCTAGTAGGGACTACAGGTTATGGGATTCTTCAGTTAGAGAGCTGATAAATAGCCATAATGTCTATTTCAGAGAGGATGCTATGTTTAAACAACCCAAGACAGTGGATAGCAGGAGAGTGGTGTTCCAGGAGGTTGTAAGTGCACTGATACCTCTGAATTCTTTGTAGGGGCAGCCCATATCCCTTGCAGTGGGAGGTTTTTCCCATGATGAGCAAGTTATAAAGTTGGGACAGCCATGATTACTTCCTGATTTTGGTCAAAGACGGTCAGATGTCTCGAGTATTCCACAGGTTTATACTCCTATGGAGATTGTTGATGCATCTTCTATGGATAGTTATAGTTTGCTCCCAGGATGCGGAGTGCCTCTTGCAGATGAGGACGAGGCTATGCATGGTGAGGAGTATACCTTGGCTAATGATGCCCAGTATGATCCATTGTTTGGTTATGCCAAGACAAATGTGGTTTTTGCAGTTATTGACTCAGGTCATATTGCGCATGGGCAGGAATCATTGATATGTTTGCTTTGTAAGTGCCTCCATGGCTAGAAGCAATCCCCTCGAGCTTGGCTTCATAGGTTTGATACCATTATGAGAGCTCAGGATGTGATGCGTAGTGAGATAGGTTATGGTCTCAGTAATCAGGAGGTTGCTATGCTTCTGAGGTTACTTGCCATATGGTCCTTTATGGACACGGATGCTTTGCATTGGGAGCTGCATGTTCTTGATGATGTTTGTCTTCCGATACTTGGTTGTTTTAGTATGGAGAGGGGGAAGTTACTAAGTACCCCATTGCCTGTATTGGCTCCATACTTGAAACACAGTAGGTTTGACGATCATAGATCATCAGTTGAGCAGCAGGTTATGGTTGATATGGCAGCCATAGTACTTTTGCATCCATGACTAGGTTGAGACTTGGTTCTCACATGTTTGCCATTGGGGCTACACTTCTGGTTCTTACTTTCATTGCAGTGGGAGTTGGTAGCATGATTATGGCAGATTTTGGCAGTAGGGAAGCGGTTGTGGACATCAAGTTCTTATGCTTCTAGGAGCAGCATGCAGGTGATGCAGGTTGGGTAGACTAGTAGAGGTCTATTGTAGGGCATGTGCTTATGGTCACAGGTGGTACAAAGACATTTTCTTTGCATAGTGACAGTTCGGGTGCTATGGACTTAGCACAGGAGCACGTGGTGGTGAGAGTTCACTCTCCCAGTGAGATCTGGCATGAGATCTTGGTTGACAAGCATCTATAGCTTGTCATTTTCTATCTTGCAGACCTGATGTCTGCTAGTAGCTTATCCTCTATGCACTTTGCACATTGTAAAGTGCCGATGGCATAGGATGATGGTCTGGTCATCTTGTTTTTCAATCTATGGCTGATTGTATTATATGTGTACTATACTCCCTTAAAGGCACACTGCCTTTAAGTGGGAGGTTGTTGGGGTAAAGGGCAGTGTGCCTGCCCACTTGTACAGTGCCCGTATATACTCATATATATATGATAGAGGAATAAGCTCGAGTAGCTTTTGCTCCACCACTTTTGGTGTCTCCTTATCACTTTGTGTGTGCTCTCCTCTCCCACATTAAATGACTTGACTCTCATGAGAATTCTACCAGAGGAATCGCAGACCTTGTCAAGAGAAGAGAGTGCTCCTAAGGCTAGATTCCTTAGAGACTATGCATTAAACTTGATTCTTGTAAGCATTTTGCCAAGGGAATCGCAGACCATGTTGAGAAATTGGAGTGCTCCTAAGGCTAGATTGTTTAGAGACTACGCATTAGACAACCTGATTCTTGTGACCATTCTGCTAGGGGAATCATCAACCATGTCAATAGACTAGAGTGCTCCTAAGTCTAGATTGCTACACATTATGTATTGGATGCCTTGACTCTCGTGAGAATTCCACCAAAGGAATCACAGACCATGTCAGGAGACCGGAGTGCTTTTGAGGGTAGATTTGCTTAAAGACTATGCATTAGATAACTTGATTTTCATGAGCATTTAACAAATTCATAGATCATGTCAATGGATTGGAGTGCTCTTGAGTCTAAGTTGCTTAAAGACTATATACTCGACAACTTAACTAAAGGGATAGAAGACATGGGATCCAAGACTTAAGGGATAGAAGATATGGGATAGACATGCTATGAGGCCACATATGCATTGCATAGCATTATTTTAAAGTTTTCTTAACTTTAAATCCACTCATCCAAAGAAAATTAAAAAGAATGATTCGAATTACTAAGGATATGTATGCACAACACTCTATCTCATGTGCAATTGGAATAAACCATATAGCAATTTATGTTTACAAAACAAAACATATCCATTCCAAGATTTGAATACATCAGAAGGACTTTTATGTTATGGAGCCACATATGCATTTCTATAAGGCCATGCTAGATTATTGAAGGGAGAAAGTATCTGACCAATACACAATTGTTATAGTAAACAATCGTGCTAGAACTCAAGTCAACACTCATCAATGATTCCAATTATTTCAAACCGACTTGCCAAGATCAATTGCACTCGTTGCTCTAAGTTGGGAGTTTTTCTTTGAACTTTGATATCATATCATATGTTATGTCCATCCTCCCTTTTTAGCCCAGCAAGAAAGAGATATAAAGTTGTAATCGATACTTTTCAGATTTAATATATACACACCCTCATATTTTTTATAAAACTAAAAAAGTTGCACTCCTTTAGTTGGTAGGCAAGTAGTCGATTTGTAGTTTTGGTGTTGAATGAAAATTGATAAGAATGCCCTCCTCCATTTTGAGGTGGGGATTTTATGTGTGTGCAGCATCATTTTAATCATATAACATAACATATGATAACTTACTTGAATAGGTGAAGAAGGAACCATCAATGTAGCCACAATGGCAAATCGTTTGTGTTGCACATTGGCCTTTGATGAAAATATAGGCATTTCCTATTGCAAGCCCAAAGCCCTACAAAAAGCTGAAAGGATCACGTACGAATTCCATGGCAAATGACAACTATGAACAGTTGAGAATACAATTGCAAGTGCTTTGTCATAAACATTGATCCACTTTCACGTAAGGGAATGATCACTCATATCTAGTTTGTTCTCTAAAGCTACTTATTCCACCCTTGTATCTTGAGACCTGCACAAATTTAAGGACAACAAGTTATGCATTGAGATGCTTTAAGACATTAAAAAATTTAATCCTTATTGAATTCCTATGTCAAACTTGTAGTTTTATTCTCCTTGCTAAAGTTTACAAATGAAGTGGCCTAAAGAACCGAATGCTAGAAAACTTACACTAAGGATCCTCCATAATGATGTCTACTAAGGAGCTTCTTATACTTGCATCACGTCATATTGCTTTGGCATCTTGGCAGATTGTTGTGCATGTATTGCAATCAATGGTGATATTGTTGTTGCTAAATGATCTCAATTCTCATTGCCAAAAGTGGAGGTTTTGATAGCATGTGTTGATCTTGATAGAAATTACTAAGAAACAATAAAGATCAGATGATAATTCATACTGCAGTGTACATGCATACGTTAAAAGGGAGCATTTCTTGGCTATCCCTAAAGCTTTCAATCCCTTATATGTCAAAAGCTAAAAAACTTCCATGGCCAATGATAGTGCATTGTGGGTGATGGTGAGGTATTAGTGAAGTAGGAAGACAATTTGTGGAAGGGAATAAGTGATTCCTAAAGTAGTGATGGTGAAGAAATAGAAGCTAGAATTTCTTTTGTAGAAAGCACAATGATAGTGAAGAAATGATGGAGCTATAGGAAGATATCATTGATTGTTTGTGCAAGAATATTTGATTCTCATTTGATTCATGAAGTAGCAATGCAAACTCAAGAAGTGCATAAAGTAGTGAGGGAGAAACTAGAATCCTCCCATAGAATGTGGGTGGGATGGTCGGTCATCAATGATTGGTGGAGCGAGAGTAGAGCAGTAGTTATTGGGGTGGGGGGGGGGGCTATTGGTGATTGATTTAGTTTCCAACATCAACAATGCACATATAGTGTGCTTGGATTGGGAGAAAAAAAAACAGTCCAGTTCGGAATCATAGCTTCAGATCTCTCACTCGAGGAACGAGAGTGAAACTAGGATCCTTTCGTAGGCAATTATTGCAACATCTATGGGTGGGGCGATCAGATGTCAAGGAGAAGAGTATTTCCAAGAACTAAACCAATACAATCTCTATAATTGCCATCATTGGCACATTGAGTTTCAGATGGATAAGAAGCACTTGATCGTTGATATAAAACATCACACACTATATCATTGATTAAATTGGTTGATACCAAAATTTCCCTTAGGCAATCCCCACTTGCAAACGATCCCCCCTCCTCTCTCTCTCTCTCTCTCTCTCTCTCTCTCTCTCTCTCTCTCTCTCTCTCTATCTCTCTCTCTCTCTCTCTCTCTCTCTCTCTCTCTCTCTCTCTCTCTCTCTCTCTCTCTCTCTCTCTCTCTCTCTCTCTCTCTCTCCTTACTCTCTCTCTCTCTCTCTCTCTCCTTACTCTCTCTCTCTCTCTCCCCTTACAAGTGCATCATCATATCTAGTGAGCCTTGCATCCATATCCCATGATTTCTAGCTCTAGACCAATTGTAAGGATTGCACTTGCACCTTAGCCCATTGGATGGACATTGTCATGAATTTCCAAAGTCTTAACTTGTAGGTTGCCAGTTTCTCTAGCCTCATTGTTAATGTCCTCAGCTCTTGCAAAAAGAAGAAAAAGTAAGACAAGAAAGATGGGGAAGAAACCTAAAAAAAGCAAACATGGAAGAATAAGCATAGGAGAAGAAAAAGGAGGACAAAAAGGCTATCAATCGAGCAAAATGACCCGAAAAATTGGAGACAAGTTGGGTGAAGCATAGAGGACAATACTAGCTCCATAGGAGGAAGTGCCTTTGGGAGACGACTCTTCGGATCTAAATAAATTCTTCTTGCCATCTTTAGTTGTTGGACATTTGATCAATTTTGGGCCTTCATTTGTCCAGGAGGCCCATCCATGTCCTTACACATGTAGACATCTCCAAAGTTGCCCAATGCGTGAGCTTGATATCATCCCTGGTCCATGATTGGGATATCCAAATACCCTAGAAGGGGGTTTTGAAAAGAGATGGAGGATAGACAAGGAGGAGTAGGGGAGGGAGGGGAGGAGATCAAGGGGGGAGGGAGTCTGCCATGGTAGCTTGCAAGGAGGTGCAAAGGACGATGGAAGAAGGGGGAAACTTGAGCTACATTAATTTCCCCCCCAAATGTGTTCCGTACATCCACAAAATTTGAAAAGTTGAGTAGGGGACATATTAACAAAAGTTTGTGGGCATTCAGTCGTGCCAAAATCCATGAGCTTGCAATGATACACGTACCAATCCATGTGAAGAAATCTCTTGCTAGTCGAGATGGACACAAAACTAGCCTCATCTCACTTGGATGGCAAAGCTGTCCAAAGCAATATTGTACTTCTCAGCACACTCCACATAACTATTCCAAAAGCACCATGACTGGACCTATAAAATGTCTCCAATTGAGACTCTAAAAGATATGGTCACATTTACATCCCAATATATCTTCATCACAGTAACTCCAATCAAACCACAGTAAAAAGTAATGACGAGACTCAATAGGGAAGAGACAGTGGGGGGAGGTGGCATGAGAGAAGAGGGCGAGGGGGATAAGGTAGGGATAAGAGGGAGGAGTGGGGGGATTATACACAACAACTCCCCCCCCACCTCCCCCCCTGCCCCTACCCTACCTTTTTCCCTCTCAAGCCCTTTTTCTTATATTCCTCGCTTTTTTCTTCAACCCCTTGCTTTTTTAATTTTCTCCACATTTTTTCCTTTTCCCTTTTTTATCATATATCTTTTTGCTCTATTTTTTTAATTTTAATAACAACCAAAATGAACTACATCTAAGGGGTTTTCCCCCTTCCCATAAAACACGTAAAAGGGTTTCAACTTTTTTTCATAAAAATACAAAAGTACACCAAGCAATCAATAGATACAATCGAAGGAAAATCTTAGACCATGGTGGCATCCATAGTAGCATAGTGACCAAATATCATGGAGCTCACTATCTTCATCCAAGCTAGTGAAACTAGCCAAAATGTTTGCATGCAACATAAATTTGATCGTACCTCTCACAACGTTACCTCGTATCACAATAAAGATATACCTCTCAAGGTGCTCCACATAGTCAACACAAAGGCCCCATGATATGACATACCAAAGTACAACTAATTAAGCCTCCACCAAATCAAAGCTAGGCTTCTTTGTATGCAGCTCTACATGATGGTGTCAGAATCACCCAAAATGGACACTAATGTCCACATGACTACACCAAATCTTGAAAAATCAAACCATCCTCTACACCTCAAATCAAAGTCAAGATGCTTTGCATTCAGTTCTACATGGTGGTGCCAAAGTCCTCATGAATAGCCTCCATCAAACTGATCCAATCTGCAAAAATCTGACTTTTCTCTCTTATTTTCATTCCCAACTCTTAGAAATATGACTCTCTTCTGTTTTCCATAAACACAGTTATCTCAAAAGTCCAAATCAACCTGCTTCAAACCTAGCAATAGCTTTCTTGAGTGAAGAATCTCCATCCCCTTCTCACTCATGTGTCTAAGCCTATGATGCCACAAAGCTATATTTTCTCCTGTAGACGCTAAAGCAATATAGGAGTAAGCATTACCCCAGTACATAATACATATGTCCAAGCCTATGATGCCACAAAGCTATATTTTCTCTTGTAGAAGCTAAAGCAATAGAGGAGTAAGCATTACCCCAGTACATAGATACAATGTACCTATCTTGGGTCCTTTTGCTATTACCATTTACACTTTAGTGACCTTCCACAAATTTCCTACAAATGTGGTTCTACAGCCTTCATCATCCAATTGTCCTGCTGAAATTAAGTTTCTTTTTAAATCAAGAGCATGCCTTACCTCCTTCAGTAACCATTGGTTTCCATTTTGTGATTTTATCAACATCTTGCCCTTTCCAACACCTTGCCCTGTCCAACAACCTCCAATGCTTTATCACATCATCTAGATAAACTCTAAAATCACCTTGAAAATATTTTCTATGAGGTGTAGCATGAAATGAAGCCCATGAGTCCACTACCCATGCATCAATGATAGTATCCAATGAAATATTTAAGTCATCTTGCAACAGAGTACTTGCTACATTTCCTACGTATTCTCTTGTTGTCCATCTCCTTCCTTTTTCTTTTGTGACCAATAGTCTTTCGTTAGGTGTCTATTCTTCCCACAATGCCAGCACTCTAGGTTCCTTTTGGGATTGTATCTACTTCTTCTTGACTTGTTGTGATGTCCTAGGCTCTTTCCTCTCTCCCATTGTCTTCCCCTATTCTCAAGAGTCAAAGCATTAGCTGATGTTTCACCTATGCTTTTCCATCGCATTTTCATGCTAAGGAGAACACCAACAACATCATCAAACTTTAAAGTGTTTGAACCAGAAACAGAGTTACTCACAACCATGACCAAGCTATCCCAACTTTTTGGCAATAAGCACAAAATCAGGAGAGCTCAAACCTCATCATCAAAGTTTACTCCTACAGATCTTAGTTGGCTTCTATTCATCTTGAATTGATTCAAATGATCATCTATAGACCCACCTTCTGACATCTTTAGATTGAATAAATGCTTCATAATGGCTTTTCATACAATGTATCTAGCATTCTCATCAAGTCCTTTGTTGTCTTCTATTCAAGAACATGGCTTTTCATACACTGTATCTAGCATGGTCATCAAGTCCTTTATTGTCTTCTATTTAAGAACATGAAAAGACACTAATGCTCCCAAACGCAATCGTATCGTTCCTAGAGCCTTTCTCTCAAGAACCTCCCAGTCTTTGACTGACATACTCACAACCTTTTTTGCAATCCCACCTAATGGCAAGGAAAGGTCCTTCATTTATAAATAATCCTCAATGTGCATCTTCTAATGCTGGTAGTTCTTGCCATTGAACTTCTTGATTTTTAATTTTCCTTCTTTTGCCATTGCTTCCACTGGGACCAGGAACCTCCTTCCTAATGAGTGAATGAATGTTTCTCAAATAAACACTCTGATACCGGTTGTTAGGAGCAACACGATAATAGATCAACAATGCAAGAAGCAGAATGTGTAAAATACACTATCCAAAAAGCACACAGAATGGAAGAGACAAAGAGACACCGATATATGTGGTTCACCTAATGTGGGCTACATCCATGGAGAAACTGCTAGTCCTACATTTTTCTTATCCAGCAAGCAAGACGATACAAGATACAAGCTATATATCCACTGCTCTACTACTATATTAGCCACACCCTTATCTTACAATTTTTATCAGACAACTCATGAGCGACTCATGCACCAATTTTCATGTATTTTTGGCTTCAAGGATGTTGCCCCAAAATACCTACTAAGGGGATCTTGATGCATGTCGCTTGGCCCCTAAGAACCCCTCGATGACTGTACTAGAGGGGGTATCGCCCCCCCTACCCCACGCCCTGCGGCGCACCCCTTCGTGAGAACTAAAGGGGCATCGTTCCTTTGCCAAAATTTTGGGAAATTTTGGAAGGGCTTTTGGTTAGACATTAGCTTTTCATACCATTAAGAGACTACCATTCAAGGGCTATTATTTTTCCAAAGGGGGAATCTTTACCATAACATTCCATTCCATATTATTTAACGCATAGTTGGAGGGCCAACTATCTCCCACCTTTTCTAGAACTCTAGAGGATAGAGTTACTTGAGTATGAGTTAGACTAAACTTATGGAGATTTCTTGGGGAGAACCACTAGCTACTCTATTGGTCCCACATATTTACCAACTTGGCTAGTCCCTTGTCATGGTTCATCTTGCCTTATAGACATTAATGCCTGCCAAAAGATTCTCCAATGGCAACATGACTCCAGCAAATATTCATCAACAAACTAGAATCCCCTCTCATTCCTTTACAACTAGGCTAGATGAGGTCAAGTATAAGTAGATGTGTTTGTACCAAGTTTGAGCACCATACCTTAACTTTGGTATTGTTGAAAAAACCCTACTAGACCAATTGATAAATCTCCATTTTTGAGGTGTTGTGACCATATTATGCACCAAGAAGAGTTTTAGGTATTCAACCTTGTTGTATGTGGAGCCTGATCATTTTTTAGAGATTGTTTTTAGCGATGCTTTGGACCTGGGCATGTTTATATCCATCCCATAAGGGGTCTAATTTTCTTGTGGAGGTATAGAAAGTATACATAATCTAGGGGTATAAGGGGTATATAAATACCCCTTCTATTGATTGCACGTGCTATCTTACATATTTCTTAGTGACCCCCTAGGCTTTAGTTTGGCACCACATAGAGGCCAACAAATTGGGGTCATATCTCCTTTCCTCACTTCAAATTTTTCCTTTGGATAGTATTATATGAATATAGACACTTAAAGGATAGATTGAGTAGATTCTTTGCTCTCAATACCTAGTATCCCCCATGAAAATAGGTATAGAGACAACTACAGATCTATTTTCAACCTTTTCCCTACTTTGGTGATTCCTTTGATTTGCACTAAGAATTAGGAGTTGCCTTGGGGATTTCAAATACCTTGGAGAAACATATGGTTTGAACTCCAACCGACTCTAATTTTGTCTTTAGTCTTCAATTGGTCTCTATATATTGCAATGTGGGTTTGCAAATAGAATTTTGTGTTAGGAGTCCATCCATTCAAGGGGATTTGATCTTATAGTAAGGATTAATCTCCATGGCATAGATCAATTTACCAATAGCAAGGGGATTTGATCTTATATTAACGAATAATCTCCATTCCATAGCTCAATCTGCCAATAGCCAGTTTAAGGAACTGATTACAAAATTTGTTGTGGGCCTAATACATGCTTTTTAGTACTATAGAGAATATTTGATGTAAGGCACTTGGTTCTAACTGCTTGCAATGATCATATTACAAAATCCCTTCTTTTTGTATGACCCACCTTTTGGAATAAAACTTGAAATTTCCATCTTCCTTCAAAAGGGAAAACAGAAGAAGAAATGAAATATCAAATGGAAAACTTATAAAAGCGATCCCCTCATATATTAGAGGTCCTTAAAAGATCATTTCAAATACTTATAGTGCAAGGGCACTTAAAATGGAATAACTTATTGCTAAGAGAAAGGTGGACACAAAATACTTGTAGTGTTGTGTTTTGAGGGAAGTATCATATGATTTTTTGTGCTTGAGTCAAATTTCAATGCTACAGTGACATGGTAGATCAGGTAGTGTGCTGGTGTGGAGAGATAATGGTGATGTGGCAAGCATGGATTGAGTTGCCACAAGGCAACTAGTGGGCTGCTTATGATGTGGCATGATACCGACCAGGCGGCACGTTAAGGTTATTCCATGTGTCAGTTGGGAGAAGCGATAAGAGATTCTGTGGAGATTCGTTGGAATCTAATAGATTTCATTACTGGCCATCGCCTTTTCTGTCTAGGTTTCGCCCACCTCTTGTGGTTGGAGCTTTCATGAGCTTGGGTCATTCGAGGCTGGTGCCGGCGGTGTGCCTTTTATGGAGGTTGGAGCTTGTTTTGGCATTGGAGTGGGTTGAGATGCCTTTGCTCATGTTCTTTGCTTGAGTCATGTGATCTTTGGCGTTGTCTATTGCTATCGAGGGATGGAGCTTCCTTTGTAGTGGCTATTTGTGCCGTTGTTGATGGTGTTTCGTGTTGTTTGTTGTGATTTGACCATAGGTGGGCTTCTACTAGTTGTGAGTCATTTGAAGCTGAGTAGAGTCACCGCTATGAGTTGATGTGTCAAATAGCCTCTTAGACTCGCTGCCTGAGAAGGCATTGAGGTTGGTGGATGCTTTGTTGCTAGTGCTGTAGAATTGCATGAGTCATTCGTTGCTCTGCTGGACAAAGGAACACATAGCCAATTCATTGTGGAGAAGGTCGCTTAGAAGCTTGCTTAGGTTGCTTAAAAGACCTAGAGGTCGCTAGTAGAGCCGTCCATCATTGATGTGGGTGATTGAGTGCCTTGCTTTTGATAGAGCTACCGAGAGATTTTGGTGGAGACATTGTGGTCCTCTTACGTTAGCTGTTGTAAGAGATGAGTCATGGAACCCATAGATTGTTGGTCATGTAGATCTCGTGGAAGTCAAAGCCGTTAGGATCCGCCGACATTGTTGCTTTGTTTAAGAGTCTGTGATTGTAGTTGGCTGGTGATGTAGATACAATTACTTGCTAGTCATCGAGCTGTTGTTGAGCCTAGAGAGGTCCTTAGTTCGTGAACTCATTGTGAAGCTTTCTATAGAGTAGTTGTATGAGCTGTAGTTGCCCCAAAGTAAGGAAGCCTCTCTTTTATCTCTCAAAATGACAAAGGTACCCTCGCACTAATTCCAATCCTTGTCATCAAGTTCCTTCACCTATACTCAAGCCGTGAATTACATTAGTGTTCACAATCAATTGAATGAATCACCGAATCAATCAATCCCAATTTAATTGTGCTCAAAGTACAATAATTAAACATAATAGCAATAACACTAGTAACATCAGTAATAACATTGAATCGACCACAATACGGACCATCTTGCATGGCAAAACTTAGGCTAGTTAGACCTCTCCAACTATACGCCTACTAAACCACTCAAAGCATCCACTAGGACCCTCGCCACGTCTATTGTGCTTCTATGTAATACTTTGCCATAGTCACACGACTATAAAATAATAATCATAGCAAAAATATCAAAAATACAATTTCGTTACATCCCTCTTGCTTGGGTTGCAACTAACGTTAGTTGCATGCTTGATTGTAGGAGAATTGATTAGGTTTGGAAAAGCTTGAAAGAACCATTTAAGCATCCATCTGTGGATGATGGTTCTTAAACTTGAGAAAATATTTGCATACACATTTTCTTTTCAGACTGTAATCAATGATGCATTTAGGGTCAAGTATCATCATTGAGATGGTCAAAATGTATCTTTAAAAGATCTTAAAACCAAGAGACAGTAAATTTCTTATCTTGTACCAATAGAAGTTACTATCCCACATTAATTCATGCTCATGTTACTTGAGGTATAGACCCAAGCATTACATTTGTCATATGCCTCAACATTTCTACCTTCCCATACTAGTATGATATTGAGAAACAGTAACAAATACAACACTTTCTTTCTTTATAATGTGTGACATATATGAATCTGTGACTAGCAGAGAATATATGTACATCATTGTCTAATCACACTTCAAATTTTTTTATCTAAATGTCATGGTAGCTAATAATGACCCCACGTGTATTTTCTTATGTACTTAGAGAATACACTAAAGACATTATCTAATATAACGATATTGATTCTTTTCACAACATCACAAAGGAATTTCCAAAGTTGGAAGTTATGTTTCTAGCTAACATCCATGTATGGACCCCCTCTTACTTAGCATAAATGTCACCATGTAATTATATGCTTTTTTTTCTCTTTAATTTTCCTCCAATTCAACTGAATTTAGTAGATCGATTTCATCAAGCAGACCATATGTATCAAAAAATAATTTTATTATTTCAAACAATTATGGATTTCCATGTTGGCACCTCCTCAAATAAATTATGCACATATAAAAAGTAACCTTCGTCACATACAATCTAATTTACAAATTCATCATATCATATGTACCAGGCAATAGAGCTTATCATCAGGCAATCCTTAAAATAATAATCTTGGCATCTAGCCAAACTCTATAAGTCTTGTAAAAGACTTTGCCATGTAGTCATCACTTTTGCATCATTTTCTCAAAAGCAATTGCTCACCTCATCTACCACGTCAGCACATTTGGCCCCAACTACCACATCATTAGACTCTAACATGTCAGCAGGGCCACAATGCCACATTAGACTAATAGATTAGCATGCCATGTCACTCATGCCACATCACCAATGCCATGTTAGCACTGCCACACGGCACATAGCGCCTCCACAATTGCAGTAATCTCTTGATAGGCACACTTAGCATCTTCCATGTGCACCCAAGCTACCACCTAGGCATAGGGCTCCCTAGGCACAATTCTCTTTACAGGCACACTTTTGCTCCCTAGATGTGAATCCACTTGCCATATCATAGTCATTTTCCTTCTTTTTTTCCCCTCCACCTAGATTAAGCCACTGTCTCTTGACCCATGTCACTTGTGCACATGGATGTTTTTATCGAAGCTAGTAATATAAAATCTTGGCGAAAGTTGATTGGACTAATTTTTGTAGTTTCACAATATTAATTAACTATAGTATGATTTAAATATTCTCTTCATACTTTTGAAGCAAAAGATGTAAATCCTGGCGAAACTTCAAAATTTTTTGCATAAAAGTTTTAAATCCTAGCATATGTTTCAAACATTATTATGGCATATTAACTTTCAATACCAATATAAAAGTTTCACTTCTTAATGAAACTAACATGAAAAAATCATCCATGCTCATGCCACATCACCAATGCCATGTCAGCACTGCCATGTGGCACACAACCCCTCCACAATTACAGTAATCTCTTGATAGGCACACTTAGCACCTTCCATGTGCCCCCAACTACCACCTAGGCACAGTGCTCCCTGGGCATAGTTCTCTTCACAGGCACACTTTTGCTCTCAAATCCTACAATCAATGACAAGTACCATCAGCAACTCATTGGATCTCTTATATATGACTATCACAAGTCCAAATATTTGTTGTGTAGTAAGTTCACTTGCACAATTTATGGAAAATCCAAAATAATCTCATTGGAATGCAGCCAAAAGAGCCTTGAGATACATCAGAGGTACAAGACAGTTTGGAATAGAATACAAAGTTAGTCATCCAAGGTTGAACGGGTACTTTGACAGTGATTATGCATGAGATCATGAGACTAGAAGATCCACTCAAGGATATGCATTTTCCCTTGGTCACGATGCTATGTCATGGTTGTCAAACAAGCACGCAACTTTAGCAAAATATTGGGCACCCACAACAAGTTCATGTGAGGCTATATGGCTTAGAAGACTATTGTTAAAAAGAGATTACTTTGATGAGTCAAATTCAACACCAATAATCTATTATTAAATTCAATTGGCTCAAGCATTAGCCAAGAATCTAGTATATCACTTCAGGACAAAGATTTCAAACGGGGATGATTGATGGTAGCTAGCTGGTGTGTGGAGCCAAAACACCATGCCAAAGCCACCCAAACCTCCTCATCCTCGCCTTTCATTGAAACATTTTGTAGTCTTTCGGTTTTCTCCTGTCATGTATCTATTATATATGTGTATGAGAGATATTATGTAGGTCTGGCTGCCAGAAGAATAAAATGCGCATTGTGATAAGGCTTCATATCTACTGCAAGAAGTGCACGGTGCTCCATCACGAAATCGGAATTTTTTAGAACTTTGCATGGTTTGCCGATTGTTGCCTCAGACTATTCCATTTTTCACAACAAAAATCATTCATTTCTTTCACTTGTGTAATTGTAGTGAAAAAAAAGCAAAATAAATTTGAAAGCACCTAGAAACAAGATAAATTTCATTCCATAGGCCTGTCGATCTATAGAAACAAAGGAATTAAATTCGATAGAGCCTAGAACATATGGTAATGAAAATGGGAGATGGCAAGTATAGACGAAAGTCATTGGTGCTACCCACAATACAGAGAAAAGGAACTTCTATTAATGCTTAAAATCCAACCATACAAATTGGCAAAACCGAAAAGGTGCCAATCGTGGCCAAAAACAAAAACGGGCTGAAAGAAAACCCGCATGTTGCTAGAGATCCCAGCTCACTGCTTAGGGATTCTTTGTAACAGGGGCTAACAACCACGGTGGTGGACTATACAGCCAGCGAATCCCTCATGGTGTGAGATCATAAAATGCACCTGCATGCCAAGCCTTACAGAAACATGCCCACCTATCTTTGGTAGCTCGAGAACCTAGAACGCTACGCTCCCAAATGGATCACAATGTATAAATGATATCTTGCCAAATGGTAACCAGCATAGCTGTTGGAGGAACATGGTGCTGGCCCATGACCCAGTTGCAAACGGAGAATGGGGGGGAGTAGCCAAGTGAAGCTCAATGCTGTGAATGCTCCGATCCTATATCTGGTAAGCTGGCAGGAACGTGTTTATGGAGAAGGCGTGGCCCCCCTTTGTAAGCCAAGCTGCCATACCCCACATGAAAGCTCTCTACATGCTTTGAAGCCATGCCACAATCCGAAGTGCTTCGAGCCAAATCCTCTGAGCTACTGGGCAGCTCCATAAGCAGTGAGGAATAGTCTCCATAGCTCCGACTATACATCTGTGTGGCAGCTGCCATCCACCCGCATTTGCTCAAGCCACGGGCCCTCCCACTGGGAGACCTCCGTGTGCGACCATCTAGAAGAAATAGGATATCTTCCATGGACGCAAGCTAGACCACAGGCGGGCCCAAAATCTGGATCTAACCTCCTCGTGCACCTGCTACGCACTCCAGTGTCTCTCCCGCGAAGGGGTCCGAGCCATTGCGTCCATCTAGATGCGACGTCCTATCTACGTGGTGTACAAGAAGAAAGGCACCTCCTCCACTCTCTCTGAGAGACCTGCTCTGACCAACAACCATAACCACTCTTCAGGGTCCCACTATATCTCGCTGAGAGGGCGCCCCTCCCATAACCATAGTCTCCAGCAGGGGGCATCTAGGTCTGTGATGCAAGAAGGGTCGATCTACCACTCCTTGCCCAAACGTCCCACTACTCTTACCCTGTGCCAACCCACTTGGCCTAACACCTTGTCCATCTCCTGATCCCATGTGATGCAGGGCTACAGTAGTCCGCCTCGTCCCACATCATAGAACCACGCACTCATGGGTGCTAGCAGCTGCGGGCACAACCGAATCCTCAGAGGTACACCCTTCCTAGAGAATTGTCCTAACCAGTGTGCTGAAGTGAAAACCTGCAGTCCCTCCCTCCAAGAGTCCGGAATAGTTGCCTCTATCTCCACCATCCTTTGGCCAACCCCTCTCATATGAGAAAGGACCTCCAATCGTGCCTCTGTCTCTACTTGGAGTCGGAGCGAGCTGGGCCGCTGTCCCACTGTGCCCAACCAATGTGTAGCCACTGCCCTAGCATCAAACCATCCTAGTCTCTAACCTCAGGGTGCCAGATAAGCGGTTGGTGTGCAAACTCCTCTACGTACTGGGGGTTGACTCGGATGAGACCTCCTTAGATCCGCTGCCAGACCCTCAAGAGACTCCTCATCATCAGGGGTGAGCCCTTCCCCGTGAGGGGGGCCTCCGAAAAGATCCACCTGTGGAACGACTGTCACTGACCACCTGCGCGGGGGGTGTTCCTCAAGAAACCGCGTTGCAAGAGAAGTTTCCAAGGCTCCGTGCTTGGAGTGAGACCCCTAACTATCAACTGGTGCTACCCACAATGATCCCAACAGATTAAAGGAACCATTGTTGTCCGTGGACGTAGTCGAGATGCATGGAGTAAAGAGAGGTGCAAGAAATAAGGGGATTATCGAAGGTATGTATGATCTCGAAGGAATAGTTGTGGAACTGGACGGGTTGGTGCACTAATCACCTAAGGAATGCTTTTCCTCGAAGGAAACATCAACACAAAGGGGCATGCCAATAATACCAAATGTTTTTCATAGAACTCATACCTTCACTAAGAGCACATTCCTGCACGAGGAAGGAGAGAAGCGAGAAAATCAAGGCGACCATGCGGGGGGACAGTTCAATGGTAGACTAGGAGTCTTCTTCTCCGGCTCGCACGCGAGGTTTTGTCATTGGAGGAGGACATCCGAAGTTCTCGTATTACCTATTAACCCGGCTAACTCCTACAGATCTCGCGAGTGTAGCGGCTACCGTGGAGATATGGCAAAAATGAGGGAGAGCACCCAAAGGTGGATAATCGCGAGTGAAATAGAGAGCGTGGGGAAAAGGTGCAACGTAAGGGAGAATGAGGTGGCAGATACGGCCACGTGGGGGTGCTAGATTGGGAGTAGAAATAGTGTGATATCTGAGAGGAGGGAGCCACGTGGGCAGGCAAATGTCATCACTCACACACACACGCCAATGCAGCTTCCAAGGTTTGCGAGCTCGTCATGGCCTTCGCCCTTCACCTCTCCTTCGTTGGCTCTGCCTGCCTCCCCTCCTCCCACCCTCGCCTTCGCCCTTTCTCCATCTTTCGCCCTCTTTCCCCCTTCCAAATCGTTCGCCATCCTGGTACCTTCCCATTCCATTTGGGCTCTTTCACTTCTTTGTTTTTGGGTTCCCCATTTGATTAAGCTTTTAAGCTCATTGTAGAACTGGAAAACCTTCCCCTTTCACGCCTTGCTTTGGGTTTCCCATTTGGGTTCTTGTTTGGTTTCCCCAATTTGGTAGCTTTCACTCCTCTCTTCCCTGCTTCACTTGTTTTCTTGTTTTCGGCTCAACACTTAATGTCCACTTGGTTGCGATTGATCAGATGGGCTGGAGTTGGATGTCTGTTCAGCCAGCAGTTGAAATCGGAACTCACCCTCCCGAAAATTGTTTGAATCATATTCTGTTGGGTTGTCGCATCGGACGTCTTTTAATGACCATGTTTTAGTTGCTTGAAACTTTGCCCTGAAATTTATATTGTTGCCATATCGTCTGTTGCTTTGGCCTTGATCTCTTTCATTTCATGATACCCAAAGGTGTGACGGCACTTGCAGTATATATTTGCTTTTGACTTCACTTCTGTCGTGGTCATATGAATTTTAGGCTAGAATTATAATGTTACTGGTTGTTGATTTCCTAAATTTCTGTTTTGGCTTATTTCGTTGATTGCCATATGCCTCGGTCCCTTATTTTCCCCTACCTCTACCTCAAACCTGTTGCAACCGCTTGCTCACTGAATGATGCTCTTCTTGCTTTGCACTCTTGTGCATGATGCCCTTCTATTATCAACTTTCGGCCAGCAGCTTGATTTGGCAATGGTTTGGACAAATATTCACCTCCATCGCCTTGTTTATTTAATACAACCTCCAATATTTGTTCTTCATCTATATGATCTCGGACTGCTACGAGTTGATTGTTCAGACCCTTCAGTCTTAGAAAATCATATGCATGTGAAGTCTCATTGGCATTCTTGAAATTAATCATAAATTATCATTCTCATTTCTCACGTGTGATATATTGTATGTTTGTTTTACATCACAAATCTTTTCAGCATTTCTCATGCCAGTACCGGATTATGGCCTTTTCATATGATGCCTGATTATGCAGTCAACAGTACCACATACGTAAAGAATATAAGGAGTCTCTCCATACCATGCTCAAATGGCTGGTTTGAGTTTGCCTTAAGCATCGCTAAGATTGGTCTGTTCATTTGCGTCAATAAATGTCTGAAAAGTTGATGCAAAATTATAAACGGCCTTAACTTGGTCTTTTGCAATTATTGTTTTTTATTGTATGCCCTTCGATTCATCATTCATGGCACCTTTGCATATGGTGCCAAATAGGTTCTTGAATGCGGTTGAAATTATCTTGGAATTGCCTTGACTTTGATTTGACCTTGAATCGTATAGTCTTCACAAGCAATTGTAGCTTGAATGAAGAAAATGTGGACTACGTTTTGATTATCCTTCTCCTTTAGTGCTAGCCTTTGTCACGGCTGAGTCTACCCTTCTTGTCCGGAGTGCTGACAGAAACTCAGTAAGAAGACCTTTGTAAAAAATGGATGCTCAAGTATGTGTGGGTGTGTGGATTTGTATGTGTGAGAGCATTTCTTTCTACTATGGTCTACACCCACTGTTGGGAGCTGATGATGTCAGTGGGGATCATTTTCAACCTTATGAGATTGAAACTGTACTATATGTTGTTTTTAGAGGATGAGTTTGGGTGTGTTCGTGGATTCATCTAGGTATATATTTGACTTTACCTTAGTGTAATTGGGGTCATAGGACTCAAATAACGATCAAATCAAAGTAATCAGATCTAGTAATGTTAGTGAATATAAACCTCAACTATTTATTTGATTTAGGCAGGCAGTACGGGATTTAAAGATAGTATACTATAGCGTACAGATTGAGCAGGGATGGTTTTAACCATGTGAGAGTCATTTGGAAAATTATGTTGAGTGGAAAGTTTCTTATGCCCCAATAAACTGTCAGGTGCCTGCTGCACCGAGTTACCACTCTTGTACCAAGAGAAAACATGTTTCCTATCGTGGACTGCTTCTCATCTACTTTATCCTTCCCAATGCGCATCAATGACCCATGTAGTTCAATGTTATCACATCGCATGTAGTCCAATGTCAGAATATAGAATACTCAGATGCATGGAAATTTTTACGTACCTCAAAACCTTTTTGGCTGGTCCCTAATGCATGAACTTACTCAGTTGAAGGACTACATATGATATGTCAGGCCTTATTGGGGTCATATACATTATGCTGTTCACAAGCTGACTATATAATGTTGCATCCACATGAGCTGATTCATAGGCTGTTCACTCATCAACACCATCCATGGGAGTTTTAAGAGGCTTGCAATCCTACATCTTAAACTGCTTCACATGTGCTTCAGTTACTTTGCCTGTGAAAGACTTACCTTCCCTTTGAGTTGCCATACCCCAATGCCAGCAAAGACTGCATCAATCATCTCAAAAGATTTGTCAAACCTCCCTTTATTGCTCCAATCAATGCATCACTATGCCTTTTATTACAAAAGCATCCACATGAAGCATAACAAGCAGCAAATATGTGTTCTGTCCGCCATACAGATTTTGAGCTTTTTAAAAAATCATCAAGCCTTTCAATAGAATGTTCAATCTCTAGCTTGACCATCCAATGGCATCTTCAGTTTGCATACCAAATAATCGTGCCCTTTCTGAACAAATCTCTTTGGATGTTCCACATGCACTTCTTTTTCCATTCACCCATTTAAAAAATAGAGAATTCACCTCATCTAGAAGATTGGCTAACGTTTTTGAAGGTTATAGAATATGGAGTCCTAATTGCATTCAATTTAGTCATGATTGCAAAAGTTCCAGAGTAATCAGTAACCCCAACGTATCTATGGCCTTTTGCGACCAATCTTGCTTTATAATTATGAATTTATGCTTCAAAATCGTCCTCGATACTGTCAATCTAGTTTGTGCCATCATATTCTTGCCTAGAGGTAGCTTAGAGTTATCCCAAGCATACGAATTATTACAGTATTATACTTCGTCTCCATGGCTACTTAGCAACTAGTGCTCCTGACAGCCTCCTTGAAGGTGTAGGTTATTGCCTCTCTTCCAATGCAAGATCCATTAGAGCAGATGGAGTACCTTTCGATTAGCTTCTTCATCCTTTACGACGTCCTGGTCCATTCCATGCTTGACTCAGCTAGTATCCTCACTGAAAAATCCTCCATCTAGTCCATAGCCATTTTCCCATCTTTTCTCAAGAGTACAAAATGGAGTGTCAACCTCAACAACCGTCTTCCCTTTATCTTCGGGCATCAGTTGATGACATCAATCCACATATTGCTCTGAATTATCCAAGGTTGAAAACCATAAACTCATAGCAATTACTAGCTACTATGAATTAAGTGGCAGCGATCCTATTTTTGCTTATCTATGTACCATCTATCTCATTAAACACAAAGATCCCTGCTGATTATTATGTTTCTCATCTGCATATAATCCTGTGGGCTTTTGCTATCCATCTAGTTTTCTCCTCTTCACATTCAGCATGTGCACATAATCAAAGATAAGCAGCTGAAAATTTTGAATCATATACACCCTTCCCAGTTGTCATATCCTTGACGGCATTGGAAGATGCTCTATTGAGGAAATACACTCAAACAATTTTGGGGCATTTCTATCCCTGACGTATCTCTAGAGCACTCTGGTGTAGTTGTGTTTTCCCTCCTAATAATAAGAAAGTTATTATAGATGCTATATTTGTATGTTAATATAAAATAACAACGAGTTTACTTTTTTCGTTTCATGATATTGAATCTATTTCCTTTTAAATTATTTTATTACCTACTAAAGCAGAATATATTCAGCCAATGTGGCAGTTTGTAAGGTCACTTGGTTTGAGGGATCTACTCAGAGAGATTTGGATGCAACAGATGGAAGTACAGCTACGTTTTGTGATTCAAGAAGCTATGTATGCCTTGCAAAAAATCACAGATCAAAAAGCAAATCTCATCTGGTGCACCAGAAATAGGCAAGATGCGAATTCACAAAACCAAGAGAACCTCATGCAGATGATAGAGTGTAGACAGCACATACAAGAGAGAGAATATGAGAGAACTCAGATTCCTCCACCAAATAATGGGCAAGGCACAAGCTCAAAATGAGCGCAAGAAACCAGCAAAGGGCTGGATATCTAGAAGGTTAAGAACTCTCCTACTCGTCTTGCTCCAGGCTGCTGTGTTGCTTCAGTGGCTGATACAAAATGAGGAGAGGGGGCCCTTTTATAGGCTCCAATGAGGGCAGATCAGGTTGACTAGGAAGGGGGCCGACCCCTGCCCTAGACCGACCACATCAGGGCTATTTGGCCGACCTGGTTGGTCAGCTAACAGGCTGACCAGGCAGCCCTATAAAAGGGGCTCCTGGCCGCCCTTATGTTCTGCTCCTTTGCAGCCTGCAAACCCTCCAGGGAGACACCTATGTTGCAGCCTTGCTCCCTTCACGAAACTGAGTTGAGAGCCCCCCAGCCCCCTATGCTCACGTGCCCCTTTGTTCCCAAAAATCAGGGCCTCATAGGTGGATGCATTGATCTCTAACACCCCTCTCAATAACACAACTGTGGGATCCCATGCGTCGAATGAGGTGCTCCATTTACTCCCATGGGAGAGCGTTCGTGAATATGTCAGAAAGGTTGTCAGCGGTCGGACAGTACATCAGCTCCAAGACATCATCGATGATGAGCTCCCGTACTAAGTGGTAATGGACTTCAATGGGCTTCGTCTGTGCATGAAACAATGGGTCCTTCGTGATGGCTATGCAACTCTAGTTGTCGCACATGACCACCGTCGCCTCCTCTTGAATCATGTCCATATCCTCAAGTATCCACCTGAGCCACAATGACTCACGTACTGCAGTGCATGCAGCTCGGTTCTCCGCCTTTGTAGAAGAAAGGGCAACTGAGGGTTGTTTCTTGCTCAGCTAGGAAATGGTCCCTGCTGCAAACACAAAACAGTATCCTGAAGTCGAACGCCTGGTGTCTTTGTCACCTGCCCAATCTGAGTCACAGAATCCGCCTAACTCAATCCCTATGGTGTATGTAATCCCGTATGTACAGGTACCCTCCAGGTACCTCAGCCTCTTTGTGGTATCACTTCAGGTATCATCTGCTTTGAGACATCACTGTCCACATACCAAGCCTCCTTGTGCCTCGCTTGACGCTGCTCCATAGGTGGTGCATACTCCAAGCCTTCCACCTGCATTGGCAAAGGCCCTTCCAATTTCACCTCAGCTGCACGGCCAACTGCTTATTTCAAGTGTATCTGCTGCTTCATACTTGCTGGTCTTTTCACAGATGCCATTCTTTAGATGGTCAATAGCTTCTTCTTGGGTTTTAATTTTTAACGGTTTCCTCTTATGACTCGCACTCTTTGCTTCTGTCTCATTTCTTACTTTGTCCCAATCCTTTTTTTACTTTATCTGTATCCATTCCAGCCTTCCAATGCATATAATTTTATTTATCCAGTCCACCCATATTTATTTGCCTCCCATCTACATGCTATTTCTATTTATTTTTCTCTCTTGCATGTTATTTCTATATTTACCTATATACTATTGATTCTCATCTATTTGTGCTAGTTTTATTTGTTTACTTACGGATGCAACTCAAGCTGGGATCTGTGCAGATGCTACCAGCTAGGAAATGTCTTATTGACAGGTTTTCATACACTTCGGATACATGCTCATTGCCAAACTCATTCATATCAAGACTCCTGTCTCTACCTCGGGTCCATGCCTTTTGTTTATGAGGGCATAAAGTCTTTTTCTTGCCATGAAAGTGTTGTTCATGTATCCAGCTCCAAGATTCTAAGATGCCTGAAGACAAATAATTCCCCAGTATCTATTTGAACTTAAACATCATCTCTCATTGGAAATCTAATTCTTTTAGAAGTGAGATTGTTGAAGTATTCATTGTAACGGTTCAAGAATGCGAAGATCTCTTCTGTATTTCATCCAGTTTTGCGTTGAACTCTCTATGTTTATCTTCATCAAGAGATTTGCCAGCACTATTGATGGTTAAGGCTTTTTTTTTCAATGAATGTGTCCGCTTCTTTATTAGGGGCATGTGCTTGTTTTTCCTTGTTTAATGCAGTTGTTGCAGCTGGCAGGTACAGGAGAGAACGAAGTGTGTATGTGTTGAGGGCCGCAACTGATCAGGCCATGAGTGAACAGTTGCAGAAGATGGATGAAGCTGACGATGATGTATGTGAGCTGGTAAGTCGCCTTGAGCTGACATTAGGGGAAGGGGAAGATGCAATCGACGCTTACTTGGTGAAGGCCATGAAGAACAACAATGGTGCTGCTGTCTTACTTCTAACGGATGTATATGGTTATAATAATGATGACACCAGAGACTTTGCTTATCGACTGTCTTGTTTCGGTTACAAGTATGTTCCATGCTTTGCTCGCAGAGTTTTTTGATGTAAAATGTTGAAAGAGCATTGAAATCTGTTATCTAGTGGTAGGGATAAATACATGGCACATGTGCACTAGTCTGTTTAGGTCGCTACAGCTTTACTGGCAGCCCACCACATTGGCCTCAAAAGAATGTACTCACAAGACAACTTAAGGCATTGGTAGTGCTGTAGCACCTTATATCTACAGTTGCTTGGAAGACCTGCATCACTCTGAGACGATTCTTGTGATATGTTGTACGCAGTGTTCTTGTTCCAGACCTTTTTCGTGGAATGCCCTGGAGTCATGATGCACCGTTGACGGAATATGAGGACTGGCGAGCTAAGCATCCTCCAGAAAGAGTTGTCAAAGCCATAAATACAGCTTCTGATTGGTTGTTGGAACAAATATCTGCAGCTGGCGTTACAAAGAAACTGGGTCTTATCGGTTTCTGCTTTGGAGGAGGCCGTGTTATTGAGACTCTTGCAAGAGATGCAGGTAGGCAGTTTGGAAGTGCAGTGACCTTCTACCCTACCAGATTTGACACAGCCTTAGCTTCACAGATAAAGGTGCCAGTTCTTTTGATAAGTGGAGACGAAGATGAGCATTGTACGATAGAGGACATCCAGAACGTATCAAGGCAAATCGAGGGTTCACAATCTCGTATCTATCGAGGACGAGGTCATGCTTTTGCTCATCGCCCAGGTTCTGCAGAGGAGGATGACGATGCTGAGAAAGCCTTTTTAGCCATGAAGTCCTGGTTACATGACAACTTACTTGAGCAAAGCAAACAGGATAGTCAGTTTTAGCTCTCATTAGCATTTCAGATGTGTTTGCCATGGTTAAAGTGCCGTTTATGGTACTGATACTGTTGCACTTGTTGCATGGACAATATATTGCTTCTCCTGGTTGTACCATTATGTCAAGAAAAATGTCTCTTCTTCCAATGCCTCTAACCATGGATGATCCAGTGTGTTTGCTGCAATCGTATTGCAATCCTTCTTTTACGTCTTCAAACAACAATCAAACCGTCTTGCGGAGTCGAAGACACATTGCAGCACAACAAATCTTACATGTCACTTGCTGGGGCTTCACAGCCAGTTCTTTTACTGTTGAAGGCATTTCAACCTTTCCCTTACATTGCCCCATTGGATAAATACGTTGTGCTATTTCAGCAAATTTCTGCAAGCCCAAAGCATTTTTCCCAAGATTTCCGAAGTGTCATATAAGAGTGCATGAAATTCTCCACCCCTTTGTTCAACATTTCAGAGTGCTCATCTTTCTCAAGATGGTAGAATGTATTTCGCATAGGAGTGAGTATGGTGCCCAATGCTATAGATTATTCGTGCCAAGAATGTCGTGAAAAACTTTGCATTCTTGTCACCGACAATTACTTGAGGAAGTGGATGGTGCTTAAGTAAATACGAATGCATTGGTTTTATTGCATTGCTAGTCCTCTTGACATATTGGATAGGTCATCTTGGTGGGAATGATATGGGCTTTTTTTTGTGAGTCTAGCAAACACTGCGTATACCATACCATCCCCTAATTATAGAAGAATCTTTGTGATAGTGACATGACCCTAGCACACTCCTGAAACCTCTAGTTTGCAAGCAAACACAAGAACACACCAATGTTAGGAATCTGAGCAGGCTGCTCATCACCCAACCATGACATCTATGGGATGCGATCCCGAATCAGGAGATGTTCCCTTCGAGCCACGAGCTGAGCTATTGGCACGAACTCCCAACCAGATCCTAACTAGCCTAGTGTCCCATACCACCAGGTGGCGTTGTGAAGCTTGGGATTTGTTGTTGGGCCTTGGGCTACGCTATGATGCAGGCGCGCATCCACAACTCAATCTAGGATCAGACCTAGCACTTGGGAACGAGACTTGCTCCCATCGGCTCCCTGAGAACTGAACCTCTGTGCCCCTTATATAGACTCGGGCCCCAAGTGTCAAAAATAGCGAAGACCCCTAACTGGTTCGTACCCTTGCCACTCAACCCGAGAATCAAGCCTTCCTAGCTCTAAGCCTCCCCAAGCTACTTGAGCTAGTCTTGTGTACCCAGTACATGTCAGATACCAATCCATGCACATGACATACTTTCCCTCCTCTAAGAACTCACTCCTGAGTTCGCTAAAAAACCCGGGAAGGTCCTCTGGAGGTTCTGTAATGTCTCCCATGTTGCATCTTCCTCAACACGATCCTTCCACTTGATCTTGTATTCCGTGATAGTTCTATTACAAATCTGTCTATCCCGAAATTCAAGAATACTCTCAGGTTCGTGTGAAATAAAAGTCGAGTCTGTAACTTCTATTATTTCTTGAGGTTCTATAATGTCTCCCATGTTGCATCTTCCTCAACACGATCCTTCCACTTGATCTTGTATTCCGTGATAGTTCTATTACAAATATGTCTATCCCGAAATTCAAGAATACTCTCAGGTTCGTGTGGAATAAAAGTCAAATCTGTAACTTCTATTATTTCTTGAGGAGAAACAATTTGATCATCCGCGCCCAGTAACTCTTTCAGTCTACTGACATGAAATACTAGATGTACTGTAACATCAGGAGGCAATTCTAGTCTATATGCAACTAGTCCAATTCGTTTAATAACCTTGAACGGACCACAATATTTGGGGGATAACTTCGGAACCAAACCAGTACTTAGGCTCTTGGTTTCCTTGGGAATTCGCAAATATACCATCGTTCCGTTAGAGAACTCTCTAGGTGAACGATCTCTATTAGCATAAAATCTGTCTCGATCTTGGGCACTTCTAATAGATGCTTTGGCAAATTGCAACATTTCTTGCATGTCTTGCAAGAAGGTCTTTGCAGCATCATTTTGGATTCCCTTTAACCCAACCATAACTGGTGACTTAGGTTGAAACCTGTACATAAGCATAAAAGGACTGTAACCAGTACTTGAATGCTTCGCACTGTTATAAGCAAATTCTATCATAGGTAGATAATCTTCCCATGAAGACTGTCTCTTAGAAACATATGCCCGAAGCATATCTTCAACCAATTGGTTGACCTCTATATTGCCATCAGATTGTGCATGATCTCATACTTAGAGTAGTTTCTAACTTCTAAAAAACAAGTGTCCAGAAGTTACTTGTAAACTTCGAGTCCCTGTCATTGACTATGTCAGAGGGCAAACCATACAGCTTAAATAAGTCATCCACAAACTCGTGAGCCAGCTGAACAGCTGAGATGGTTGTTCTAGTAGGTAAGAATCTAGCCATTTTTATCAGACGATCCACTATGACCCAAATGGAGTCATGACCCTTGCACGTTCTTGGCAAACCGGTAATAAAATCCATGGAAATACTTTCCCATTTATTACCTGGGATTTGCAATGGCTATAATAAACCCATGCTTCTAAGGCGTTCTACCTTAGTAACCTAACAAACCCGACAACTACCACAGTTTTCAATAAATGCATGCATCTTAGGCCAATAAAAGGTATGCTTCACAAGAGATAGAGTCCAATGTATACCTAGATGTCCAGCACTAGGAGCATCACGACACTCCCAGAGAATCTTGGATCGAAGATCCGAAACATCTGACACACATATCTTTCCATTCCAAAACAACAAGCCGTTCCTAATCATCCACTGACCTCTCGCCGCCTGTACAATAGGTGGCACAATCCCTGAGTCCTGGTCAACCATGGAGCTCCCATCTTGGACTTTCTACCAATAAGAACTGAAATGACTATCAGTTGCGCAAATCCCTCTCAAGGATTGAAATAGGTCTGAGGATATTTTTGTAAATGACATAGCATTTACAAACTTGACTCGACTTAAGGCATCCGCCACACTATTCAGTGAACCCTTTCAATAACGTATTTGAAAATCAAAATCTTGCATTAATTCTGCCCATCTAGCCTTCCGTTCCCACAATTCAGACCCATCGCACACATACTTGATTGGACTGATAATCGATCAATACAAGAAACTTCAAACCATACAAGTAGCGTCTCCAAACCTTCAGAGCATACACAACCGCATAGAACTCTTTTTCTAGTATGGGCCAATGATATTGGGTGTCATCTAGCTTCTTACTCTCAAAAGCTACAGGTCTGTCCTCTTGGGATAAAGCTACCCCAATCGCAAATCACTCGCATCAGCCTCTAAAACATAAGGCCAGGTAGGATCGGGTAATGCAAGAACGGGCGCTTCCTTGATAGTTAACTTCAAGGTTTCAAAAGCCTTGTTCAATGCATCATTCCAAGAGATCGGCTTGGTAGACCCGCATCCACGACCTTTCAATATGTTTGTCAGGGGTGCCGTGATGTGTGAATAATCACACACAGACTTCCATAGAAATACCGTGAGTCTTAGGAAAGAATGAAGTTGTTTCACAGTCTGAGGGATAGGCCATTCTAAGACCTTCTGGATATGATCCAGATCAATGTTAATACCTTTAGAAGAAATCTTGTTTCCTAAGTAAATGATCTCCTTCATAAAGAAGTCACATTTACTCATCTTGGCATAGAGCTTATGCTGTCTTAGAATAACTAAGACAATCCGAAGGCGTCCTATGTGATCCTCTAGCGTTCGCCTATATACCAAGATGTCATATAAGAACACGACAATGAATTGGCCCAGAAAATCTCAGAACAAATTGTTCATCATTTGCTGGAAGGTGGCAGGAGCATTGGTCAAACCAAAAGGTAAAACGAGAAACTCGTAGTGGCCATACCTAGTTCGGAATGCGGTTCTATCTATGTGTTTAGCATAGATATGGATTTGGTGATAACCCATACGCAAACAATCTTAGTGAAATACTTCACTCCTGCCAAACAGTCTATCAAATCATCGGAACGAGGAAGAGGGTATCGATTCTTAATTCTCACTTTATTCAATCATTTATAATCTATACACATTCTCCACGAAGGATCTTTCTTCTTTCTTAAGAGGACAAGTGCTCCCCAAGGTGATTTACTTGGGCGAATATAGCCCATATTCAGATAATCCTATAGCTGTGAAGCTAACTCATCCTCCTCAAGCTGGCTCATCCTATAAGGTGAAACACTAATAGGTTGAGCCCCAAGTACTAAATCGATGCGATGGTCTACTGCCCATTCTAGAGGTAAACCTTCTGGCAGTTGAGCAGGGAATACATCCATGAAATCATGTAACAACGTTCTCAATTCACGATGTTTAAACACACTTAAATCATTCCTGTTATTAACAAAGACAACAAATGAAGAAAGCGGAATCAAAACACACTGATACACATCATAATGAGAAGTGTTTAATATATTCACAAGTTGCATCGCAGATACAATAGGTCCTTGAGAAGAGGGAATATTATCACACTGAATACAAAATTGGGTGTCCTTATCCAAAAAAGAAAGAGTATGTTCCTTCCATCCAATCCGAATATCGTGGGTTTTAAACCACTCTATTCCGATTAACAAGTCCACATGCTCCAAGTGCATGACATAGCATGTAAGAGCCGCTGTGTGGTCTTGAATCTGGATAGAAAGCACTTCAATCTTGCGATCCCAAAACTGCTTTCCAGCTCAAAGCCACACCTCATAGGTGTGATCGCTAGGTATCATGGATAGCCCCATATTCTGCACAAGTTTGTAATTAACAAAGTTGTGAGAGCTGCCCGGGTCAAAGAGAATGTGAACTCTTTGGTCCCTAACCTCTCCATAAACTCGGAAAAGATCATGGGAATCAAATAACAAATTATTAAAAGTGTGATTACAAGAAAGTGGGCAGGTAATAACATTTACAGAAATACCTGTCATCGAAACTTGATTAGCTCCCTTAGCTTTGGTACCTGGACCCGCATGGAGCTTCGGTCCTGGCACTTGCTTCTGATTCTTGCACTTAGGAAAATCATTCCTAGTGTGGCCCCGCTCCTTGCATATGAAGCAACGTCCCTCTCTCTTTAGCTTCAAGGTATGAAGGAAACGGGCACGACCATTCTTCGCCTGAGTCGAATGTTTCTTGGAGGTGTTGTCTAAAGACTTCGACTCCCTGGTGCCAATGGTAGACTGGAAGAACTTCCTCTTGTTCTTCCCACCTATGTCGGCAACTGTGGTTCCCTTTACACTGGCCATGGTATCATCATAGATGCGCCTCTTGCAACGTGGTATACTTGTTGTTCTTGATCTGTAACTTGTACGAGTCAGGCAAACCATCCACAAAGAAACCTAACAAGGTCACTAGATCCACCTTTGTAGCTCTGGTCTGCAAATCCCGAAACCTTTGAAGGTAAACCTCAAAAGTCAGATTCAGCTTGGACATATCGAGGGCTTTAAGCTTGCCTACGATATCATAATCTTCCTCTTTCTTCAGAAACTCCTTCTTGAAGACCTCTTCGAATTCTATCCATGTTGCAGGCTTGGGTTGGAGTTCCTCCCACCACAATAAAGCCTTTCCTAACATAAACCTAAACCTTGCTACAAGCTATATTTTCTTGTCATCTGGATAAGGGTGAAACTGGAAGTGTACTTGCCATTTGTGCAACCAAGTGTCAACAACCTCCTTGGTACAAGACTTCTGATCTCCGGGAAAAGGATCTGGAGTGATGTTTGGACCTAACATTGAGGCCATGGCATCCACATGCGTGAGCGCTTGAACAGTGCTGGTCAAAAGTGTGATTGTAGTCTGAATCCCTTGGAGTTGTTGTGTCAACCCCGTTTGATTCGTGTTAACCTGCTCAAACTTTTCATCAAGAGCAGTGGTGAATTCACTTAAGGCTTTCTTCATTATCAAATCATTGTAGAGACCCTGGTCATCCTCCGCATGGTAGTTCATATCCTGGTCTCCCATCGCAAGCTCGGGGTCTACAGAATTAGCCATAATTGAATCGAACTGATGAAGAAAATAGGCTGAGAGAAGAGAAGGAATAGGTGGGCTCGAAACTAGGAGACCGGACCAGAGAAAAAAGCTGTCGAAATAGAGTGGGATGAGAGAAATGTGAAGATAGTGGGAGAGAGGAAAGGAGTCTCGCTTGAGGCTTTCTCACAAGCACAATGGGGGAGTACACACAAAGGTGGAGGCTGAAAACAGTTTTCCTCTTCTTAGTTGTGTAAGCCAAAAGAACTCTAGTACAAAGAAATAGAAGAACCCTGTATGTGGGTCTCAAACCAAACTCAAATAACTAAGGTGGCATACTAACTGAGCCACGAACTAGTGTAGATAAGGATAGCTATCATCCAGCTATTATTCGTGGGCGGTGTACCAACCGCATCTCCAGCTAAGAAGTCGGTGACATAAATACACAACGGTCACCCTGGCATATCGTGAGTGGAGCTCGATATCTCAACACTCCCCCTCGAGCTCAATCCCAATTCCTGCACACCAAGCTAGTCTCTGAACTTGCGCAGCTTCTCTACGCCCACAATGCTTTCGTGAATATGTCAGCTACCTGATCCTTTGTGCTGACATAAACTAGATCAATAAGACCTAGTAACACTTTCTCCCGCACATAGTGATAATGCACCTCAATGTGCTTTGTTCTAGCATGAAAGACTGGGTTCTTTGCCAAGTGTATACTGCTCATGTTGTCACAATAAATGACAACTGGCCCATCTGTAGACTGATGCATATCATAGAGTAGCTTGTGCAACCAAGCTACCTCACATACAGCCATTGCTGCACCCCTGTACTCAGCCTCTGTGCTTGACAAGGCAACTGTAGGCTGTTTCTTGCTACTCCAAGTGACTGGAGCACTCCCAAAAGAGAACACATATCCACTAGTAGATCATCTATCAGAAATACTACCAGCCCAATCAGCATCAGTGTATCCATGCAACTGTATCTGAACCCCAGCCTCATAAAATAGCCCATACTGCAATGTGGACTTCACATACCTGAGTATGCGTCTAGCTGCATCTAAATGCGGTTTCCTTGGAGCGTGCATAAACTGACTTACCAACCCAACAGCATAGCTCAAATCTGGCCTGGTAATAGTCATGTAAATCAAACTTCCTACTATGCGTCTGTACATAATAGGGTCTTCCAGAATCTCACCTACATCTGCGCTCAGCTTCACATTCTGCTCCAAAGGAACTGAAATAGGCTTACAGCCTGTCATCCCATATTTGGACAGCATGTCCAGTCCATACTGCCTCTGCAAGAGCTGTATCCCACTTGGTGATCTAATCACCTCAATGCCCAAGAAATAACGCAGCTCTCCCAAATCCTTCATCTCAAAGTTCTGCCTCAATAGCATTTTCACATGAAGGATATCTTCATCACCCCTGTGATGATCAATTCATCAACATAAATGACAAGCAGCATAATCCCTTTCTCTGTTTTTCTCACATAGAGTGAGAAATCTGCCTTGGAAATATGAAAGCCAATAGTGACAAGATACTGTCCTATCTTGTCAGACCATGCTCTAGGTGCTTGCTTCAAGCCATACAAGGCTTTCTTTAACCTGCAAACAAACTCAGGATGAGTAGCATGAACATAAGTTGCTGGCTGCTCCATAAAGACCTCTTCTTGCAAATCACCATGCAAGAAGGCATTCTTTACATCCATCTGATGTAAAGACCATCCCTTTGATGCAGCCATAGCAATGGCTGCTCTTACGGTTGCCATCCTTGCAACCGGGCTGAAAGTTTCTTCATAATCAATGCCATATGTCTGTGCATACCCCTTGATAACTAATCTTGCCTTGTATCTGTTCACAGAACCATCTGCATTGTGCTTCACCTTATAAACCCATTTACAGCCAATTGCATTCTTGTCTTTAGGGAAAGGCACCAATTCCCATGTAGCATTTGCATCCAAGGCATCCATTTCTTCATCCATGGCTTTCTCCCATTTTTCATTTCCCATGGCTTGCTCAAAAGAAGTGGGTTCTGGTTCCTGTATCACTTTGACCATATAGGCATAGTGAATGGCTATAAATCCATCATATTTCAGCCTATCCACAGGATACCTAACCCTGGTAGACCTGCGCAAAATAGGCTCACTTCCAGGTGCTCTCAAAACATCCCTGGTCTTCCTTACTCCAGGTGTAACAACAGAAGGAATACCCAACTCATCATCAATGCTCTGTTCTGAGCCACTGGATTCACCATCCACACAAGAGTGACCTGCATTCACATCAAACATGGGCTGATCTATCTTCTCTTTTCCTTTTCGTGACACCTGCATACCACTCTCTGCATTGCTTTGAGGAGATTCTCCTTATCTCAATCTGCCTGTCCATGGCGAAGTATGTGAACCACTACTAGAGGACACTCCAGGTCCACTAATATTTTGTGATTGCTACTGTGAATTCTGTGCAACATTACCATTTTGTGCATCTACATCAATCATCACATTTACTGGTTTATACCAGCTGCTCATCTCATCAAAAACAACATCTCTGCTCACTGTAAACTTACGAGTAGAGGGGTTATAGCATCTATACCCTTTCTGCTGCAGAGAATAACCAATAAAGACGCACTTCTCAGCTTTTGGATCCAACTTGGACCTCAACTCATTTGGCACATGGACATAGGCAATGCAACCAAAAATTTTCAAATGAGAAATATCTGGTTTCCTACCAGTATACATCTCCTCTGGCATCATGCCATGTATTGCTGTAGTGGGAGTCCTATTCATTATATAAATTGCTGTAGCAACTGCTTTAGCCTAATAATAATCTGGTAGATTTTTTTCATTTAGCATAGCCCGAGATACCTCTCCAATATGCCTGTTTTTCCTTTCTACAATTCCATTTTGCTGTGGGGTATGACTGCATGAATATTGCTGCTTTATACCATGCTCCTGCAAGAACCTTGCAAACTCATTTGAGAGGTACTCTCCCCCTCCATCTGACCTTAGGCATTTTATTTGCAGGCCTGTTTCTTTTTGAACCATAGCTTTGAAAGCTTTGAAGTGCCCAAACACTTCACTTTTCTTTTTCATAAAATACACCCAAATTTTTCTGCTGAAGTCATCAATAAATGTGACAAAATAGTGACAGCCACCAATAGATGCAGCTTTAGTAGTCCACACATCAGAGTGGATTAATTCCAATGGCTTTTTACTCTCTTGAACATGCCCAGGAAAAGGTTTCCTTGCCTGTTTTCCAAATTGACAGGCTTCACACACCTTATGCATTTCTGCAACCTTGAATTTAGGTAATCCTGCAACAATATTTTGGGCTTGCATTGATTTAAGTCACTGTATATTAACATGACCAATGTGTTTGTGCCAGATATCAATATCTGCAACTACACCGGTCCCATGTGCAAACATTGCTGCACTCAATTCAGGCATGTCCGCATCCAACGTAAACATCCTGCCCTTCTTCTTTCCTTTTGCTATCAAGCGACCATTATTTTTCATATCCTCAACAAAGCATCCATGAGGATTAAATCTGACCTGCAAGCCCTGCTCAACCATTTGACCAACAGAAACCAGGTTCTTGGTGATGTTCGGGACATGAAATACATCAGACAAGTATTTCTTTTTCCCATCCTGCATAGACAAAGGAATTTTGCCAATCTGCACAATAGGATGTGCAGTATCATCACCAGTCTCCACAAATCCTGGTTTTTCCATTTTCCTTGCATCCTGCATCCATTCAGCATGACCTGTCATGTGGTTTGACGCACCTGAGTCAACATACCACACATCATTGCTTTCTTCTGCACTTGTCACAGAATTTGTCATATGCTGTACCATAAACAAATGCTCATTTCTGTCATCACCCTGTCTACTAGAGGATGCATAATTGCCTTGCTGCAATTTTCCATTCATAATGTCATTCTGCTTTTTGTAGCAGTCTTTAGCCATATGCCCCATTTTACCACAGTAGTAGCATTCAACATTGCTGTTTGCATTTTGGCCTCTCTGCCATCCACCACGGCCTCTTTGGCTCCCCCTGCCTCTAGAGTTACCACGTCCTCCTGCATAGGACTGGTTTTCTTGCGTTTGCGGCATATTCTGATTTCTACCACGGCTTGCAGATCGACCTCCTCTACCTCTACCTCTACCTCTGCCAGCATTTGAGTAGAAGACAGTTTCTTTTAAAGTTCTTGCTGAAGAAGATGCACCACCATTTCTCTGCTCTTCAGAAATAAGAAGAGCAATCAACTCCTCAAAATCAGGAAATTTTTCACGGACGGCAATGGATGTCCAGAACTGTGCATAATCCTTTCCTAGACCATTCAAGGTCACAGAGACTAAATCGTCATCATCCACTGGCGACCCAATGGAAGCAAGTGCATCTGCAATTTTCTTCACCTTCATGTGGTAGTCATTGATGCTCATATTTTCTCTCTACACATTGTGCAGCTCTTGCTTGAGGTGCATTTTCTTGGCCTGCGTATTTGTGCTGTACATTTTAGCCAAAGTATCCCATGCCACCTTTGGCGTACTTGCATCTTGAATATGCACAATCATGGAGTCCGAAATATTGATAGACAGCCAGTACATAACTTTCTTGGCTCTCTCATGCCATCCTTTGAATGCTTGCATTTCTTGTTGATTGGGAACATTAGGAAGAACAGGTTCTTCTTCATTTCCTGTAATGAACTCCCAATAGCCTTTTCCCATCAAGAAATTCGTCATTCTAAACTTTCATGCCTGGAAGTTATTCTTATCAAGCTTTTCAGTGACAATCTGTGAAAGAGAATCAGATGCCATTACAGAACACTGCAAAATATTCTGTCACTGCAAAAACACAGCTTTTGCCTCACATGGGCAGATCTGCAAACCTGACGAAAGTGGTATTTCACCACACAGTCACTTCCTAGTGACGATTTTGCATCAACAGGCAATAAGGATGATTCTGCAACTCCCAATATCTCTGTGCACAGGCATACGATGCAATTTCTGCGGCAACTTTTCACCGACCTATAGAACAGTGGTCGCATAGCAAAAACAGGGCCTTTTTCTGAGTGCCTGTGGAGAACTTTTGCCTCCAAAACGGGCCCCGAAATGACCTCAAATCAGAAAAATAAAGTCACACCGCGCCACACCGCGAAGGGCGTCTCAATATGAGACAGTGCACTCTTGCACTTCCGGCTATGCTACCTACAGAGATTTGCTCCCAATCTCGAAAAAGGAAAGCAACACTGGTCCTCTTACCAGGACACTGCGAACTTGGTTTTCTTTCTTGAGCTCCTTACCACGAACAAGGCTTTGATACCATGTGAAGATAGGGAAGGAGTCTCGCTTGAGGCTTTCTCACAAGCACAATGGGGGAGTACACACAAAGGTGGAGGCTAAAAACAGTTTTCCTCTTCTTAGTTGTGTAAGCCAAAAGAACTCTAGTACAAAGAAATAGAAGAACCCTATATGTGGGTC
The DNA here is from genome assembly GCF_047967505.1 of Dipteris shenzhenensis. Classification (NCBI taxonomy): domain Eukaryota; kingdom Viridiplantae; phylum Streptophyta; class Polypodiopsida; order Gleicheniales; family Dipteridaceae; genus Dipteris; species Dipteris shenzhenensis. The sequence goes on from NC_141600.1 coordinate 26,374,434, forward strand.
TCAAACCAAACTCAACTAACTAAGGTGGCATACTAACAAAGCCACGAACTAGTGTAGATAAGGATAGCTGTCATCCAGCTCGTGGGTGGTGTACCAACCGCATCTCTAGCTAACAAGTCGGTGACATAAATACACAACGGTCAACCTGGCATATCACGAGTGGAGCTCGATATCTCAACAAGAAAGAGGCTGGCTAGTCGGAAAGAAGAAGGGTCTAGTGGAGGCTGTCACCGAGCTACTTATTGGCATGTATGGAAATCTACAGCAGGCGATACCTAAGAGTGGAATCATCAAGAGGGGTGTAGAGGGGTAGAGTCTTGCACACGGGTCATGATAAGGGGAGGAGCTGATGCTGCACTATGCTTTAGAATAGGTGGGTGCAACTCTTAGAGAGCTCAGCTTTCAAAAAAGCCCACCCTCCTAAGTTGGAGGGGTGGTGCTTTTTTTAGCATGCAACCCCCCCCTCGAATTAGCACAGCCTTCCCTGTGACCTACTCCAACCCATGGCGCACCCTACAACTCACCCCTTGGTTGCAAACTGCTCCAACGAACTACTCTAGCCTATGGCGCTCTCCTGGTCTTGCGCAGAGTCTGATCGTAAGTCTGATCGTACCTAGGTTCAATCGAAGCTCCGCCTCTGCCTCAACGATCATCCCATATCTTCCCTCCTACAAGCACCTCTCTCCTGCAATCTCACTCCCCTGCAATCATTCTTTGGCCCTCTCGAGCTACTGCAAGGTAATGAACATGAATTTCGAAATTAGGGCATACCTGGAGAAAAAATCGTCCAAAATTCTCGCAACAGAAGTTCCTACCTTAGGAGTTGGCTCTGATACCAACTGACACGACACCAACGTTCCTGAAACCTCTGGTCTGCAACCAAACACAAGAACACACCAACGTGAGGAATCTGAGCAGGCTGCTCACCACCCAACCATGACATCTATGGGATGCGATCCCAAATCAGGAGATGTCCCCTCCAAGCCATGAGCTAAGCTACTGGCACATACTCCCAACCAGATCCTAACCAACTAGTGTCCCATACCACCAGGTGGTGCTGTGAAGCCTGGGATCTACTGCTGGGTCTTGGGCTACATTATGATGCAGGCCCGCATCCGTGACTCATCAGACCTAGCACATGGGAATGAGACTTGCTCCCATCGGCTCCCTGAGAACTGAACCTCTGAGCCCCTTATATAGACGGGCCCCAAGTGCCAAAAATAGCAAAGACCCCTAATCGGTTTGTACCCTTGCCACTCAACCCGAGAATCAAGCTTGCCTAGCTCTAAACCTCCCCAGGCTACCTGAGCTAGTATTGTATACCCATTACACGTTAGATACCAATCCGTGCACATGACAGATAGGAACTAGAAATTGTACATTTCATTCAGCTCCAACAATGTTAACCTTCCAAGCAGCTTTATTAACATGAAAGGCAGGCATCAAAGGACATTAACTCTGCAAAACAGAGAAAATCTTGCAAGATGAGACTAACATCATACTTGAAGAGATAACCTGAGGACCTTTTCTGATATGGACTCCTTTTCTCGCTAGATAAAATGCAAGAGAATGTGTATAGTAGGGCTAACTTTCTTTTCCAGCACACAGCCGAGGTAGTAAGGTAGCATTTTCTGGATTTGTCAGTTGCCCACATGACTTGGTGGAATTGGGAGAAGCTGTAAGTATTATTGCGAGCTAACCAATCACCTAATAGAATAAGTAATTTCAAAAGCCCCATCGGGCTAGGAGCACATCTTTTTGTATGGTCCACATCACTCTCATTGAAGAGGAGAATGCCTTGTCACTATACCTAGCCATTTTAAGTAGCCCTTGTGTTAGTCTCCTAATCTATTAGCCCAGTCTCTTAATCTATTTTGTTAGCCTCCTAATCTCTTCCGAGGTACCACATTTGGTATTCTTGCCCAATTGGTGCCTCATTTTGGCCCGTGAGCATGTTACAACAACAAAGGATAGAGGTGCCGTCGTAGATTTTTCTCTCCAAAGCCTTGTTTAGCTACTTGATTTCTAGTCAGTGAGTCAACCTCAAATCACTACTTTCATTCATATCTGCATTGCCAATAGGCTTCCATGTTATTTGGGTAACCCAAGACTCTTGCTAGGTTTCTATCAAGCTCCACTTCGGGTCACTATCCAGATCCTACTTTTGGATGCCTATAGGATTACCTGAGACTCTTACCAAATCTGAGTTTGGGTTTCTATTACAAGGTTGCCTATCCAAAATTCGACTTCATTGAGAAGCCTGAATCTAGATTGTTATATTACATGCTCCTCATACGAAGGCTCACATGTGAGGCACTGACCACGAAGGCTCCCACTCTTTGACTGAATGCCCAAATGTCAAATGAGTTGTTCTATCTACTAATAAGAAGATTGAATCATAGGCATAGTGAATTATTCGTAAAGAAACTAAGGCCATGCCAAATTCTAAGGATGCACTCACACACATGCAAGAGGTGTTAGAGGTATAGAGGGTGAAACCATAGAGGGAAAACAAGATGAATTTCATTCATGTGGCCTGCTTGAGATGGAGTGCGAAAAAGGGGCAAATTGAAAGGGGGAGAGAGAGAGAGAGAGAGAGAGAGAGAGAGAGAGAGAGAGAGAGAGAGAGAGAGAGAGAGAGAGAGAGAGAGAGAGAGAGAGGAGGATTTCAAGGGATACAAATAGCAAATGCAACGAGATATTGCACGAAAAAGGAGAGAGAGAAGAAGAAGAAGGTGAATGATATTTAATCATTCATATGGCCTACCCAAGATCAAAAAAGAGAAAAAGAAGACACTGAAGATGGTGTGTAGGAAGAGAGAGCATGAGGGGGGGGAGAGGGGAGAGTAAGTAGAGAAAAAGGTGGAGGATTTCAAGGGAAAGAAATAGAAAGTGGAGAAAAAGGTGGTGGGCTCCAAGGGAAAGAAATAGAAAGAAGGGGAGGTGGACCAATCATAAAATTTAGACTTTCACAAAAAGAAATATATGGATTTTGGCTTTCATGGAACACACTGGTCACTATACCCTCCCCCCCTAGGGTAGGCCAAAAAAGAAATGAATCGATACCAAAAAAAGAAATGAATTGAGGTGTCGATGAAGTTTCCTTAATGATTCACGATGAATATATCAGGTGACAACTCGATTATTCAACTAGTGTTCTCTCTCTCTCTCTCTCTCTCTCTCTCTCTCTCAGTGCTCAAGTGGGATCTCACCTCAGCTTGCTTTCTTCTTTGGGTGGCATTGTTTGAGTTGCCTTTGACTAAGACATTCTGAAGATTAGGAATATGAGCATGCATTGTGATGCTCTTATAGAAATTTTTGAGATTGGTGAGGACAAGGGAGGTTTGACGTCAAGGTATCGATGAAGAGTCTATGTGGGCTAACTGCAAGCTTGTGTAAACAATGGTAGTGACTGCTAGTTGTGGGCTTTGATAAATTGATAATGAAGGCATCAAACCAACTAGGGCGAGTATGTGGTGCTGAGGGTGTGAGGTTGAAGAAACTCTTGAGGCTTCAATAGTGGAAGATATACTAGGCGTTCTTGGTCTTGCAACTTCCTCTAAATTGCTCGATGGATACCATCAAACAACTCTTGATTCCTACTAGATCTATTGTTCGATGGAGAGTCTATGTGGGCTGATTGCAAGCTTATATGTAACAATGGTAAAGACTATTAGCTGTGAGCTTTGATAAATTGATAAGGAAGGTATCCAACCAACTACGGCGAGCGTGTTGTGAATGATGTGAGGTTGAAGGAATTGCTAAGGCTTTCAATAGTGGAAGATTAAATAGGCCTTCCTTGTCTTGCAACTACCTCTGGAAGGGTCAATGGATAACATCAAACAAATCTTGATTCTCATTAGATCTCTTTTGATTTGATGTTGAGTGAGATGGAATAGCATGTGGTGAACTAGAATCAAGACCTTTTCCCCTAGAACTCCTTCACCAGAGAGGATTTGATGTGTCATTTCCTTGTTGGTCGAGAGGATTCATAGGAGGTATACAAAGGTCAGCTGGGAACTTCTTTGAAAATTGATTTATAGTTTGATCATATTCTTCTTGCTTGGGTTCCTACAAGCTAAATCTTGTGTGGAAATGCTAGTATCTTGTATAGAGACACTATAAGCTTTGATAAATTGATCAATTTCAAAGGACAACTAATGGATGAGGCTTTGCAAACCCGTTGCTTGCATTAGCTTGCCAGACCTATGTCTCTCTTGTGGATGGAAGTTTTAATGAATCTGGCAAATTTGCATGGTGGGGCTACTTTGACTCTCCAATTTGATGGGATTCTGATGAGGTTTCCTCAATGTGTGAGGGGCTTTAGAAAATCAAGGTAGTGAAGTCCTACGATAGGCTTTCCTCCTAAGGAAAGTGCTTTCACTGAGAATCCCATCGAGCTAAAAATTTATGCGTACCCAATGAATCCTTGAGAATCTTAGAGAGATGACAATGAAGGAAAGGAGTCCCCTTGGAACTCTTTGGTTTTGGACAACACTTGAACACCTAATTGGGAGCCACTGATGAAACTACAGGTAAGCAATGCAAATGTTCTTTCTTGGCTTAGTCACCCCTTGAACAACTAGTCATGCTATTGATGAGCCAAAGGGTAAGAGCTATGAAGGTGGAATAGCTTTGTTCAAATAAACATTCAACACTCAATCACGCTTCTGATAAGAACGAGTGTAATGGTGTGGATTCCGAACTGCACAAACCGAACCCATTGTTAAATATTGTGAAGGGAAATTTTATGTATATTATAAATTATAATACTATACTTCTATTCTTCTTGTCGGTCACATGCAAGGAGAGTTGAAATCTGAATGTAGTTTTCATATGTACCTTGGTTGTATCCTTCTTGCCAATCCCATGGGAGGAGAGACAAAATCTTCCAAGGTATTGGTTGAGAGGATCTTTGATTTGAAAACACCTAGATTAATTCAAGTTGGGTGTTTTGATGGAACCATTATAAGTGTCTAAGACGATTTTGATCTATCTAATTACTTGCCTAAGCAAGAGATTAGACCTTGTGTCTTGGTTACCATTAAAAGGTTTTCCAATCCATTTCATGTTCAAGATGGGATCTAGATTGTCTTTGAAGGTGAATTACCAGTATCATTGGCAAAACTACCAAATCTTATCATTGGGATGATTTTGAGGATCTAATTTCTGAGTCCACTCATAGTAGTTTAGGTGTCCTAAACTCGACATTGGGATGATCATGAGGATCTAATTTCTAATTCCACTCATAGTAGTTTAGGTGTCCTAAACTAAACAACCAGATTTGAGCCACTAATGGGTGTGGCCTTTCGATTTGTGTAGTTAGTGCAGAAGCATCTTGAAGCTCTTTAACTAATGATATTTGAGGTAGGTAAGTTATGGATATTCTTTCATAATTGGATGGCAAGTGTGATTTAGATGTCAAAGGTTGATTACAAAGTTGTCAGTTTGAATCTAGTTATTGAATTCGCTCATCAAATTCAACCATCAATCACCTAGATTATATATATAACAAGACCTATCTAAAGTTGTTTTTGAGATTGCCTATACTTGCCAGGGATGTTAGTTTTGTTAAGAAGCTAAACTTTTATGTTGGTGTCGAAAGTTTGTATGCCACGATAAAAATAAATGTTTGAAACATTCCCTAGGATTTGAAACTTTTATGAGAAAAAATATAAAGTTTTGCCACGGTATTTACATTTTTTCGTTCAAAATAAAAAAAGAAAAAATATAAAAAGGTACTACACTCTACTAATATTGTGAAACTAAAAAAATGATCTATAAAACTTTCACCAAGATTTTATTTTTATATATAAGCATAGCTTCGATAAAAACATCCTTGCTACTTGCATTCGAAATTATTTGCAGCAATTTCAACATGTTTGATTTTTAAATTCATTGCTTGTTGGGTGGCTCTTTTATGTTAACATGTGGTGACTCCTTGGTGGCTGGATCAGTTTGTCTTGAGCTTCGATACCCGAAACACATTGATCCCTTGAGCATAGGAGCCATTTATCTTTGTTTAATCTTCACTACCTAAAAGGCAAGGTAGCACATATATGGAAGCCTATAAGTGTCTTCAATCACACAAAGTGTTTTCTTTATTTGACAAGCATTCTACATTCTAGATCGCTCTTCTTTGTGCACATAGTCTACTGTAGTGAAAGAACAATTACTCAAATGGAAGTATTGAGTTTGTAGGTGCATCATGGGTGCTCGTAGAACTCTAATAGTGACAACCATTCATAGAACCATAGTTAGTTGGTGAGTAAGTGATTATCTTTGGATAATGGCCTCAAACAGATCCTTCACTGGTATGAGTCTATCTTGTACTTTGAAGGATATCTTTATGTTTGATTTTACCAGTTAGAGCAAGTAGCTGGACATATGCCTCAATCCAAAACCATATTGATTTTCAAAGGTAGGCTATACATTATATGATGGCAGATTTGTTGAAATTATATAGCACGATTGGCTGAATTTTTGAAATGGGCTTAAATATTTTCTTGCAGTGCCAATTGATTCTCTCATTTGTTGATGTATATCACTTTCACAAAACAAAACATAAAAATCAATTTTAAATCTTGAAACTAGTATTATCTTGTGCTCTAGTTCAGTGTTTGATATTTGTTCACATTAGTGGATGAAGATGGAATCTCATGGCAATACCACATGGTAATGAACTCTAACATAACAAACCTTGACAATGAAAATACTTCATGGTCTAGTTCAATGTTTGATATCTATTTCAAATCTATCATATGATGAGTATGAATCCCTCAATATTTTTAATCTAGAGTGTTGGGGTGTAATTTAACTATGGGTGCATTCCACTCGGCCATCTTAATATTATAGCCATGTCCTATGTAGGACCCAAATTGTGATGCTTTCATTCTCTGTGAGCAAAACCATGCATATCAAACTTAGATTCTAAGATCCCAAGGAAGAACCATCAAACATTAGGACACCCTCATACTATATCATTGTCATCAAGCTAGCATAGAATATGGGAACTTCAATTTGCATGTTTATCATCACATGCAGTGACACTTTACTTACACACATAAAATTAGAAGTGAATCAATATTATTTAAAAAATAAGTAAAAAATTAAAGCTCTTATGGAGCTAAAACCAATGTTCATATAGTCAAGCCTAGGAGGGCTAAGGTACCTAATATTGCCAATTATAGGCCAAAAAAGTATTCTAGTTGGATGTCTGACCGTAGTTCTGACGTCATAGAAACTTGGTTGCACAAATGGGAAGAGGATTTTTACATTTGCAAAGTTAGGAATGATATGAAGAAAACCCACAAGGCCACCCACATATTTAATGAGGGAGCAGATAGATGGTGGATAAAACATCAGAGAGATGGAGTGGCATCCGATACTTGGGAGGAAAAAAAATAGTAGAAAACAAGGATTCCAAAGAGAATTTTTTGGGAGGTGCATTTGAGATGAATAGGCCATGAGCACAAATGATGTTGGAGTACTATTTGTCCCTAATGAAATCATTTTCTCTCAATATTTCCCTTGGCATTTTGAGTTGAGTTGAGTGAGCTCTCCTATGTTTGGGACAGGGTCATTGGAACCTAAAGGAGATAACATTTTGCCTTGTTTTGAAGTATTCTCATTAGTGGGAGAGTGCTTGGTTTGTTTGCAAAAACAATGGGTTTATGGTTTTTATTCTGTAAAACTTTTACTTTGAGAGATGGTGTCTTGTCATGTTGCCTTGATTCCCTTGCTAAGTGGTTAGGACATGGAAACTAATGAGTGAACTCTCATGTGTTTGGGCCAAGAACATTGGTACCTAAGGTTGAATCTTGCCTTCTTTACTGGGTCCAAGGTTTTACAGACATGTCATCATACACATATGCACTCTAGCAAAGAGTATTTACAAACTAATCTTTTATGTCTAAAATCCCTTGGGCAAAGAAACTAGTCTTCAACCTTAAATGGAGCTAGATGACCCTTCTAAAGAGGATGGGTACCATGCATATGCTACGTGTTGATCTTGCCAAGTCGATTCGAAATAAGTGGAATCCTTGAGTGTGCATTTTGACTTGAGTTCTAGTAGGATTGTGTACTACAACAACTATGTTGTTGAGATATCAAGCTCTACCCCCGATATATCTCCTGGATGACTATCATTTATGTCACCGCCTATGCTAGTTGTACTCGTGGTGTAGTTAGACTACCACGTATGTTTTTGGTTTGGGTTCACATATGAACCACGTATTCTAGGGTTTGATATATAGGGTATTTCCCTCTTCTATTGTATTGTTGTTGTGTGAAAAAGTGAAGAAAGGCTTCACCCTCCAACCTTGTGTCCTCTCTCTTTTGTGTGGTGTGAAGAAAGCTGAACTTGAGTCTCCTATCTCTCTCCCTTATTATTTACATGGTATCAGAGCCTTGTTCGTGGTAAGGAGCTCAAGAAAGCAAGCCAAGTTTGTGGTGTCCTGGTAAGAGGACCAGTGTAGCTTTCCTATTTCGAGTTTGGGAGCAAATCTCTGCAGGTAGCACAGCCAGAAGTGCAGGAGTGCACTGTTTCAGATTGAGAGGCCCTTCGCGGTGTGACTTTATTTTTCTGATTTGAGGCCGTTTCGGGGCCCGTTTTGAAGGCAGAAGTTCTTCGCAGGTACTCAGAAAAAGGCCCTGTTTTTCGCTGTGCGACCACTGCGCGGCTAGTCGGTGGAAAGGTGCCACAGAAATTGCATCGTATGCCTGTGTGCAGAGATATTGGGAGTTGCAGATTCATGCCTGTTGCCTGTTGATGCAAAATCGTCACTAGGAAGTGACTGTGTGGTGAAATACCACTTTCGTCAGTGTTGCGGATCTGCCCCTGTGAGGCTGTTTGCAGAAGTTTTGCTATTTGCCCTTGTGAGGCATTTGCTGTGTTTACAGGTTGCTATTGCAATTCGTGATTTGTAAAATGTCTGAGAATCTGTCTACCATTGTCAGTGAGAAGCTTGACAAGAACAACTTCCAAGCATGGAAGTTCAGGATGACAAACTTCCTTATGGGAAAGGGAGTTTGGGAGTACATCAGTGGTGAAACGGCAGAACCAGTGTTGGGTGCTGCTCCCACTCCTGCTGAATTGAAGGCCTTTAAAGAATGGCATGAAAAAGCCAGAAAATGCTTGTATTGGCTGTCTGTTAGCATTTCAGATTCTATGATTGTGCATATACAGGATGTAGAGACACCTAAGGAGGCATGGGATACATTGGTGAAGCTGTATAGCACAAATACCAAAGCACGAAAGATGCAGCTAAAGCAGGAGTTGCACAATGTGCAAAGGAAAAATATGAATATAAATGAGTATTCCTTGAAGGTGAAAGGCCTTGCAGATTCCCTTGCCTCCATTGGAGCACCTGTTGATGATGAGGACTTAGTGTCCGTGACCTTGAATGGTCTTGGGAAAGATTATGCACAGTTTCGGACATCCATTGGAGTCCGTGAAACATTTCCTGATTTTCAGGAACTTATTGCTCTCTTGCTGAGTGAAGAGCAAAGGAATGGTGGTTCAGCCACCTCAACTTCTCAAGAGACTGCTTTCTACTCGAATACAGGTAGAGGCAGGGGTAGAGGAAGAGGCCGTTTTGGTGGCCGTGCAGGAAATCAGAACCAACAGCAACAACAGGAAAACCAATCCTATGGAGGAGGAAGTGGTAGTTCTAGAGGCAGGGGGAGCCAAAGAGGCCGTGGTTCATGGCAAAGGAACCAGCAAGTAAATAGCAGCACAGAATGCTATTATTGTGGAAAGCCTGGACACAAGGAGAATACATGCTATAAAAAACAGAATGACATCAAAAGTGGGAAGTTGCAGCAAAGCAACTATGCATCATCAAGTGGGCATGGTGACGACAAAAATGAGCACCTTTTTGTGATGCAGCATATGGTTAACTCCATGTCAGGAGATGCTGCAGCTTGCAATGATGTTTGGTATGTTGATTCAGGTGCCTCTAACCACATGACCAGTCATGGTGAGTGGTTTCATGATGTTAGAAATTTGGATAAGCCAGGTTATGTTGAAACAGGTGATGATACTGCGCACCCAATTACGCAGGTTGGTAAAGTGCCATTGGCTATGCAGGGTGGCAAAACAAAGTACTTGGCAGATGTACTTCATGTACCAAAAATCACTAAGAACCTGGTTTCAGTTGGCCAGATGGTTGAGCAAGGTCTGCAGGTTAGATTTAATCCTGATGGATGCTTTGTTGAGGACTTGAAAAATAAGTGCCACTTGGTTGCGAAAGGCAACAAAAATGGCAGAATGTTCACCTTGGATGTTGATATGCCTGAGGTGAAAGCTGCTATGTTTGCGCATGGGAGAGGTGTCATTGCAGATATTGAGATATGGCACAAGCGCATTGGGCATGTGAATATACAAAGGCTAAAATCTATGCAAACGAAAAACATTGTTGCAGGTTTGCCTAAATTCAGAGTTGAGGGAATGCAAAAGGTATGTGAAGCATGCCAAATGGGTAAGCAGGCCAGACATGCATTTCCCAAAAATGCTAAGGTGAGCAGAAGACCTTTGGAAGTGATCCATTCAGATGTTTGGACAACCAAAGCTGCTTCTATTGGTGGATGCCATTATTATGTGACATTTATTGATGACTACACTAGGAAGGTGTGGATTTATTTTATGAAGCACAAAAGTGAAGTGTTCAGCCATTTCAAGGCTTTTAAGGCCATGGTTGAAAAAGAGAAAGGTGTGCATATTAAAGTGCTAAGATCTGATGGAGGGGGAGAGTACTTTTCAGAAGAATTTTGTGAATATCTGAAAGAACAGGGAATTCAAAGGAAGTACTCATGCAGGTCTACCCCTCAGCAGAATGGGGTTGCAGAAAGGAAGAACAGGCATATTGCAGAAGTAGGACGAGCGATCCTAAATGAGAAAAACATGCCTGATTATTTTTGGGCTAAAGCAGTAGCAACTGCTGTTTATATTATGAACAGAACCCCCACTGCAGCTGTCCATGGCATGACGCCTGAAGAAATGTATACAGGCCAAAAACCAGATATTTCTCACTTGAAGGTATTTGGTTGCATAGCTTACATTCATGTTCGTGATGAGAAGAGAACAAAGCTGGATCCAAAGGCAGAAAAATGCATCTTTATTGGATATGCTCTGCACCAGAAAGGGTATCGCTATTATAACCCTTCCACCCGCAAAATGCATGTGAGCAGAGATGTTGTTTTTGATGAAATGAGCAGCTGGTATGCACCAACTGTTATGGTAGGAGATGCAGATGCAGGAAATGGGAATGCTGCAATAAATGCAGAGCAGCAATCTCAAGCCTTGAGTGGACCCAGAGAGTCCTCTACTGGTGGATCTAATGCATGGACAGGGAGATTGAGATCTAGTGAATCGTCACATGGTAGCCCTGATAGTGTTGTGCAGGTATCACATAAGGGAAAAGAAAAAGTAGACAATGCTCCAGTGTTTGATGTGTCTGCTGGTAGCTCTCATGTTGATGGAGAGTCAAGCGGCTCTGAAATGAGCCTTGATGAGGAACTTGGGATTCCTTCTATTGTTACACCTGGTGCAAGGAAAAGCAGACATGATTTAAAGACTCCTACAACTGATCCAGTTGTACGGAGGTCCACTCGTATTAAGTATCCAATTGACAGGCTGAGATATGATGGGTATACAGCACATCACTATGCTTATATGGTCAAGGTTCTAGAGGAGCCAGAGCCCACATGTTTTGAGGATGCAGCAGGGCATAAAAATTGGGAAGCAGCTATGGATGAAGAGATGGCTGCCTTGGATGCAAACCACACTTGGGATTTGATGCCTTTGCCTCATGATAAGAAGGCTATTGGCTGCAAGTGGGTTTACAAAGTAAAGCACAATGCTGATGGGTCTGTTAGCAGGTACAAGGCAAGATTGGTTGCCAAAGGTTTTGCGCAGACATATGGAATTGACTATGAGGAAACTTTCAGCCCAGTTGCAAGGATGGCAACCGTGAGAGCAGTAATTGCTATGGCTGCTGCAAAGGGATGGTCCTTGCATCAGATGGATGTGAAAAATGCCTTCTTGCATGGTGATTTGTAGGAAGAGGTTTATATGATGCAGCCAGAAGGTTATGAGGATAATTCACACCCCGATTTTGTATGCAGGTTGCGCAAAGCCTTGTATGGCTTAAAACAGGCGCCGAGGGCATGGTCAGACAAGATAGGGCAATATCTTGTCACTATTGGATTTCAGATTTCCAATTCAGATTTTTCACTTTATGTGAAAAGGACAAACAGAGGGATTGTGCTTATAGTCATCTATGTTGATGACTTGATTATTACAGGTGATAGTGATGCAGACATTAATGAAGTGAAGCTGCTGTTGAAGCAGAAATTTGAGATGAAGGATTTGGGAGAGCTGTGTTACTTCTTGGGCATTGAGGTTATTAGATCCCCGAGTGGGATTGCAAAGGCAATACGGTTTGGACATGCTGTCCAAATATGGGATGACAGGCTGTAAGCCTATCTCTATTCCATTGGAGCAGAATGTGAAGCTCAATGCAGAGACAGGTGAGCTTCTTGAAGATATTACTATGTACAGGCGCATAGTAGGTAGCTTGATTTACATGACTATAACCAGACCAGATTTGAGCTATGTTGTGGGGCTGGTGAGTCAGTTTATGCAGGCACCGAGGAAGCCACATTTGGATGCGGCTAGGCGCATACTGCAGTATGTGAAGTCCACATTGCATTATGGACTGTTTTATGAAGCTGGGTGTGCATTACAGGTACATGGATACACAGATGCTGACTGGGCTGGTAGTGTCTCAGACAGGAGATCTACTAGTGGTTTTATGTTTTCCCTTGGGAGTGGTGCCATCAGTTGGAGTAGCAAGAAGCAGCCAACAGTTGCCTTGTCGAGCACAGAGGCTGAGTACAGGGGTGCAGCAATGGCTGCATGTGAGGTAGCTTGGTTATGGAAGCTACTTGCAGATATGGGACAGTCAGTTCATGCAGCAGTTGTCATTCATTGTGACAACATTAGCAGCATCATGCTTGCTAATAACCCAGTTTATCATGCTAGAAGGAAGCACATTGAGGTGCATTATCACTTTGTGAGAGAGAAGGTTCTAGCTTGTGAGATTGATCTTGTCTATGTCAGCACTGAGGAGCAGGTGGCTGATATTTTTACGAAGGCATTGGGTACCAAGAAGCTTCGCAGATTTAGGAGCTTGCTTTTGGTGTACGTGAGATGGATTTGAGCTTGAGGGGGAGTGTTGAGATATCAAGCTCTACCCCCGATATATCTCCTGGATGACTATCATTTATGTCACCGCCTATGCTAGTTGTACTCGTGGTGTAGTTAGACTACCACGTATGTTTTTGGTTTGGGTTCACATATGAACCACGTATTCTAGGGTTTGATATATAGGGTATTTCCCTCTTCTATTGTATTGTTGTTGTGTGCAAAAGTGAAGAAAGGCTTCACCCTCCAACCTTGTGTCCTCTCTCTTTTGTGTGGTGTGAAGAAAGCTGAACTTGAGTCTCCTATCTCTCTCCCTTATTCTTTACATATGTGTCGACCATATACTTTCTCCCTCTTTTATTTAGTGTATCTAGAGTATGGATTTGAAGTGAGAATCTTTAAAAATGTAAAAAGAATTGATATAATTACATAAATATGAAACCAAATTATTTGAAGGAAAATGAAGGGATTGAGTGATAGTAAGCTTTTGAATTAAAAGAATTTAGTATTCTCTAAAATTCAAAGTGTTACATAATCATCAATAGAATGCTAGTACATGCATCATATTGGATATAAAAAATTTCAATACATCGACATAAGGTTAACATGATTTATTTTGGTCATCTTCTTAGAGGTTTCATGGTCCAATGCAAGCTATTTTATGTAAAACTTTAGTAACAAGTTTGTGAGTGTGCAAGGGAAACAAAAATGGAAAATGGAGGAGCAAATACATAAGATATCATGAATTGCATAGATGCAAAAGTTGAAAATACATTCTAATGGAAACTATTGTATGTGTAAAGGGTGCATGTCATTGACATGAAAAATAATTTAGTGTTATATTTGGTTACACAATGTGGCTTCTCATAGGTATCATTTGCTTCAACTTATAGTGAAATATACTAGAGGAGGGCAAAAAATAAAGGCTTTCCAAATTTTACATTTAAAGAAGGGATGTAGTTATTGAACCAAAAATTCATAGTAAGGGTGTATTAAATAGAGAAAAAGAGGCTACAAAGGGGGTTTTTAAATACGTTTTTAATGCATGTTGTACACATGGCTTACACAAGGTGGACCCCTTCAGACTTGATAAACAAATCACCTTCATGTTCCTGTGGGGGTTAAAGGTCACTGTGCCTTAACCCCAGTTATGTACAATACTCAAACACATATATAAATGAATGAAAAGAAGATTAGGGTGGTTCTGCACCCACCAAACTTGTGTGGCTCTCTGTCTCTCTCTCTCCTTCTTCCATTCTTGCTTTTGTTGAGAGCACTCTCAACTGGTATCAGAGCCCGGGTGATCTAGCTGAGCGTGCGTGAATGCTTGAAGCTCAGCAGCTCTGTGGGAGGAAGGAGAAGCTCTGTGGGAAGCTTTGTGGGTGACTTTACTTACATCCGAGTGTGCAGAGACCTTGGAGGAACCTTTGGAAAAGTCACTTTGGCTTTGCGAAGTGGTTTTGAGAGCCTGTTAAGAGCTTTCAAAGAAAAAGTCGTTTTTTGAGCTTTTCCCTGTTCCGTTCGATGTTCCGTTCGATGACAGAGACTCCATATTGACTTGTAGAGGCAACTATTGCTTGCTTTTGGTGTCACATTACTTCAGGAGCTTGGAAACACCTTCATTCTTGAATCTGGGATCATTTCATTGGATTTCTGACTCACTGTGTCAGTTCCTGCGTTTTTTACCCGGGTGTTGGAACTCAAGTTTGGAGTAACCATTTGCAGATCTGTCAGTTCCGGTGGACTCAGGAGGTCCTAAAACTTCTATGTTGCTCATCATTCGCACTCCGGTGGAGTTTACAGATAGCTCTGTTTCCAAAAACGTTTTTCAGTCCGTGTGTTGGACCCAGTGACTGAGACCACGGTTTCCAAAACCGTCTGTCCCATTGCGTTCCGGATGCCCAAAAACCCCTACCTATCAGTTCTTGCGTGATTCGGTGGAGGATTTTCAGAGTTATAAATCTCTGTGTATTCGATTTCGTCTCTCTGTTATGCATTTTTCATACTAAGGTTTTGAAACCTTAGATTTATGCCACATGGCAGTGGATAAGTGTTGACTCCCATTTCTCACTCATCGGTTGGGATTTTGGAGTTCTGGCAGAAGAGAGATATTTGCAGATTTTCTTGCTGAGTCCGATTATGCAATGGCGCCCATGTTTTGAAGCATCTCAGGTTCTATTTTCAGTAGCGCTCATTACCGTGGGACTATGATTTCTTGAGCATACCTTATGCAGATCACTCTGGTTGCAGTTTGAGCAGTGTGCGCTCATTCATGGTATGCATTGGGTTGCAGTGGATGATTTATAGGCCATTTGGATGCATTGCGGTCCTTGTTGGATGCGCTGATAGGCCCAAATTGCCTTCTGGGATGCTATTTTTATGGACGCTTTGCACATGGATGCTATTTTATGCTGAGGGACAGCTTTGACACATTGCAGGTGATGCACTGATAGTGCTATGCTCTCTTGGATGAGATATTATTGATGCATATGCCAGTGGATAGTGTTTATGCTTGAGTCATTTGGCACTTATTGGCATTTTCTTTTGGGCCAGATTTGCTCATATGGATGCATAGTATATGCACATGAGTCAGATGCACCTTTTGATGCTTTGAGCTTTGAATTTTGGTGATATTTCACTCTATTGTGACATACACATTTGGGTGCACCTGGTATTTGGTGTGATTCTCTCTTGCAGGCACTAGCATTTGGGATTTTGCTTTATTTGCATCATGGCATCCTCTTCCATGCCTGAAAAGGAGTTTTTCAGCATTAAAAAGTTTGATGGGACAAACTTTTCTTTGTGGAAAGAACAGATAAGGGATGTGCTTATTCAAAAGAAGCAGATTAAACCCTTGGCAGGGATTAAAGCTAAGCCTGCAAATATGTCTGAGGATGATTGGAATGAGTTGGATGCATTAGCAAAGTCTACTATTAGACTTCATCTTGCAGAGTCAGTTTATTTCACAGTAGTAAATGAGCAGACTACGGAAGATTTGTGGAAGAAATTGTGTGCCACTTATGAAAAGGAAACTACCTCTAATAAAGTTTACCTCATGAAGAGGTTGTTTGAGCTGCAGATGAAGGAAGGGGTCTCCATTGCTTCTCACTTGAATGAATTCAATATTATTTTCAGCCAGCTTCAGGCTCAGAAAATGAATTTTGATGCGGAGACTAAGGCAATATTTCTCTTATGTTCATTGCCATCCTCATGGGATACCTTCCGTACAGCTGTCAGTAACTCTGCACCTGGTGGAGTACTGAAATTTGATGATGTTGTGGGTAGCTTGTTGGCCGAGGAGATTAGACGGAAGTCTACGGATGGCAACAAGCAGGATGCAGCCTTAAATGTGCAAAGGGGTAGATCACAGTTCAGGGGGAAGTCCCAAGAAAGAGGGAAGTCTCGTAGCAAATCCAGGGCACGGAACATTGAGTGTTACCATTGTGGCAAGAAGGGCCATATGAAAAAGGATTGCTACAAGCTAAAAAGAGAGCAAAGGGATAAGAAAAAGAATGCAAATTGGGGTGCAAATCAAAAGGAAGAGAGTCCAAGGGAGGACAAAGGAAAAGTGAAGATCGAGGAGATCAATGCAGTCACACGTGATAGTGACAATGATGTTCTCTTCATGTCTAGTTTATCTGCAGAGTTGCTTACCACTTCAGATGATGCATATTCCCAGAATTGGATTTTGGATTCTGGTGCTTCATTCCATGTTACTCCCCATAGGGAATGGTTCTCCACTTATGATAGTGGAAAGACAGGTTGTGTGCATCTTGGAAATGACTATGCATGTGACATAGTGGGAGCAGGTGACATAAAGTTTTCTTTTGCAAATGGGTCTGCATTTGTTTTGAAACATGTGAGACATGTGCCTAAGCTGACCAAGAGTCTTATTTCAGTAAGTCAGCTAGATGATGCTGGTTTTCACACCACTTTTGGCTTTCAGAGTTGGAAAATTCAAAAGGGCTCTATGCTTTTGGCTAGGGGTGCCAAGTGTGGGACTTTGTATCCCTTACATGTATCAGGGGTATTTGATCATGTTGTTGCAATAACCGAGCAGCCAAGCACTTCTTTGTGGCATTGCAGGTTGGGGCACATGAGCCAGAATGGAATGAAACTCTTATGCCGTTTGGGTTATGTACCGCATTTGAGTTTCTCTGATTTTGAATTTTGTGAGCATTGTCTCTATGGGAAGCAGACTAAATCAGCCCATAAAAGAAGGGGAAAGAAAGAGTTTGAAATGCTTGATTTGGTGCATTCAGACGTATGTGGTCCCATGCCTACACGGTCATTAGGCGGGGCCGAATACTATGTGACATTCATTGATGATGCAACTAGGAAAGTGTGGGCTTATGCTATAGCTCGGAAGAGTGATGTATTCCAGGTATTTCAGAAATGGCTGGCCTTGGTTGAGAATCAGTCAGGTAGAATGCTTAAATGCCTACGGACTGACAATGGTGGAGAGTATCTCTCTCATGACTTTCAGCATTTCTATGATACACGTGGGATTAAGAGGGAGCTCACATCCCCTCGTACTCTAGAGCAAAATCCAGTTGCAGAAAAGATGAATCGTACCATTCAAGAAAGGTTGCAATGCATGCTTTCCAATGCAAGTCTTTCTGGTGGTTTTTGGGCTGAGGCAATGAGACTGCAGTGCATGTGATCAATAGATCACCTAGTAAGAGTTTGGATGGTGGTATTCCTGAAGAGGCATGGAGTGGCAAGAAGCCCTCTTACTCTCATTTGCGTATATTTGGGTGTGAGGCATATGCACATGTGCCAAAAGAGCTTCGAAAGAAGCTAGATCCTAAGTCTAGGAAATGCATCTTTCTAGGTTATGGTGAAAGTGGAGAGATGGGCTATCGTCTCTGGGATCCAGAAGCAAAGAAGATCATACGCAGCCATGATGTGGTCTTCAATGAGAAGAAGATGCATAAGGCACCCATGAGGGATGTGGAAATGAGGAGAATCACTTTCCAGGATGTGAATCCACCTGCATATGTTGATAGGCAGCAAGCTGTCCATGCACCAAATGTGCAAGAAATGGTACAACCAAGTACTCCCACAGGTAT
Organism: Dipteris shenzhenensis; assembly: GCF_047967505.1. Taxonomy (NCBI): domain Eukaryota; kingdom Viridiplantae; phylum Streptophyta; class Polypodiopsida; order Gleicheniales; family Dipteridaceae; genus Dipteris; species Dipteris shenzhenensis. The sequence goes on from NC_141600.1 coordinate 26,392,713, forward strand.
ACAATCAAGGGTAGATGATGTATCATCTATTGGTGGAAATGATGAGCCAAATGTGGCTGATATGCAAGTGGGACAGCAAGCTGAAATGCCCTTGAGAAGATCATCTAGAGTGTCTAGACCGCCTGATAGGTTTGTTCCAGGGGTAGACTATGTGATGCTTACTGATTGTGGGGAGCCTTCTTGCTACAAAGAGGCTATGATGCATGAGGATCAGCACAAGTGGGAGTATGCTATGCAATCAGAGATGAGTTCACTTATGAAGAATAAGACTTGGAACTTGGTTTCTTTGCCACATGGAAAGAAAGCATTGCCATGTAAATGGGTCTACAAAATGAAGGTCACAGGTGATGATGTGCCTAGGTACAAGGCCCGATTGGTTGCTAAAGGGTTCAAGCAAGAGAAGGGTGTGGACTTTGATGAGATATTCTCTCCAGTTGTGAAGATGACCACACTTAGATGCATGCTTGGACTAGTGGCAGTAGAGGATATGGAGCTTATGCAAATGGATGTCAAGATAGCTTTCTTGCATGGGGATTTGCATGAGGAAATTTACATGGTGCAGCCGGAAGGCTTTGAAGAAAAGGGCAAAGAGCATTTAGTTTGCAAGCTGAAGAAGAGTCTCTATGGTCTTAAGCAAGCACCTAGAGAATGGTATCAAAAGTTTGATGCTTTCATTCGGTCCCAGGGTTTTAGAAGGAGTGAAATTGATCACTGCCTCTACACTAAAAGGGCTAAGGATAATAGCCTGATAATCCTGGCACTATATGTGGATGATATGCTATTGGCTAGCAAGAATACTTATGAGCTAGATGCATTAAAGGCCAAGTTGCATGAGGCCTTTGATATGAAGGATTTGGGACTTGCAGGTCATATTCTTGGTATGCGCATCACGCGTGATCGGAGTAGGAAACTCCTTTGGCTTTCACAAAAAGAGTATGTTACAAAAGTATTGCAGCGTTTCAATATGGAGGGGGGGAAGGCAGTGAGTACTCCATTGCCTCCATATGTGAAACTGAGTCATACAGATAGTCCCAAATTAGATGAGGAGAGGGCCATGATGGCCAAGGTTCCTTATGCATCAGCAGTTGGGAGTCTTATGTATGCTATGATAGCTACTAGACCAGACATTGCATTTGCAGTGGGAGTTGTTAGCCGGTATATGGCTAATCCAGGAAAGAGGCATTGGGAGGCAGTTAAGTGCATCATGAGGTACATGAAGGGTACCAAGGAGATGTGCATTTGCTTTGGTAAAGGAGACATGCGTGTACTTGGGTACACAGATTCAGACTATGCAGGAGGGCATGTGGATAGTAGGAGATCCACTTCTGGTTATGTGTTCACCTTTGCAGGTGGTGCAGTGTCGTGGATGTCTCGCGCACAGAAGTGCGTTGCTTTGTCTACCACAGAGGCTGAGTATGTTGCAGCCACAGAGGGTTGCAAGGAGGCTATATGGCTTGATCGGCTAGTGGGAGATTTGGGGATTCATACAGGTGTACCGACATTGCATAGTGATTCCATGAGTGCTATTCAGCTAGCACGGAATCCGGTCTTTCATGCAAAGACCAAACACATTGAGGTCAGGTACCATTTCATCAGGGAGGTACTTGAGGACAAGCGCATAGAGCTTGTCAAGGTTCATACAGATGATAACCCTGCAGATATGCTGACGAAGAGTCTACCTAGTCAGCGGTTTGAGTATTGTCGTGTATTGATGGGCATTGGATAGTATGCTCACTAGTTATTCTCCCTTAAAGGCACATTGTCCTTTAAGTGGGAGGTTGTGGGGGTTAAAGGTCACTGTGCCTTAACCCCAGTTATGTACAATACTCAAACACATATATAAATGAATGAAAAAGAAGATTAGGGTGTATCTGCACCCACCAAACTTGTGTGGCTCTCTGTCTCTCTCTCTCCTTCTTCCATTCTTGCTTCCGTTTAGAGCACTCTCAGTTCCTTGGATGGTGGCATTTTAGAAGAGGCATGGATAGGTAAATAGGTTACCATTATTTTTTCAAGGTCTTTAGTTATGAAGCATGTGTCCATGTTGATAAGGAATTGAGAACAAAACTAATGGCAAAATCCAAGAAGTGCATCTTTATCTGATATGGAGGTAGTGAGTTTGGTTATCATTTGTGGGATTATGAAAGTAACAAAATCATTAGGAGTAGAGATGCTATATTCAATGAGACCATTATGTATAAAGATCACTTGCAGAAAAGGAAGAAAGGAAATGTAGACATAGAATACACAAATCTTGATGAAATAATAGGAGATGAAACTCCAAAGGTTACAAAAAATACCAGACTTTGGTTCGCTTGCCTATGGGAAAAACAACATTGCGGAATAAATGGGCTTACAAGGTGAATGAAGAAGATGGAGAAAAAATGAGTGTTGACTCTGTGCCAACATGAACTTATGAAGAAAGAGAAGGTGATACAACTTTGTGATACAACTTTGTGTTACAACTTTGTGTTACAACTTCTAGACACAACTTTATGTTACGACTTTGTGTAACAACTTTGTGTTACAAGTTTGTGTTACAACTTCTACATGAAGAGAGAGAATGTGTTACGACTTTGTGACACAACTTTGTGTTACAACTTTGTGTAACAACTTTGTGATACAACTTTGTGACACAACTTTGTGTAACAACTTTGTGTTACATCTTCTACATGAAGAGAGAGAATGTGTTACGACTTTGTGACACAACTTTGTGTTACAACTTTGTGATACAACTTTGTGTTACAACTTTGTGATACAACTTTGTGTTACAACTTTGTGATACGACTTTGTGTTACATGCAGAGAGAGAAGCTCTCCAACTTGTATAAATACCCCATAATGGAATGAAGCCCACACTCTTGGGGCATTGTGTTGAGTCTACATTGGTATTCCAAGCATTTGTCTCAAGTGTCCATGCTTCCTTGCACTGCACGTCCAAAAGCATGTCCTAACCTTGCGACCCTTCTCCCCTCTCCTCCAACCCTGCAACCCATCCTCTCCCTCTCCTCCTCCCTTCTCCCTCCTCCTCCTCCTCCTCCTCCTCCCTCCTCCTCCTCCTCCTCCGTCCTCCTCCCTCCTCCTCCTCCTCCTCTCTCCTCCCTCTCCCTCCTCCTCTTCCCTCCTCCTCCTTCCTCCTCTCTCTCTTCCTTCACCCATGCTCTTACACCTTCTTCCTCTCCCACTCCTATGCTTTCCTAAACCCTGAAACTCCATGATCTACGAGGGAGACGAGTTCTCGAACATGTACTCTACTCTGAACCTTGGACCCTCCTTCTAACCCTGGACTCCTTCTAAACCTTGGAACCCCCTTCTAAACCCTGGAACTCTTTCTAACCCTGGATCCTCCTTCTGAACCCTTGAACTCTTTCTAAACCCTGGAACCTCCTTCTGAACCCTTAAACTCCTCCTAAACCCTACAACCCCCAATGAAGGCGAAAGCCTTCATTACCCCAACAACAATGGTTTATGTGCCTTTTACACATGCTTGCATTTTGTTTACTCACCACACTTAAGCCTACGTCTCTCACCGGAACACGACTCGAGGTCCTAAGCTACACATATACTACAACGACAAACCCAATATATCTGTAGGTGACAAAAAGCCTCGGAACCCTGCAACATAGAAAACCCAGCTCTTCCTACGAAAGCAGTAGGAAAGAGCCAACATTTGGCGCCGTTGCCGGGGAGACTAACGTCTCAAATAGCGAGTAAACATGCGTAGGTAGGTGTAAAACAAGTCACTACTTCAAACTTTCATGCACATACCACTCAAGGGCAAGGAGAGTAAAAATTTTTCCAAATCTAGCCAAACATATCCACCACTTTGGGTTACTACCTTAAGAGATTTTCTTAATTTCTTAAATAAAAGCCACATGATGTACAATTAGGCTAGGTAGTGGACACGGTTGCGTAGAGCTTTCAATTACAATCATTTTACCTTTTTACAGAAAGGCAAACCGAGCTCTCCATAAAGAGTTATGGCTCGGGAAGAGTTTAGGGTTAAACCCTAAACCTAAAATCCAAACCTATAAAAACCTACTCCACCCCCCCTCATTCTTCATCTTTCACTTTTTGCCTCCATTCTCTTCCTCCTTCCGAGCCCCAGGCAAGACACTCCTCCCTCTCCATCGACCGCCCCCTTACTCCTATCCTCGCCATCATGTAAGTGACATCGAGCCCTTCTCGCAGCGATGACCTAGCCTTCCACCCACCGTCCATTGTTCCGCGACAATCCCGTTACATCAAGAAAGACTTGGAGAGCGATCAGGTGACCACTTCTCCCTGCTTTTCGATTTCTGTCTTTCAGGTTTCGATTTCCGTCTTTCGATTTCGTAAACCTCCCCCTCCCCCTCTACCACCACCTCCCCCCTCCCCCTCTCCCCCTCCACCACCATCTTCCCCCCCCTCCCTCTCCCCCTCTATCACCACCTCCCTCACCCTCTCCCCCTCCCCCTCCACCACCCCCTCCACCACCCCCTCCCCCTCTCCCCCTCCCCCTCCACCACCCCCTCCCCCTCTCCCCCTTCCCCTCCACCACCCCCTCCCCCTCCCACCACCACCTCCCCCTCTCCCCCTTCCCCTCCACTACCCCCTCCCCCTCCACCACCTCCCCCCTCTCCCCCTCCCCCTCCACCACCCCCTCCCCCTCTCCACCACCACCTCCCCCTTTCCCCCTTCCCCTCCACCACCCCCTCCCCCCCTCTCCCCTTCTCTCTCCTTTCTCTCTCCTCTCTTCCCTTTTTCCCCTCTCTCTCTCTCTTCTCTCTCTCCACCCCCTCTCACACCCTCTCTCCTCTCTCTCCCCCTTACCCCCTCGTCCCCCATCCCCCTCTCTCCTCCTTACCCCCTCGCCCCCCATCCCCCTCTCTCCTCCTTACCCCCTTGTCCCCCATCCCTCTCTCTCCCCCACCCCCTTACGCTCGCCCCTCCACCCCCCCTCTCCTCTCTCTCCCCCTTACCCCCCCCCTCTTTGTACGCCCCTAACCCCCCCCTCTTTGTACACCCCCGCTACCCCCCTGCGGCGGCGCACGCAGCGCCGCCGCCCCGTGCCGCCCCCGCCCACCCCACCCCCACCCCGCACGCCGCGCCGCCCTCGCCCACGGCGACGCCCCCCGCCACCCCCCGCCCGCGGCGGCGCACCCCGCGCCGCCCCCGCCCACCCCGCTCCCCGCCCGCGGCGACCGCGCCGCCGCCCCGCGCAGCGCCCCCCCTCCGCCCGCCCGCGACGACCGCGCCACCGCCCCGTGCAGCGCCCTCCAGTGCCCCCCTCCGCTCGCCCGCGGCGCCCGCCCGCCCGCCCGTGGCGACCGCGCCGTCGCCCCGCACAGCGCCCTCCTGCGCCGCCCCCGCCCCACGCCGCCCCCGCGCCGCCCCCGCCCGCAACCCGGCGCCCCCCTGCGCCGCTCCCGCCCGCAACACAGTGCCGCCCTCCCCCGCTCTCCCCCTCGCACGTCCCCACTACCCGCCCTCCGCACTCACCCCGCCCCCTCAGCTCTCTCACCCCCTCGCCACCCCTCGTCCCCCCGCGCATCCCCTCACTCTCCCCAACCCCTTACCCCCGCCCGCCGCCCCGCGCCCCCCCCGCGCCACCCCCCCCTTCCCCCCCGTGCAACCCCCCCTCACCCCCCTCACCCCCCGCGCAACCCCCGCCTTTCCCCCCGCGCCAACCCCCCCCCCCCCCCCCAGGGCGCCGCCGTCGGGCAGACCCCCTCAGAACCAAAAAAAAAAAAAAAAAAAAAAAAAAAAAAAAAAAAAACTAACCTACAATTAACTCTAGGGTTAGTTTTACCATAGTTAGGTTAGTACTAACTACAGTTAGGTTAGGTTAGTTAACCATAGGTTAGTTAGTCAACCTCAGTTAGATTAGCTACGTAGGTTTGGTTACTAGTAACTACGGTTAGGTTAGTTTAGTTAGCCCTCGGTTAGGTTAGACTAACTCTTCAGTTCGTATCTAACTACAGTTAGTTAACCCTCCCAGTTACAGTAACTGGGAGGATCTAAGTTAGTTAGTCTAACTAGAGTCACTTGGTTTCAACCCCTCGGTTGGACTTAAAGTCCATTCACACCACCATTAGGACCCCCCCAACGCCAAATTTACCCCTCCTTTAACCCCTCGAAACTCATCCGTTTGGGACCCAAATTGAACCCCGTTTGAACCCAGATTTCACACACGGAAACATCACGTTACGGGGTATTTTTCCAGCCCATTGCACACCATTTCGGCATCCCTAGCACACGTTCATTCGTGCCCCCGTGTGGGCCTCATTTTGCATTAATTCACTCGTATTTTCACGCTGCGACCTTCGATTAACGATCCGTCTACACCGGCACATTTCCCTACACACGTAGGACAATCCTAGGCACATTATTAACACGACGGTCCCTACACACACTAACACCACTCTAACCCTCCTAACAGCACCACCTCCACACCCACACTTGGGGTAGCGATACCCTTGGCAAATCACGCACCATCTGCATGCAGTTACGTTCCGGCCAACGACTTCGACTCCAACGCTCGCCCAATTCGCAACTAACTCCACTGCAACAACCGCCCCTGCCAATCCTCTACCTCGAATCCCCCCCTGAGGTTCAACAACTTCCTTTAACTCCTCCACGCCCCAACATGGCTAGACGTCGTCCTGAGCATGATGGGGACATCGAGCTCGATGCCGAGGCTGACAACTTCTTCAATCGATGAAATCACAACAATCACGGCCGACGCCCCTTGGGAAAACTGGAACTTCCCAAATATAATGGTAGGGGAGACCCTGCTCGCTTCCTCCAACATTTTGATGCCGCATGTCGAGCAGGTGGTGATCAATCCCATGAAACTAAGGTGGCTTGGTTTCCAATGGCCTTAACTGATGAGGCGTCAGAATGGTACCTCGACCTTCTTGTGGAAGAACGTGCTACATGGGACCTACTTTAAACCGAATTCAAACGTCGCTTTCAAACGGAGAGGCTGCAAGATGATCCCGCTCTCCAACTCAGCAAGATCAAACAAGGCCAGAGAAAAGATGTACGCACATACCTGGGAAAGATGAAGAGATTGATCGCCAAATGTGACCCACGCCCAGATGCAAAGTACCTCACGGCATGGTTCATAGCAGGTCTACGAAAGAAAATCCGCAAGGATATGAAAAAGATAAGTAGCTATGAAACATTCAGTGCTGCTCATGCGGCAGCCATTGACATCGAAGATGGCATGACAGATTCAGACACTAGCAGTGATGATGCCAGATCAAATACACGAGATAAGCGCTCGACAAAAGGTAAATCAAAGGACACTGCCGAAACATCCAATGAAGATCGCCTCGAGGCCATGACCTTGAAGCTGAAAGAAGATATGATGCAGGCCATATCAAAAACTTCACTTGTCTCAGCCGCCAACTCAAACATATCCACGGCGAGAAAATGTCTGGTGCCCACACTGCTTGGCCAATCATACAGCAAATGAATGCCCAGTCCTAAGAGCAAGAATCAATGCACAAGCAAATCCACCGCCACGGTTGTGGTGCCATATCTGTGTCGTCGGCGGCCATGATGAGACCAGTTGCATCTTCAACATGCGCAACAATCCGCCTCGACCACCACAATACCAAGCGGCACCCATGCCAGTATACAGGCAACCGGCACTTGCACAAGCGCCCCCAGCTCCAAGACTAAATCCTGTTCCTGTTCGGACACAAGTCCCACAACTACTCAGGAATCCGAATCCACGACCGTATCCAAGAGCACCAAATCCAGCTCCTCAGGCAGTTCCCATACATCAATTACAAGCCGAAGAAGTAGACTCACTATTTGAGTATGAAGCAGAGTACCCAGTGTACTATGTAGAAGGTGCAGAGGGTCTCATACCAGTCTATGCAAATCAAGTGCGACCCAACACATTTCGCGCACCAATCAAGTGTTACGGTTGTGGAGAAAATCATAGAATCGCAGAGTGCCCTCATCGCGGTAGCCCAGCCACTTTCCAACCACTCTGTAGAGATTGTGGCATAGGACATGCCTGTATGGATTGTCCCATGAAAAATAAGGTCCCAGAACAAACAGAGGTTAAGCCTGACATCCCCATCGGCATCATTGGGGTGGACCATCAAAGTCTGGGTCCGGCAAGTCTAAGGTCACAACCTATCAATGTAATTACACGCCAACAGAAAGAGGCCACAAAGGACCCTATCATTCCAATCCAACCGAAGCGACTTCTGAGAAAGAAAGCACAAGTGCCTCCACCTCCGCCAAGCAATGAGCAGCCGAGTTCATCCACATCAACTCACGAGCCTCGAATAAAAGAAGCTCCATTCCCGAATGCAGAGGTGGAGAAGGCTTGTTTTCATGCACTTCAGCAATGGGTCCAAAATGAACAAGCTCAATTTGAGGCTCAGAAACAAGCTCAAGACCCACTCCATGACTTGGCCCCACAAAGTATTGATACTATACTCGAGCCCTTGTTCCAACAACAAACTCCACAACAGAATGTACCGCCACGTCAACTTGAAGGAGCTGCACTCTCTAGCATCCTGAGTTGCCCTGTGTCCATTCCCATCGGAATCCTCTTACGAAATTGTCCCAATCTCTGGGAGAGTTTCAAAGGATGGATTGAACTCGCAAATCCCCCTCCACCTATGAACGACATTGATGATATCCCTGTGCGGATGGGTGAGAAAGATGACATACGCAACATCACTGTGCCTTTGATCCACAAAGCATATAATGAAATCCAAGCCATAGTGGATGGTGGAGCAGGTGTCAATGTCCTAGCAAAGGAGCTTTACGAAGAATGGGGTCTCCCACCAATGCAAAAGGCTAATTTCAACATACGCCTTGCCAATGATTCACGGGCTAAACCCTTGGGAATAGTGAATGGCGTGTCCACAAAGATCGCAGGAGTCCGCTTTTCCCTTCAATTCACAATCTTGGATCTCCCCAAAAAATCCTATCAAATCTTACTGGGACGTCCTTGGTTACGGGAAGCATCAGTCCTCCATGACTGGGGAACGGATAGATTGACAATCCAGAATCGAGACACTACAGTCAGGGTGAATGTGGGGACAGGAGTTATTAAACCAATTGTTCCTAGAGCATTGGATGACACATCTTCCACGACAATCTCGAGAAAATCAGATCCCTTGCAACAGCATGCCATAGCAGGTGACTCACAAAGCAATGTCAATAACTGGATACAAACATTGGCAACCATCGACAACTACCATTCATTAGACCCCATCTTCTCACAGATAGATGTTAACGCACTACAGGTCGATCCTCCACTGACACATGAAGAACAAATCGATCTAGAGATGCCATTCTTTATGGCTGACCTCGAATGGGATAATGAACCTGAAGAAGGTACCCATACCAATGATGACTCAGATTTTCCTTGGGACCTTGAAACAGAGGCTGCGAATGCTGAAATTGAAGATCAAATCTTTGATAATGACCTAGCCATTCTGCATGCCCTAATGGCAGTTGAGCTCCCAAAAGTTGAACCTCCGCAGTTGCATAACAGCAGAAGATCCCGCAAGAAAGCTGCAGGAGGAAATCGCAGAAAAGCCAAGGCCGAGCACTTCAATGAATTCGAACGAGTCCAAACACGGATTGTGGAATTGTATCTCGCAAAGGCAGTCCCCTCAAATTCAAAACCACCACCTCTTGAATGGTCCCCTGAGGGACTGGAAGGAGTATGTGCAGCACATGAACCCTTACTTGGAAACACCTTACCAGTGGAAAAGTTACCCCACAGTTCCCAACGTAAGAAGTTTCGGAAATATAAGCCACATGTGCAGATGAAGCTCGATCAAGAGACTTCAGAAAAAGAAAGGAAAGAAGAGCCTAACAAATTACTAAATGCAACTATGCCACCCAGTACTCATGACACATCTCAGGCTAGTTCAACCCCATCAGAGGCCGATCTTCGAGCAGTGCCGGAATACTTTAAGAATTATACAAGTGGCAGTGCACCAATAGCAATGCCAAGACCAATCAGAGAATCTGAAGTTCAAGAAACCGATAGCATTGGAGAAACTCCAATCTATGAGGGACCGGCAAAAACACGCACAATAAACCTCGCCCTTGAAGGGGAGGAAGAAAAGTTGGTTTTCATTGGGAAACAGCTCCGTCAAGAAGATGAAATCAAACTCAAAGACCTCCTAATGGAATACCGTGACTGCCTAGCATGGTCATACAAAGAGATGAAAGGAATTTCACTAGAAGTGGCAGTTCACACGATCCCTATAAGGGAAGGTGCTCGCCCTAAGGTATGTGGACCTTATCGCACAAATCCTAAATATGGCACCATGGTTTATGACGAGCTGGAAAAACTCCTAGATGCCAGATTCATCTACGAGATAGAGCACACTGATTGGGTTTCACTCATTGTCATTGTGCCTAAACGCAACAAGAAGCTCAGAATATGCGTAAACTTGAAAAATGTGAATGCCGCCACAATTAGGGATCACTACCCCCTACCCTTAACAGAAACAGTGTTGGAAAAGGTGGCAGGATCCGAAATTTATAGCTTCTTGGATGGCTTCAGTGGCTATAACCAGGTACAAATTGCTCCTCAAGACCAATCAAAAATAGCATTTGCTACAGAATGGGGTATTTTTGCATATAGAGTCATGCCATTCGGCCTTTGTAATGCCCCAGCCACATTCCAGCGAGTCATGTTCACAGCTTTCAAGTCATTTTTGAATAAGTTTTTACAGGTGTTCTTGGATAATTTGTGCATCCATTCAACCAAACACGACCACTTCAAATGTATGGAAGAAGTACTAATCAAATGCAGGGTGTATGGCATCTCCCTAAATCCAACAAAATGCCAGTTCATGGTCACCCACGGAGTTGTTTTGGGACACATCGTCTCTCAACATGGGATTGCAACTGACATGGACAAAATCAAAATCATCATGGAATTGCCTCCTCCTACAAATTCCAAAGGTGTACAGGTCTTTATGGGACATGCCGGCTATTATAGATGATTTATATTGCGGTATGCCATGATAGCTAGACCACTTTACAAATTATTAGTGGAGTTCTTATGGACCGAAGAGTGCGACCAAGCCTTTGAGCTTTTAAAGTGGCGCCTAATCACAGCACCCATCCTTCTATCTCCCAATTGGGATATTGATTTTCATGTTCATACTGATGGATCCAAGTATGCAATTGGGAGTGTGCTTTGTCAACCTGGTGAACATAAGAAAGACTACCCCGTCTACTTCGCCAATCGACAACTCAATGATGCAGAGATCAACTATACAACCACAGAAAGGGAAGCCCTAGCAATGGTGTACAGTGTAAAGAAATTTCGGCACTATCTACTCGCAAATGATTTTGTCTTCTACACCGATCATCAAGCTTTGCTATATCTTGTGAACCGTCTGTGTACCACAGGAAGAATAACCAGATGGCTCCTCTTGCTGCAAGAATTCAACTTCAAAATTGTGGTCCGCAAAGGTGCCCAACACTACATTGCCGATCACATGTCTCGAGTCAAGACAGGAGAAGAAGCCACTGGAGTAGAAGATGACTTACCAGATGCCACACTATTTCAAATAGATGCTGTTCCAGAATGGTGTGGAGATATCATTGGGTACTTGATGGCAGGAAGACCACCCCCTGACATGAAAGCAGTAGATGCCAAAAAATTGATTCTAAAGGCTGCACCCTATCAACTCATTGCAGGACAACTATACAAGATGGGCAAGGACCAGATATTAAGAAGATGTGTAATGCCTCATGAGATCCTGCCAATCCTGAGTGAAGTCCATGAAGGCATTGCAGGTGGACACTTCCAAGGGGAAGCCACAGCAAGAAAAGTTCTCCTCGCAGGCTACTGGTGGCCAACACTGAGAGTGCTCTCAACGGAAGCAAGAATGGAAGAAGGAGAGAGAGAGACAGAGAGCCACACAAGTTTGGTGGGTGCAGAACCACCCTAATCTTCTTTTTCATTCATTTATATATGTGTTTGAGTATTGTACATAACTGGGGTTAAGGCACAGTGACCTTTAACCCCCACAACCTCCCACTTAAAGGACAATGTGCCTTTAAGGGAGAATAACTAGTGAGCATACTATCCAATGCCCATCAATACACGACAATACTCAAACCGCTGACTAGGTAGACTCTTCGTCAGCATATCTGCAGGGTTATCATCTGTATGAACCTTGACAAGCTCTATGCGCTTGTCCTCAAGTACCTCCCTGATGAAATGGTACCTGACCTCAATGTGTTTGGTCTTTGCATGAAAGACCGGATTCCGTGCTAGCTGAATAGCACTCATGGAATCACTATGCAATGTCGGTACACCTGTATGAATCCCCGAATCTCCCACTAGCCGATCAAGCCATATAGCCTCCTTGCAACCCTCTGTGGCTACAACATACTCAGCCTCTGTGGTAGACAAAGCAACGCACTTCTGTGCGCGAGACATCCACGACACTGCACCACCTACAAAGGTGAACACATAACCAGAAGTGGATCTCCTACTATCCACATGCCCTGCATAGTCTGAATCTGTGTACCCAAGTACACGCATGTCTCCTTTACCAAAGCAAATGCACATCTCCTTGGTACCCTTCATGTACCTCATGATGCACTTAACTGCCTCCCAATGCCTCTTTCCTGGATTAGCCATATACCGGCTAACAACTCCCACTGCAAATGCAATGTCTGGTCTAGTAGCTATCATAGCATACATAAGACTCCCAACTGCTGATGCATAAGGAACCTTGGCCATCATGGCCCTCTCCTCATCTGATTTGGGACTATCTGTATGACTCAGTTTCACATATGGAGGCAATGGAGTACTCACTGCCTTCCCCCCCTCCATATTGAAACGCTGCAATACTTTTGTAACATACTCTTTTTGTGAAAGCCAAAGGAGTTTCCTACTCTGATCACGCGTGATGCGCATACCAAGAATATGACCTGCAAGTCCCAAATCCTTCATATCAAAGGCCTCATGCAACTTGGCCTTTAATGCATCTAGCTCATAAGTATTCTTGCTAGCCAATAGCATATCATCCACATATAGTGCCAGGATTATCAGGCTATTATCCTTAGCCCTTTTAGTGTAGAGGCAGTGATCAATTTCACTCCTTCTAAAACCCTGGGACCGAATGAAAGCATCAAACTTTTGATACCATTCTCTAGGTGCTTGCTTAAGACCATAGAGACTCTTCTTCAGCTTGCAAACTAAATGCTCTTTGCCCTTTTCTTCAAAGCCTTCCGGCTGCACCATGTAAATTTCCTCATGCAAATCCCCATGCAAGAAAGCTGTCTTGACATCCATTTGCATAAGCTCCATATCCTCTACTGCCACTAGTCCAAGCATGCATCTAAGTGTGGTCATCTTCACAACTGGAGAGAATATCTCATCAAAGTCCACACCCTTCTCTTGCTTGAACCCTTTAGCAACCAATCGGGCCTTGTACCTAGGCACATCATCACCTGTGACCTTCATTTTGTAGACCCATTTACATGGCAATGCTTTCTTTCCATGTGGCAAAGAAACCAAGTCCCAAGTCTTATTCTTCATAAGTGAACTCATCTCTGATTGCATAGCATACTCCCACTTGTGCTGATCCTCATGCATCATAGCCTCTTTGTAGCAAGAAGGCTCCCCGCAATCAGTAAGCATCACATAGTCTACCCCTGGAACAAACCTATCAGGCGGTCTAGACACTCTAGATGATCTTCTCAAGGGCATTTCAGCTTGCTGTCCCACTTGCATATCAGCCACATTTGGCTCATCATTTCCACCAATAGATGATCCATCATCTACTCTTGATTGTATACCTGTGGGAGTACTTGGTTGTACCATTTCTTGCACATTTGGTGCATGGACAGCTTGCTGCCTATCAACATATGCAGGTGGATTCACATCCTGGAAAGTGATTCTCCTCATTTCCACATCCCTCATGGGTGCCTTATGCATCTTCTTCTCATTGAAGACCACATCATGGCTGCGTATGATCTTCTTTGCTTCTGGATCCCAGAGACGATAGCCCATCTCTCCACTTTCACCATAACCTAGAAAGATGCATTTCCTAGACTTAGGATCTAGCTTCTTTCGAAGCTCTTTTGGCACATGTGCATATGCCTCACACCCAAATATACACAAATGAGAGTAAGAGGGCTTCTTGCCACTCCATGCCTCTTCAGGAATACCACCATCCAAACTCTTACTAGGTGATCTATTGATCACATGCACTGCAGTCTTCATTGCCTCAGCCCAAAAACCACCAGAAAGACTTGCATTGGAAAGCATGCATTGCAGCCTTTCTTGAATGGTACGATTCATCTTTTCTGCAACTGGATTTTGCTCTGGAGTACGAGGGGATGTGAGCTCCCTCTTAATCCCACGTGTATCATAGAAATGCTGAAAGTCATGAGAGAGATACTCTCCACCATTGTCAGTCCGTAGGCATTTAAGCATTCTACCTGACTGATTCTCAACCAAGGCCAGCCATTTCTGAAATACCTGGAATACATCACTCTTCCGAGCTATAGCATAAGCCCACACTTTCCTAGTTGCATCATCAATGAATGTCACATAGTATTCGGCCCCGCCTAATGACCGTGTAGGCATGGGACCACATACGTCTGAATGCACCAAATCAAGCATTTCAAACTCTTTCTTTCCCCTTCTTTTATGGGCTGATTTAGTCTGCTTCCCATAGAGACAATGCTCACAAAATTCAAAATCAGAGAAACTCAAATGCGGTACATAACCCAAACGGCATAAGAGTTTCATTCCATTCTGGCTCATGTGCCCCAACCTGCAATGCCACAAAGAAGTGCTTGGCTACTCGGTTATTGCAACAACATGATCAAATACCCCTGATACATGTAAGGGATACAAAGTCCCACACTTGGCACCCCTAGCCAAAAGCATAGAGCCCTTTTGAATTTTCCAACTCTGAAAGCCAAAAGTGGTGTGAAAACCAGCATCATCTAGCTGACCCACTGAAATAAGACTCTTGGTCACAGCTTAGGCACATGTCTCACATGTTTCAAAACAAATGCAGACCCATTTGCAAAAGAAAACTTTATGTCACCTGCTCCCACTATGTCACATGCATAGTCATTTCCAAGATGCACACAACCTGTCTTTCCACTATCATAAGTGGAGAACCATTCCCTATGGGGAGTAACATGGAATGAAGCACCAGAATCCAAAATCCAATTCTGGGAATATGCATCATCTGAAGTGGTAAGCAACTCTGCAGATAAACTAGACATGAAGAGAACATCATTGTCACTATCACGTGTGACTGCATTGATCTCCTCGATCTTCACTTTTCCTTTGTCCTCCCTTGGACTCTCTTCCTTTTGATTTGCACCCCAATTTGCATTCTTTTTCTTATCCCTTTGCTCTCTTTTTAGCTTGTAGCAATCCTTTTTCATATGGCCCTTCTTGCCACAATGGTAACACTCAATGTTCCGTGCCCTGGATTTGCTACGAGACTTCCCTCTTTCTTGGGACTTCCCCCTGAACTGTGATCTACCCCTTTGCACATTTAAGGCTGCATCCTGCTTGTTGCCATCCGTAGACTTCCGTCTAATCTCCTCGGCCAACAAGCTACCCACAACATCATCAAATTTCAGTACTCCACCAGGTGCAGAGTTACTGACAGCTGTACGGAAGGTATCCCATGAGGATGGCAATGAACATAAGAGAAATATTGCCTTAGTCTCCGCATCAAAATTCATTTTCTGAGCCTGAAGCTGGCTGAAAATAATATTGAATTCATTCAAGTGAGAAGCAATGGAGACCCCTTCCTTCATCTGCAGCTCAAACAACCTCTTCATGAGGTAAACTTTATTAGAGGCAGTTTCCTTTTCATAAGTGGCACACAATTTCTTCCACAAATCTTCCGTAGTCTGCTCATTTACTACTGTGAAATAAACTGACTCTACAAGATGAAGTCTAATAGTAGACTTTGCTAATGCATCCAACTCATTCCAATCATCCTCAGACATATTTGCAGGCTTAGCTTCAATCCCTGCCAAGGGTTTAATCTGCTTCTTTTGAATAAGCACATCCCTTATCTGTTCTTTCCACAAAGAAAAGTTTGTCCCATCAAACTTGCTAGTGCCTGCAAGAGAGAATCACACCAAATACCAGGTGCACCCAAATGTGTATGTCACAATAGAGTGAAATATCACCAAAATTCAAAGCTCAAAGCATCAAAAGATGCATCTGACTCATGTGCATATACTATGCATCCATATGAGCAAATCTGGCCCAAAAGAAAATGCCAATAAGTGCCAAATGACTCAAGCATAAACACTGTCCACTGGCATATGCATCAATAATATCTCATCCAAGAGAGCATAGCACTATCAGTGCATCACCTGCAATGTGTCAAAGCTGTCCCTCAGCATAAAATAGCATCCATGTGCAAAGCGTCCATAAAAATAGCATCCCAGAAGGCAATTTGGGCCTATCAGCACATCCAACAAGGACCGCAATGCATCCAAATGGCCTATAAATCATCCACTGCAACCCAATGCATACCACGAATGAGCGCACAATGCAACCAGAGTGATCTGCATAAGGTATGCTCAAGAAATCATAGTCCCACGGTAATGAGCGCTACTGAAAATAGAACCTGAGATGCTTCAAAACATGGGCGCCATTGCATAATCGGACTCAGCAAGAAAATCTGCAAATATCTCTCTTCTGCCAGAACTCCAAAATCCCAACCGATGAGTGAGAAATGGGAGTCAACACTTATCCACTGCCATGTGGCATAAATCTAAGGTTTCAAAACCTTAGTATGAAAAATGCATAACAGAGAGACGAAATCGAATACACAGAGATTTATAACTCTGAAAATCCTCCACCGAATCACGCAAGAACTGATAGGTAGGGGTTTTTGGGCATCCGGAACGCAATGGGACAGACGGTTTTGGAAACCGTGGTCTCAGTCACTGGGTCCAACACACGGACTAAAAAACGTTTTTGGAAACAGAGCTATCTGTAAACTCCACCGGAGTGTGAATGATGAGCAACATAGAAGTTTTAGGACCTCCTGAGTCCACCGAAACTGACAGATCTGCAAATGGTTGCTCCAAACTTGAGTTCCAACACCCGGGAAAAAAACGCAGGAACTGACACAGTGAGTCAGAAATCCAATGAAATGATCCCAGATTCAAGAATGAAGGTGTTTCCAAGCTTCTGAAGTAATGTGGACACCAAAAGCAAGCAATAGTTGCCTCTACAAGTCAATATGGAGTCTCTGTCATCGAACGAAACAGGGAAAAGATCAAAAAACGACTTTTTCTTTGAAAGCTCTTAACAGGCTCTCAAAACCACTTTGCAAAGCCAAAGTGACTTTTCCAAAGGTTCCTCCAAGGTCTCTGCACACTCGGATGTAAGTAAAGTCACCCACAAAGCTTCCCACAGAGCTTCTCCTTCCTCCCACAGAGCTGCTGAGCTTCAAGCATTCACGCACGCTCAGCTAGATCACCCGGGCTCTGATACCAGTTGAGAGTGCTCTCAACGGAAGCAAGAATGGAAGAAGGAGAGAGAGAGACAGAGAGCCACACAAGTTTGGTGGGTGCAGAACCACCCTAATCTTCTTTTTCATTCATTTATATATGTGTTTGAGTATTGTACATAACTAGGGTTAAGGCACAGTGACCTTTAACCCCCACAAACACTGTGGGCAGATGCCTATGAATATGTAAAAGGCTGTGATGTATGCCAACGAACTATTAAACCACAACACAAAGACTTCAATCCCCTAACAATAGTTGTTGCACAACAGCCATTTGAAAAATGGGGGATTCATTATGTGGGTCCCATACATCCAGCAGCAAAAGGAACACAGGCATGCTACATCATTGTGGCCACTGATTACTTTACAAAATGGCTGAAGCTAAAGCAGTCAGAAAGGCAGATGCCAAAAGCAGCAAGATTCTTGTACGAACATGTGATCACCCGATTCGGATGCCCCCTTGAAATTGTGTCGGATAGAGGCACACATTTTGTCAATGAGGTAATCCAAGAACTCTTGTCTGGCTTCATGGTCATTCATAGAAAAAGCACACCCTACTACCCCCAAGGGAATGGACTAGCAGAATCCACAAATAAAATCATATGCAATATCCTCACCAAGGTAGTAGAACCACAGCGTTCTGATTGGGCAGAGATTCTGAATGCAGCCTTATGGGCATACAGAACCACATTCAAGGTCAGTACAGGGAACACACCTTTTCAATTGGTGTACGGCCTTGAAGCCGTGGTCCCACTCGAATTTGTAATACCAAGTCTACGCATCGCAATAATACAGGAACGCATGGGTGATCATGAGTCCTTGAAAGAAAGGCTCTGTCAGTTGGAAAAGCATACAGAGACAAGACTAGTCGCTTATCATGCCATGACAACAGAAAAACGTCGAAGAAAGGCATGGTTTGACAGGAATCTGAAAGCTAAATACATCAAGGAAGGCGACTTAGTCCTGTTATACAATGCCAAAGTACACAAGGGAAAACTGAAGTATCTAGGTCAAGGACCCTAGCGAGTATGAAAGATGAATCCCATTGGAGCTGTGCTACTTGAAACACTAGATGGAGTCCAATTCAACACAACAATAAACGGGAGCCGACTGAAGCGCTACTACGTCAACACGCGAGCCATCCCCGACAAAAACGAAGATTTGGGAAACCAAGTCTTTCTTAGTTAGGATTAGATTGTATCACAAGCACTCACTCGCATATGCACGTTTTTGCACATATAGTTTGCACTAGATTGTTACACACACACTCACTGCATACGCACGTTTTTTGCACATTAGGGATGTTTGAGTCTTAGTTTCCCTATCAAATCCCACAAATAAGCATATAGTTAGACACATCACCTGCACTCACATGATTTTGCATAACACATAATAGATTGCATAAAAAATAGTCACACACACTTTCATTCCATACTCTCAAAGCATGCAATGAATTCACACGCAGTACACGAAGCTATGCCAAAACTCAAGATGAATTGGCAACAGAGTCTGCAGCCTCCGCAACGAGACCCCCGCCAAACATCACAGCCATCTCCTATATGCAAAAATATCAAACTTGCATACTAATTATCTACAAGCTCAATGCTATGGGTGCAATCGCATCCAACATGTATGCAAGATAGCAAGAAATGACAGCCTCAACAACGAGACCCCCGCCAAACCTCTTCCCAAGAAGATTCGATGGCAGCGTCCGCAACCTCAGCAACGAGATCCCCTCTGACATTCATAGTCATCTACCCCTCCTTAAGTGGAGATAAGCTTCTTGACCAACATCCTTTTATACCAATCCTCCACAACGAGACCCCCACTAAACCTCTTCCCAAGAAGATTCGATGGCAGTGTCCGCAACCTCAACAACGAGATCCCCTCTGACATTCATAGTCATCTACCCCTCCTTAAGAGGAGATAAGTTTCTTGACTATTGACTACACATTGTGTGGTGCAAAAGAATTACAGCAGGAACAACTCGCATACCACAAGCTAAATCGCCACTGGATTACGCACATGGCATCCCAACTCTGAAATCAAAATAATCCATAACCCGAGGACGGGTAATAAATGGATCCAGGAGTATGTTGACTCTGTGCCAACATGAACTTATGAAGAAAGAGAAGGTGATACAACTTTGTGATACAACTTTGTGTTACAACTTTGTGTTACAACTTCTAGACACAACTTTATGTTACGACTTTGTGTAACAACTTTGTGTTACAAGTTTGTGTTACAACTTCTACATGAAGAGAGAGAATGTGTTACGACTTTGTGACACAACTTTGTGTTACAACTTTGTGTAACAACTTTGTGATACAACTTTGTGACACAACTTTGTGTAACAACTTTGTGTTACATCTTCTACATGAAGAGAGAGAATGTGTTACGACTTTGTGACACAACTTTGTGTTACAACTTTGTGATACAACTTTGTGTTACAACTTTGTGATACAACTTTGTGTTACAACTTTGTGATACGACTTTGTGTTACATGCAGAGAGAGAAGCTCTCCAACTTGTATAAATACCCCATAATGGAATGAAGCCCACACTCTTGGGGCATTGTGTTGAGTCTACATTGGTATTCCAAGCATTTGTCTCAAGTGTCCATGCTTCCTTGCACTGCACGTCCAAAAGCATGTCCTAACCTTGCAACCCTTCTCCCCTCTCCTCCAACCCTGCAACCCATCCTCTCCCTCTCCTCCTCCCTTCTCCCTCCTCCTCCTCCTCCTCCTCCTCCCTCCTCCTCCTCCTCCTCCCTCCTCCTCCCTCCTCCTCCTCCTCCTCTCTCCTCCCTCTCCCTCCTCCTCTTCCCTCCTCCTCCTTCCTCCTCTCTCTCTTCCTTCACCCATGCTCTTACACCTTCTTCCTCTCCCACTCCTATGCTTTCCTAAACCCTTAAACTCCATGATCTACGAGGGAGACGAGTTCTCTACCATGTACTCTACTCTGAACCTTGGACCCTCCTTCTAACCCTGGACCCTCCTTCTAACCCTTGATGAAGTATTATCTCCTATTGTTAAAATGAATTCAATCAGAACTATTTGAGTCTTGTGGCCCTAGAAGACTTGCATCTTGAACAATTAGATGTGAAGATATATTTTCTTCATGGGGATCTAGAGGTAGTAGCCATAAGGATATGAGATCAAAGGGAAAGAGGAATTGGTTTGTAGACTAAAGAAAAGTATGTATGGTTTAGCAAGCTCCAAGGCATCAAGGAATTGGTGTTTGAACTTTGATAGGTTTATGGTAGAACAATGTTATAGTAGATGTCATTCAGGTCATTTTGTTTATTATCAGAAACTAGACAATCATGGGAGATACATGATCTATTGTTATTGTATGTTGATGGCATGCATATTGCAAGCTCTAACATGCAGGATATGAATGTGCTTAAGAGAAAGTTGGCAAATACATTTGCAAGGATTTGGGTGCTATAAAGCATATCCTTGGCGAGGAATAACAAGAGATAGGAAAAACCACAAATTAAATTATCTCAGAGTGAGTACATTGAAAACAAGGTTTGAAATGCATGATGGGTGCAAAATGCAAAATGCAAATTTTGTTTCTATACCTTTGGCTAATCATTTTAGATTATGCAAGGATCATTAGGGGAGAATTGGGGTGTCAAAAGGCCTCATAAGGAATGGATTAGTCCTAATAAAAGGGCCAAGGTAGGTCCCAAAAAGTCCTAACCCTCCTCACCTAGGTGGGTTAAGCCCAAAAGTGACCCCACCTCTTACACCTATTACACAACTCTTACTCCTAGGTGGGAACCAAAAAATTCAAAATTTGAAATTTGAATTCCCTCCCTCCTTCTCTCTCCTCCCTCCCTCCCTCACCTCCTCCCTCCCCCTCCCTCACTCCCCCTCCTCACTCCCTCCTCCCCCTTGGGCTATCCCAAAACTAAGGGATGCACCTTTTCCACCATTGGACACACCTTTTGATGAAGAGTTTTGACTCCTCACCCAAGGGACACACCCCATCGTTACTGGCATATGCATTAATAATATCTCATACAAGAGAGCATAGCACTATCAGTGCATCACCTACAATGTGTCAAAGCTGTCCCTTAGCATAAAATAGCATCCATATGCAAAGCGTCCATAAAAATAGCATCCCACAAAGCAATTTGGGCCTATCAGCGCATCCAATAAGGACCGCAATGCATCCAAATGGCCTATAAATCATCCACTGCAACCCAATGCACACCACGAATGAGCGCACAAACTACAACCAGAGTGATCTGCATAAGGTATGCTCAAGAAATCATAGTCCCACGGTAATGACCGCTACTGAAAATAGAACCTGAGATGCCTCAAAACATGGGCACTATTGCATAATCAGACTTAGCAAGAAAATATGCAAATATCTCTCTTCTGTCGGAACTCCAAAATCCCAACCGATGAGTGAGAAATGGGAGTCGACACTTATCCATTGCCATGTGGCATAAATCTAAGGTTTCAAAACCTTAGAATGAAAAATGCATAATAGAGAGATGAAATCAAATACACAGAGCTCTATAACTCTGAAAATCCTCCACCAAATCACGTAAGAACTAACAGGTAGTGGTTTTTGGGCATCCGGAACACAATGGGACAGACGGTTTTTGAAACCGTGGTCTCAATCATTGGGTCCAACACACGGACTGAAAAATATTTTTGGAAATAGAGCTGTTTGTAAACTCCACTGGAGTGCAAAGGATGAGCAACATAGAAGTTTTAGGACCTCTTGAGTCCACCGGGACTGACAGATCTGCAAATGGTTGCTCCAAACTTGAGTTCCAACACCCGGGCATAAAAACGCAAAAACTGACACAGTGAGTCAAAAATCCAATGAAATGATCCCAGATTCAAGAATGAAGGTGTTTCCAAGCTCCTGAAGTGAAGTGGACACCAAAAGCAAGCAATAGTTGCCTCTACAAGTCAATACAGAGTCTCTATCTTCGAACGGAACAAGGAAAAGCTCAAAAAACGACTTTTTCTTTGAAAACACTTAACAGGCTCTCAAAACCAGTTCGCAAAACCAAAGTGACTTTTCCAAAGGTTCCTCCAAAATCTCTACACACTCGGATGCAAGTAAAGTCACCCACAAAGCTTCCCACAGAGCTTCTTCTTCCTCCCACAGAGCTACTGCATTCACACATGCTCAACTAGATCACCCGAGCTCTGATATCAGTTGAGAGTGCTCTCAATGGAAGCAAGAACGGAAGAGGGAGAGAGAGAAATAGAGAGCCACACAAGTTTTGGTGGGTGCAAACACCCTAATCTTCTTTTTTCATTCATTTATATATGTGTTTGAGTATTGGACATAACCGGGGTAAAGGCACAGTGACCTTTAACCCCCACAATAGGTGCATGTGAGGCTATATGGCTCAGAAGACTATTGTCAGAAACATATTACTTTGATGAGTCAAAGCCAACAACAATATACTGTGATAATCAATCGGCTCAAGCATTGGCAAAAAATCCAGTATATCACTCCAGGACAAAGCACATTGATGTCAGAGAGCACTTCATTAGAGAAAGAGTGTTACTTGGTGACATCACACTACAGCATTGTGATAGCAAAGAAAATGTTGCAGACATCTTTACCAAACCACTCGGTAAAGAGCTATTCGAGAAACATTGACTAGCTCTTGGTTTGACGCAGAGGAAGGACATTCCCATTAAAGGGGGGTGATGGAATGTAATGCTCAATCCTTCTTCGATTCCCTAGAATCATCATCTTGAGGAAAGGCCTACTTCATGATGTTGATCTTGAGGGAAGGTGTTGAGAGTTCACACTTAAAATCATGTGATCATGTGTGCATAGCACCATCACGTGATCATATGTGCATACCACTAACCTTATAGAGTGCTAGAAAGGAAAGGGCTAGATCCCCTAGCCCTCACCCTAAAAGGGTTTGTATATATTCTATTTTTTCAACTAAATCTAGTGTACAGTTAGTCATTTGTGGTGTGCTCTCTAGATGTGCCCTCTCTCCTCATCTCCACTCTTCTCCTCTCCCCTCTTCATATTTTGTCCAGACATTCATAGATTTTGGAGTGCATGTGATGATGAGAGGAGCTGTGTATTTCTTTCTCCTCTAGCATGACAAAACTCTTGGAAGTCCCCCTATGTTATGTTGTAGGGAGTGGTTAGGATATGGACTCCGCATACATAATAGGAATGATTCCAGGCATTGGATCTTTAATCCACATTCTCTCTTGCTTGTCTTAGTTGCATACACACCATTGTAGATCTTGAAATCAGAAGCGTAAAAATTTTTCCAAAGTGCTATGCATCTCATCCTTTTTTTCTTTATTGATAAAAATGACAATATTGAAAATTCCAACTCTACTAATGGTGGTATATAGTATTCTATCACTGAATCTCGTGAATATCATTGGAAGAAACATTTTTTATAAAGAATACTTCGGGCTTATCCCAGCTTGATTCATCAAGTAAAAAGTCCTCATCTGAAACACCCCTGTACGCTACAACCTTTCTAGATTTTGAAGTGAGGTTCACATTGAATTGAAAACTGTGGTTGACATCCCTTGATATTCTCATTTGATGCTCATTCACCAGCTTCTCAACATACACAATCACCTGTGGTGGGATCTGGGCTCTTATGAATGAGGTGACTACTTTGGACCCATCTTCCTTATTCTTCATCCACTTATGTGCCATGCCTTTTTCTTAGCTGTGGATAAAGCGGATATATGCTTAACAATGCTAGGGCCAATATTGCATTGACCAACAAGGATATCTTTTTTTGTGAGCAAATATCTAATTGCACTATCCACTACATCACGTTTCACTTGTACATTGATGCACTCCTCCATGCAATGATCTTAGTCCTTCTTTGCAAAAACCCATTCTTTGTTGAGGAGTTTCTCTGCTGCCATGGTTACATAGTTGTCTGAAAAATATTTTATGAGCCTCCACATTCTTGCTATCACCTCTTTTTTCTCAATGTTTGACTTTTGTGATAGTAACAAACGACCTTCATAGGTGATGTCACCCTTCTTATATGCACAGCAGACTACCACAACTTGCTCAAACACCACATCAAGTCAAAAAATTCTCTCTTTCTACCTTAAAGCTTGTGACAGATTCTTCCCATTTGATTTAGACCCCTCTTAGCCTTGCCTTGACCCTAGCATTTTAGACCTCGTGTTTTCACCTAGGGACTTCTAGAAATTGTCACTTCCCTTGGGCTAGTCCCCTAAGAAAAAGTTAGTCACGGTTCTAAAAATTCAGGTCCCCATGACAAGCATGTGCAAGGAAACCTTAGTATGAATTGGTTGGAAGCTTTCCCAAGACCTGGAATAGGGTTGAATGGAAATACACAGGTGAGCAAGCTTTGAAAGACCTAAGAGCATGAAGAACATGATGGAATTTCCAATTGGGGTGGGTGGAATTTTTTCCTTAAATCTAGGCCAAAATCCAATTCCAATTGAGGTGAAACCTGGGTGGAAGTTTTTTCTTAAAGCTAGGCCAGAAATCTACTAAGACATGGATAATTGGGACTCAGTGGATTCAAGACACCTAGGGAACCCTAGACAAGGCAAGCCGACGAGGCTATCACATTGGAAACCTCAAGAAAGAATTTTATGATGACTTAATTTATGTATATAGAATGTATTCGCCCAAGCATATGCTACATGTATTCAAGGCACTGAGGTGGATTGGGACGATTGTGCCGATCATAGAGAAACTGATGTGAGGAGTGCTATCCATGACATCTATATCAAATAGGAGCATGCTGCGGAACCCCATTGGAAGACTTACAAATGAACATCATGTGAAGATGGACCTGAGTACTAGGTTGTGCGAGACAATGATTGATGATCAGCAAGTGGTCTTATCCAATTGGAAGAGAATGGTGGGGGAGGAGAAACAAAAATTTAAGTCACTTAGAAATGGCTACTATTGCAAGTGAGTCAAAAGCCACAAAACAAATGACTCTGTGAAACACACAACGGACTGGCTTCGTACCAAAGTAAGAAGGTGTGTATTTTGGAAGGTGTGTATGTATAGGAGTTGCCACAATTTTTGGTAACTAGAGAGATGCCATATTTGAATTCAAACTCTACTTCCATGTAGCTAAGAGGGTTAAAATAGAGTGTAAGGAAATTCTTACTAGAATCATCAGTGTCAGGGTGCTCACAAATTTTGTGAGATATGCCACTTTTTTTAGTGCCTAAATTCTATCCATTTTGGACACATATTATGGCATCTAAAGCTATATCTTGACCTTTTTGTGTGCACTTGTGAATGACACATATTATGAGATGTACAATCATCGTCCTATGCTTTGCATAAAGTATAACTTTGATTTGTCATTAGAGACTTAGTCTTCCAAGAGTTGGAGTAAATGCTCTATGGCATTTTTTGTTTGTACAATTGAGTATTATCTTGAATGCTTCATGGAATTTATCCTTTGCACCATAGCTATATTTTAGTTTTTTGTGATTTGTTGAAGACTCAAGAGGCTAGATGGACTATTAGAAGTTTCCCTATCCAAAAAATCAAAGGAACAATAATTTTTATTCTGAGTAGATAATCTAAAGTGCATTGTTGCATATATCCTTTTGTTAGCTTGTGCTAATACCATTGTGTATGTCACACATTTCTTCTTGTTCTACCAAAGAGTAATTATATCCATTGCCATGGAAGAAGCCTAGAAGAAGACATCATTTTCTTGTATTGTACCAAGTGTCTAGTCATTCTTAGGTTCTTTGGCTCTGGCCTTTGTGTTTGTCTAATGTAAGATGCAGATTATTTGTGTCACACTCATATTTGCAAACTTGAAATCTAAGGGCCCATTGTTTGTTTTGTTGATTCTAATGCACTATGCAAACATTGTCTATATGTGTTGCACTATGGCAATTACCTCTTAAAATGGCTTATCTCTAATAAAAAATTGTTTTAGATTTTCATATTGACTATTAGATTGTCCACTATGGATGTGAAGATTTCTTGCATGGATGAACATTTTATTTTGCTTTTGTTTAACCTTTATGTTGGGGTAAGAGAAACCACATTGTTTACAATTAGTAGTAGCCTTAGTTATTTCCTTTTGATGATTGAATATGATATTTGTACAAAAGTGCTTCAATGAAATCATGCAATTGAGTATTTGATTGAGATTCAAAAGCTTTTCATTGCATTTTCATCTCAATGTTGCTTTATGTTTTCAAAGTCACTTTGTTGAATACTTTGCATAGAAGATTTTTGTCATTAAATCCAACAAGTTCTCTAATATCACATTCTTCATTGTAAGCAACTTGAAAACACATATCATGGATTACTTGTAGATCCTTTCCTCTAAAGTCCTTGATTTCTTCTAGTCTAGTCAAAATATGTACATCTTCATGGAGTCATTTCATCATTGCTTGTGTTTTGTGTTGATGTGCTAAGTACTTATTCCAATTTCCTAGGATTACTTGCTTTTCTTGTCATGCTTGTGTATTTTGTGTGTCTTTTGGGTCTTGTGTGTGTATTTTTTATTTTGTGAAGACGTTCCATTTAGCGGTCAAAGTCACAATGCAATAGAGTTGTACTTGGTTCCTAAGGAAAATGTACTAGATGGTAGAGTTGTCATCCTCAAGCATGTCCTAAATCTATCTATTGTGTATCTTGGGAGTATCAAGAACTTTGTCAAAACTGATGGAAGAAAATTAAAAGAGAACTCATAAGGTCTCTTTAGTAGGAGAAGGATAGGAAGAATAAGTTACATTATATCCTTTGTGATAGGATCATGACTAGAGGAAATGATGGCCTAGAGGTGCTAATGCTCCACTCCAGATCCTATGCTCTAGTGGGACAATGGTTGGCTATGCTCACTTATGCTCATTTCTATGGATTTGTTAGTAGCATAATGGAGCAACAATGCAAGAAGAAAAATGCATAAAATACACAATACAGAAAGCATATAGAATGGACGAGACAGAGAGACATCAACATACATGCTTCACCTAGTGTGGGCTATGTCAACGGAGAAATATATCCAGTCTTGTGTTTTTCTTATCCAGCAAGTGAGAAGATACAAGATACAAGCCATATATCCATTACTCTCTTGCTATATGAGCCACACCCTTATCTTACAATTTTGACCGCACAACTCATGAGCAACTCATGCACTAATTTTCATGTATTTTTGGCTTTGGGGGGGTTTTCCTCAAACCCTGGGGCACCAACTCCCTTCAGTAAGAAAACCTATCAAAATCTTGAGTATGAGATGAATTTAAAAATATGCCATGAATAGAAATTATTCAAATTAACATGGTTGTGTTCTACACTAAAAGAGCTTCAAATATGTCTTTAGCAATACATGAAAAAGTTACATTAATTTGAAAGGACATGGGTTTTCATATTTTAGTGTATTTTTTGTTTTACCCCCCCCATCCAAAAGACACCCCCCCCCCCTTTGGCCTCAAATACTATGAAAAATATGTACAAATCTTAAAATCTTGCATATTTTTCAATGTATATACCTTATATTTTGTGGGAGGGGGACCATGAAATTTTCATATTTTTCCCTTGCATATTTGAAAACATTTTAGGAAATCCATGCATATTATATATGGACCTTGTCCCCCCATACCGTGGATTTTGGACGAGGGTAGTAACATATTACATATTGAATTGGCACCCCAGGCCTCAAACCCCCATCCCCCCTTGGAACCACCTGATGATGGTACTAGGAGGGGCATTGCCCCCCCCCCCCCCCCTCACCCCCTTCATGGTATGGTTATAAACACGCCTAGGCCCAAAGCATGGCCAAAAACAATCTCTGAAAAAAGATCAGGCTCCACATACAACAATCTCCGACTTGGAGACTGATCATAGTAACTCTACTATGACTACACTCACTAAAATTCTTGGCTATGGCTAGATCGCTCATATTGTTTCTCATTCTTAAAGAACAATTAAAATCGAGCAAGATCTCAACGTATCCTTGGTTGCCACCTTAGTCAACATGTCTACAAGATTCTAGCTAGTGTGTATCTTTTCTAGCTTCAACTATCCATCCTACAAAACAAATCGGATGAAATGATATCTGAGCTATATACGTTTGGTTCTTGAATGGAAGGCTAAATTCTTTGTGAGATGAATAGCACTCTGGATGTCACTATACAAGCTGAAATTTTCTTGCTTCTTCCCAAGTTCCTCCATAAACCTTTGTAGCCAAATCATCTCTTTTCTAGCCTCTATAACTGCAACACATTCTGCTTCTGCAGTTATAGAAAGTGCAACAACCTTTTGCAACTTTGAAACCCACCTCAATATTGTTGCACCTACAATGAAAACATACCTAGTGGTGCTCCTTCTTCCATCTTTATCACCTGCCATATATGCATTAACATATCCTTGTAGAGGAATGTTTGAAGCATTAAAACATAATGCATGAGCAGTCGTACCTCTCAAATATCTAATAATCCACTTTACATCCATCTAATGTTCTTTACTTGCATTATTCATAAATCCTCTCATAACTCCCATAGCGTGTGCAATATCTGGCCTTGCACATACCATTGCATAAATCAAACTACCAATTGCTAATGCATATGGGACCCTTGACCTATAGTCAATCTCTCCATGTGTCTTGGGACACATCATTAGGGGAGAATTGGGGTCTCAAAAGGGCCTCCAATTAGTGTTTCCTAGTTTCAAGGGATTAGAGTGATTTGAGGTGTACTAATGAGAGTGCTAGAAGGTGTGGGGCAATGGTATGTTGAGGTGGAGGGTGGGCAGGCTTGCAGAGAGCCCCTATTGGTTGCTCCCCTTACACTGGGGACCACCCAAGCCATCCCCCCCTCTTAACCCATGTTTGACCCTGCTACCAGGTGCACCTCCCCCACATGAGCCCAAGACTGCCTTCAATGGGATAGTAGGGCCCTTTTTGCAAATTTTGCTTCTCCCCTCCCTCTTTCTAGGGCCTCAGCCCCCCACTGTTCTAGTCCAACCTGCCAAATCACTCCATTTGAACCAAATCCCATGCATTTTCCCTCTTCCCAATCTTTCTTTGCTCCCTCCTGCTTTGGACTACTTGATGCAGCTCCTCTCTCTCTCTCTCTCTCTCTCTCTCTCCACTCTCCCTCTCTTGTGCCTCTATTGGAGCTGCCCTATCCCTCTCCTTCTCCCTCTCCTGTGCCTATATTGCTACTGCTCTGTCCCCCTCCTCCCTCTTTTGTGCCTCTGTTGGAGCTGCTTTGTCCCTCTCCTTCTCTCTCTCCTGTGCCTCTATTGTTGCTACTCTATCCCTCTCCTTCTCCCTCTTTTTTGTCTCTGTTGGAGCTGCATTGCCTTCTGTAGGAGTCCCATTCTTGTTGTTAGAACCTCTGCAAGCATGGTGAGGAGCAAGGCTACAAGACCACACAATGATGCGTCCTCTTGTGTCTTCCACAACACCAAAAATGCATTGGATGAGTGGATTCCTTGCACCTACAACTTAAATGATTGGATAGTGATGAAAGGATTGGCCAAAGGTCCACATAAGCTTCCCAAGAGTAAGAGATGTGACCTCTTGCATGAGTGGAAGGTGTGCTTCTTGAAGTTCAAGTTTGGGAAGAAAGGATGGCTCGCAAAAGTGCAACATGTTTACATGGGAAAAGATATGCGACTTCCTCCATCATTCAATCAATCTAGGATACCATCACATTGTGAGCCTTTCTATCTATGTACCTTTTTCACCTGTAAGTGTAATGAGTCCATTTGGAAATTTTGTGTTTGGTTTCTAAGAGCTCTTATTCATGATGGCAGATGTTTTTCCTTTAAACTTCAAGGAGTGGGAACTAGTTGAATAATTCATAGGCAAGTTCACTGTGATTCATGAGGATTTAGGTAAGCAAATGCATGCTGAGGAGAGGTTGGCCTCCTTGCGATGAAGAATGTGTATTGGTATAATGCAACATACATCACTCCAATGACATCATCAAGCTATGGCTATCTGCAAACCATTGCACCACCACAACTTCAAGACATGGATTGCAGCAATGTGGACTCGATGACATTGCAATCATACAAGGACAAGATTGCAAAGGATGTGGGCATGGCCATGAAGTTTACATTTGGATCCAAATGGGCAAGGTTATCTTGGTTTATGCCTCTGCACATTTTTTCTTCTTTATTTCAGAATATACATATGCATAGAACAAAAACTATGTGGTCCTGCAAGCATGTAGATGAAAATGCTCTTGAAGATTTACTTGGGATGAATTGGGGAACCAGATCAGGCAACCAAAAGGGTGATGTGTTTCAATGTCATGCATGTAAAGAAAATGTGGTTATTAGATACCATTTGTCACACCAAATGTTATATTTAGCTTTTCAGTACAGGCACTAGAAGAAAACAAATGGCCCATGGCTTCCCCTAGACTCTAATGATGAAGAAAATACGGGGATAAGTTTGTCTAATGATGTTGAAGAGGGAGATGTCAAGAATGTGAATGTCATATCGCAATGGGTCATGATAGTACTAAGAGACCTCACAAGAGTTGGGGGAGGGCTCACAAGAGTCGAGGGAGCACCACCAAACCTAGATAGGTTCGTGTGCACAGATGCCATGGAGGTGGTGGAGCTAGAGGAGGAAGGGTGGAGGCAGCATCCAGTGGGTCTAGCAGTGTTCTTCACTCTTGCCATTGAATAATGAGATTTAGGGTTTTGTTTAATGTTTTATATAGGTCCATCATGTTTTGACATCCCTTTTAATTATGTTTAGGGTTTCATCATGCCCCCTACCCTCACCCTAACCCCTCCAACCCCCCCACCCTCATCACCCTCCCCCTACTTGCCCCGCCCCCGTTGCCCTCCCCCATACCCCCCATCCCCCCTCCCCCCACCCTTGCTACCACTCCACCCCTCCCCTTGCCCCACCTTGTGCCCCTCCCTTCTCTCCCCCCTTCTTCACCATGTCCCCACTTTCCCCAACATTGTGTGAGTACAAAAATTGTGGTCAAAACAAGCAAGATATTAAAGAGTGAGTACACAAACTGTGGTCAAAATAAGCAATATATTTATTTCTTATTTGTATACAATTACACCATAGCTTTTGTTGGTGGTTGGACCCATCTGTTCCCTTCTCTCACTCTAGCTTGCAACCAACATGTGAGTCCTTAACTCCCAATGGATGATTTCCAAGCACTATGCCTTCTATTCTTTGATACAATTTGAGCTGCTTTTGCAAGTTCTGATGCCTTTGCCTTTCCATACTTCAAAGTCCTTCCTAGTAAACATCTAAAAAACCGGTCGGACATCTCATGAAATGCATTGCTGCTGCGAGTGACACCACCACCATGCCTTGAGTTCTTGTAGGCTACCTTGGCTCTATGGTGCGACTTCTCCATGCCTTGTGTATTCCAAATGGACAAAGGGGCCCAATTTTGTACAAACCATGGTCCGTGTGCATAGAGAATATGTTGCAAACATGATGAGAATCATTTTAGCAACAAAAACTATTTATAAAGCAAGTGCTAAATATTACGATGGTGCCAAGATTACCATGTAATGCATAATGTGTGACTCCCTCCATTCTGCACCACCATTAATTGCATAAACTCTTTCACAGCCATCCTGAACCTTTCATAATACATCTCATCGATTTGAACCTGACGAAGCAATTTTATCAATGCATCTACCTTTGTCCATACTTTACTCTCAAAGTTCCTACTTGAGGATGAGAAGCCTTATTGGTCGTGTGCATTCACACAATGCTTTCTAGTATTCCCAACCCAAACTACTTTGAGACAATGTATGTTTGTCTTTGTTGAGATTATGGTTTGATAGGAATCTCCTTGCCTTCCCTCCACCCGTGGACACTTTTGCAAGAAGATTCTATGTTGCCCTAGACATTTTCTTATCCTCCTTAAGTTTGACATGTCCTCCATGGAATCCCATCTCTAACAGCAACTTCTCAGCTTCTGCAATGCACCGCATGGATACTTCTTGCAGAATTAAATTCCAAGCATAAACAAGATGCAAATACAACAAATTATCAAGTACGCATAGTTCTGCGTGTAAAGTATATATGTGTACTCTCTCAAGTGGGATGGGCAAGATGGGATCCCACTTTGGATCCTTCTTGTCATGATTGGGAGCTTGCATTTGGATGCAAGAAAAATTGCCATTCTCCCATTGTAAGCCAGCCTTTTGCTTATGTTGGAAACACATGTAATAAAGGCATGTGTTCATTGCATTTGCCCCTATATCACAACCATGCAAGTGTGGAGGTTAAAGGTCATTGTGCCTTTACCCCAGTTATGTACAATACTCAAACACATATATAAATGAATTAAAAAGAAGATTAGGGTGTTCTGCACCCACTAAAAACTTGTGTGGCTCTCTATTTCTCTCTCTCCCTCTTCTATTCTGCTTCCGTTGAGAGCACTCTCAACTGGTATCAGAGCCCAGGTGATCTAGTTGAGCGTGTGTGAATGCCTGGAAGCTTAGTAGCTTTGTGGGAAGCTTTGTGGGTGATTTTACTTTCATCCGAGTGCGTAGAGACCTTGAAGGAACCTTTGGAAAAGTCACTTTGGTTTTGCGAAGTGGTTTTGAGAGCCTATTAATTGTTTTCAAAGAAAAAGTCATTTTTTGAGCTTTTCCTTGTTCTATTCGACGACAGAGACAATGTATTGACTTGTAGAGGCAACCATTGCTTGCTTTTGGTGTCCATTTCACTTCAAGAGCTTGGAAAACACCTTCATTCTTGAATTTGGGATCATTTCATTGGATTTCTAGCTCATTGTGTCAATTTAAACGTTTTTTTGCCCGGGTGTTGGAACTCAAGTTTGGAGCAACCATTTGCAGATCTGTCAGTTCCAGTGGACTCAAGAGGTCCTAAAACTTCTATGTTGCCCATCATTTGCACTCTGATGGAGTTTACAAACACGTTTTTTAGTCCATGTGTTGGACATAGTGATTGGGACCATGGTTTCCAAAACCATCTGTCCCATTACGTTTTGGACGCCTAAAAACTCCTACTTGTTAGCTCTTCCATGATTTGGTGGAGTATTTTTAGAGTTA
Organism: Dipteris shenzhenensis; assembly: GCF_047967505.1. NCBI lineage: Eukaryota > Viridiplantae > Streptophyta > Polypodiopsida > Gleicheniales > Dipteridaceae > Dipteris > Dipteris shenzhenensis. Next base: position 26,426,250 of record NC_141600.1, read on the forward strand.
TAGATCTCTGTGTATTTGATTTCTTCTCTTTGTTATGCATTTTTCATTCTAAGGTTTTGAAACCTTTGATTTATGCCACATGGTAGTGGATAAGTGTTGACTCCCATTTCTCACTCATCGATTGGGATTTTGGAGTTCCAACAAAAGAGAGATATTTGTAGATTGTCTTGCTAAGTTCGATTATGCAATGGCACCCATGTTTTGAGGCATCTCAAGTTCTATTTTTAGTAGCGGTCATTGCCGTGAGACCATGATTTCTTGAGCATACCGTATGCAGATCACTCTGGTTGCAGTTTGAGCCATGTGCGCTCATTCATGGTGTGCATTGGGTTGCAGTGGATGATTTATAGGCCATTTGGATGTATTGTGATCCTTATTGGATGCACTGATAGGTCCAGATTGCCTTGTGGGATGCTATTTTTATGGACGCTTTGCACATGGATGCTATTTTATGCTGAGGGACAGTTTTGACACATTGCAGGGATGCATTGATAGTGTTATGCTCTCTTGGATGAGATATTGTTGATGCATATGCCCATGGTCAGTGTTTATGCTTGAGCCATTTGGCACTTATTGGCATTTTGGATTGCCATTGTAGTTGGCATTTTCTTTGAGTTTGCTTTTAGGCCAAATTTGCTCATATGGATGCATAGTACATGCACATGAGTCAGTTGTATCTTTTGATGCTTTTAGCTTTGAGTTTTGGTGATATTTCACTCTATTGTGGCGTACACATTTGGGTGCACCTGGTATTTGGTGTGATTCTCTCTTGTAGGCACTAGAGTTTGGGATTTTGCTTTATTTGCATCATGGCATCCTCTTCCATGTCTAAAAAGGAGTTTTTCACATTAAAAAGTTTGATGGGACAAACTTTTCTTTGTGGAAAGAATAGATAAGGGATGTGCTTATTCAAAAGAAGTAGATAAAACCCTTGCAAGGGATTGCAGCTAAGCCTACAACTATGTCCACAGATGAATGGAATGAGTTGGATGCATTGGCAAAGTCTACCATTAGACTTCATCTTGGGGAGATAGTACTGAAAAGACTACGGAAGCTTTATGGAAAATGCTGTGTGCTACATATGAGAAAGAGACTGCCTCAAACAAAGTCTATCTCATGAAGAGATTGTTTGAGATACACATGAAGGAGTAAGTATCCATAGCTTTGCACTTGAATGAATTTAATATCATTTTCAGTCAGCTTCAAGCTCAAAAATTGAATTTCGATGTAGAAATGAGGGCAATATTTCTCTTATGCTCATTACCATCCTCATGGGATACTTTTTGTACTACTATCAGTAACTCTGCACCTGGTGGAGTATTGAATTTTGATGATGTGGTTGGTATCTTGTTGGCCGAGGAGATTAGACGGAAGTCAATGGAAGGAAACAAGTAGGATGCAACCTTAAATGTGCAAAGGGGCAGATCACAGTCCAGGGGGAGGTTTCCAGAAAGAGGAAAGTCCCGTAGCAAGTCCAAGGCACAAAACATTGAGTGTCACTATTGTGGCAAGAAGGGCCACATGAAAAAGGATTGCTACAAGCTTAAAAGAGAGCAAAAGGATAAGAAAAAGAATGCAAATTGGGGTGCAAATAAGAAGGAAGAGAGTCCAAGGGAGAACAAAGGAAAAGTGAAGATCGAGATCAATGTAGTCACACATGATAGTGACAATGACATTCTCTTCATGTCTAGTTTATCTGCAGAGTTGCTTACCACTTCAGATGATGCATATTCCCAAGATTGGATTTTGGATTCTAGTGCTTCATTCTATGTTACTCCCCATAGGGAATGGTTCTCCACTTATGACAATGGAAAGACAGGTTGTGTGCATCTTGGAAATGACTATGCATGTGACATAGTGGGAGTAGGTGACATAAAGTTTTCTTTTGCAAATGGGTCTACATTTATTTTGAAAAATGTGAGACATGTGCCTAAGCTGACCAAGATTCTCATTTCAATAGGTCAGCTAGATGATGCTGGTTTTCAGACCATCTTTGGTTCTTAGAGTTGGAAAATTCAGAAGGGCTCTACGCTTTTGGCCAAGGGTGCCAAGTGTGGGACTTAGTATCCCTTACATGTATCAGGGGTGTTTGATCATGTTGTTGCAATAACCGAGCAGCCAAGCACTTCTTTATGGCATTGCCAATTGTGCCATATGAGCCAAAATGGGAAGAAATTTTTATGCCGTTTGGGTTATGTACTGCATTTGAGTTTCTCTGATTTTGAATTTTGTGAGCATTGTCTCTATGGGAAGTAGACTAAATCAGCCCATAAAAGAAGGGGAAAGAAAGAGTTTGAAAAGCTTGATTTGGTCCATTCAAACGTATGTGGTCCCATGCCTACACGATCATTAGGCGGGGCTGAATACTATGTGACATTCATTGATGATGCAACTAGGAAAGTGTGGGCTTATGCCATAGCTCGGAAGAGTGATGTGTTCCAAGTATTTCAGAAATGGCTGGCCTTGGTTGAGAATCAGTCAGGTAGAACGCTTAAATGCCTATAGACTGACAATGGTGGAGAGTATCTCTCTCATGACTTTTAGCATTTCTGTGATACACATGGGATTAAGAGGGAGCTCACATCCTCTTGTACTCCAGAGCAAAATCCACTTGCAGAAAAGATGAACCGTACCATTTAGGAAAGGTTGCAATGCATGCTTTCCAATGCAAGTCTTTTTGGTGGTTTTTGGGCTGAGGCAATGAAGACTACAGTGCACGTGATCAATAGATCACCTAGTAAGAGTTTGGATGTTAGTATTCCTAAAGAGGCATGGAGTGGCAAGAAGCCCTCTTACTCTCATTTGCATATATCTGGGTGTGAGGCATATGCACACATGCCAAAAGAGCTTTGAAAGAAGCTAGATCCTAAGTCTAGGAAATGCATCTTTTTAGGTTAGGGTGAAAGTGGAGAGATGGGCTATTGTCTCTGGGATCCAGAAGCAAAGAAGATCATATGCAGCCATGATGTAGCCTTCAATGAGAAGAAGATGTATAAGGCACCCATGAGGGATGTGGAAATGAGGAGAATCACTTTCCAAAACATGAATCCACCTACATATCTTGATAGACAGTTTGTTATCCATGCACCAAATGTGCAAGAAATGGTACTACCAAGTACTCCCATAGGTATACAATCAAGGGTAGATGATGGATCATCTATTGGTGGAAATGATGAGCCAAATGTGGCTGATATGCAAGTGGGACAGCAAGCTGAAATGCCCTTGAGAAGATCATCTAGAGTGTCTAGACCGCCTGATAGGTTTATTCTAGGGGTAGACTATGTGATGCTTACTAATTGCGGGGAGCCTTCTTGCTAAAAGAGGCTATGATGCACGAGGATCAACGCAAGTAGGAGTATGCTATGCAATTAGAGATGAGTTCACTTATGAAGAATAAGACTTGGGACTTGGTTTCTTTTCCACATGGAAAGAAAGCATTGCCACGTAAATGGGTATACAAGATGAAGGCCACAGGTGATGATGTGCCTAGGTACAAGGCCCATTTGGTCGCTAAAGGTTCAAGCAAGAGAAGGGTGTGGACTTTGATGAGATATTCTCTCCGGTTGTGAAGATGACCACACTTAGATGCATGCTTGGCCTAGTGGCAGTAGAGGATATGGAGCTTATGCAGATGGATGTCAAGACAACTTTCTTGCATGGGGATCTGCATGAGGAAATTTACATGGTGCAATTGGAAGGCTTTGAAGAAAAGGGCAAAGAGCATTTAGTTTGCAAGCTAAAGAAGAGTCTCTATGGTCTTAAGCAAGCACCTAGAGAATGGTATCATAATTTTGATGCTTTCATTCAGTCCCAGGGTTTTAGAAGGAGTGAAATTGATCACTGCCTCTACATTAAAAGGGCTCGGGATAATAGCTTGATACTCCTGGCATTATATGTGGATGATATGCTATTGGCTAGCAAGAATACTTATGAGCTAGATGCATTAAAGGCCAAGTTGCATGAGGCCTTTAATATGAAGGATTTGGGACTTGCAGGTCATATTCTTGGTATACGCATCACGCGTGATCGGAGTAGGAAACTCCTTTGGCTTTCACAGAAGGAGTATATTACAAAAGTATTGCAATGTTTCAATATGGAGGGGGGGAAGGCAGTGAGTACTCCATTGCCTCCATATGTGAAACTGAGTCATATAGATAGTCCCAAATTAGCATTTGCAGTGGGAGTTGTTAGCCGGTATATGGCTAATCCAGGAAAGAGGCATTGGGAGGCAGTTAAGTGCATCATGAGCTACATGAAGGGTACCAAGGAGATGTGCATCTGCTTTGGTAGAGGAGACATGCATGTACTTGGGTACACAGATTCAGACTATGCAAGGCATGTGGATAGTAGGAGATCCACTTCTAGTTATGTGTTCACCTTTGCAGGTGGTGCAGCGTCATGGATGTCTTTTGCAGAGAAGCTCTATGGGATCTTGTTTGGACCTTGTTTGGGATATTAGTTGGATCTTGGTGTTTCCTTTTTGTGTTTCATCATGGTGAAGATTCCAGTGTTTTGAGGGACCTGAGGGGTAGATCCAGAGTCTTATCTTTAGGATTTTATTTGAGGATGCCGACTTTCTGGATGGTCCATGAAGGATCGGGCATAGATTTTGCCTAATTTTCTTAAAGGTGTAGCCTTGAGTTGGCATGAGACCTTGCTGGACTCTACCAAGGAGGACTGGGACCAAGTGGTGGCAGCAATGAAGCAGAGATTTAGGGCAGAGGAGTCACCAAATTCTTTGATGTTGTAGTTGGACCGGTTTTATCAAGGAGAGGGTGAGATGGTCTCTGTGTTGGCAATTCAATATGAAACTTTATGGACAAAGTATGAAAGGGCAGCTTTGCAAGCTGTGGCATCTGCATCATCGGCCCCTCAAAGTCTCTCAGGGATGGAGCACTTAAAGATGAGCAAATTTGTTATGGCTTTGGAGCCTCCTCTTTGCTCAAAAGTAATGAGTAAAGATCCAACCACATACATGGAGGCACTTTGCATTGCGACCAAGAAAGAAGCTTCTGTAAAGATCGAATCCTCTTTTGTGTCTTCAACAGCTTCAACTTCTAAGGTGGACGTAATGGGCACTCCTCAGGTACCAAAGTCCTCTAAGATAGATCACAATATCTCCCAATTGATGGCAGAGTTTGCTAATTTGAAATTGCATTTGGTTAATGCACGACAACCTAGAGCACCAAAGAGTGAAGATAGGCCTCGAGATAAGAGTGGGGTCACTTACTATGAATGTAATTGAAAAGGTCACTATCACCCCGAGTGTCCTAGATTGAGAAAGAAATAAGAAAAACAAGTATCCTTGTTAGAAGCTTCTTTAGGGGATGAGTAAAGAGAGGTAATGATGGCTAAACGGGGGTGTGGTAAAGCAAAAGAAGAAGAAGAAAGCAAGGAAGAAGTAGATGAGGAACATCAGGAAGAAGAACACTATAGTACTTACCTTAGTTACAGAATTCGTTTGCTAGTAACGCTTGGGTGCAAGGAGGATTCTTGACTCACCTGGTTGATCGATTTGCCCTTTCACAACAGACCTGGGCTTATGGAGTTTCTGCCGATAGAATTTGTCACAGAGCTATAAAACCTGGCTCTATAGATGCTCTCAAGATGGCTCGATAAGGAGCTAGCAAGTCAGTTGGTCACAATGATTTGGGCTGGCGACGGGTCACAACGCTGGGTGGGCAGCCATCGTTTCCACTTTCCAGCCACCAGCAACATAACCCAGAGACACTTGATGCAACGACAGTGCTCAGCGAGGCAAGTCAGAAGCCAATCAAAACAGGAAGAGCTCCATCGAAACTGTACGATGGCTCCTAATAGGCGACTAAAGTATCGACAATGACTAAGTGTAGGCTCCATGCGATGATGGACCATATACAATCGAAGCCTTGTCTCATAAACGTCCTAGGAACTTTGCATCCCCTCAGCTCTTCCGACCCTTCCTTTGGCCCGGATTTCTAATGTCATTTTTGTTGTACAACTTCGTCATTGGAGTAGGTGATCCCTACCAAGCTAGATGCATGTGCCTATCCATTGATTTTGGGAAGGCCTTGGCTATGCAAGGTGAAGGCTGTTCAAAAGTGGGATATTGGAGGATTGATTTTGCAGGGAAATGATAAGGTGCACTACAACATCAGAAGTCACAAAAAGGAAGTTGTCAAGGAGGAGTCTTCAACATAAGAGAGTTCGAGCTCTGACTTAACCGATGAAGAAGAAGAGACAGGGTGTAGCTCCGAGGAGTCCAGCTCACCTACAGCCTGCTAAGCTTAGGTCTAATTCACAGCCTTATAATGTAGATTTACCAGCAAACGAATGCAAAGGTAAAGTACAGCATGAGAAATTCAAGAGCTGAACCATCAAACTACCTGGCTTGTGTGTAGATCCATAGCTAGTGAGGGGCTGCACCAGCAACATGGCTAGGAAAGAAGATTCCTAGGCTAGGAGAAGACATCCTAGTTCAGCTTAGAGCTATTCAAGCTTCAGCAGGAACGAGTGACCACAAGTTTGCATTAAGAGAATGAATTGAGTACATAGTATAGCAAAGCCCCCTTTTATAGGTCTGGGCGTGGCATCAATTACAAGTTTACTTATGGGATGGCCAGCCAATGATGCCACGTGGCAACTTAGGGCTCCCCTTGCTAAAAGACTATTTATTTACAAGCCATTGAAAAGGCCCACCAGAGAGGTAGTACTAGAGTATTTTAAATCAACATCTATCATGGTCTTCTCACTCATGACATTAATCGATGCACCTCCATCAATGTAAACATTAGAAATCACTTGACCATCAATGATCACATCAACCATAGGTACATCATCACGAACATCTATATCTACCTTTTTAACAACAGGAATGGAACTTTTTTTCTTTTTCTTCTTTGACACTCTTGTTCTTGCTAGCTTTCCCCATTCCTTTTGTAGTTTTGGAGACAAAGCAAGTAATTGACCAAAGGTGATATGAGCTTCCTTTTCTTTAAGGTCGGACAGCAAGTCATAGCTTCCAATGCCTTGTCCTAAAGGAGGGTGAGTGGAAGGAGTGGCTTTTGATCTTTGTCTTAGTGCTGATCAGGATGGGGGACGAGCATTTTCCGAGCAAAAACATACGAGCGATCTGAGCAGTGGACCTTTAGTTAAGTCTAATTTGATACCTTCAATATATATATTTTTTCAATAAACATCATGTGCAAAAAAATAAAGTAAAAATAATATTTCTTCCAAACAATTTATAGTCAAATGGTCTAGAATCTCAGGAAGATTGAATTGAGAGACATGGATAGATTTCTATAAAAGGACCATTCAAACACACCAAAAGGTCACCAAAAACTATAGTGTGGTGAGTAATACATTGTTCATACACAACTCTTAAAGAAGCTGTGGGCAACAAAATACTGTTTACATACATATAGCTATATTGTGTGAAGCAAATGACTATCAAAATGCACCCAAAAAGTCAACACAAGCTACAATGGTCATACAATATTTGTATGCACCTATGCAAGTTCCTTTAATATAACCACAAGTAGAGATAAACGCCCTTCTTAGCAAGCAGGTAGAGCTTGGTAGAGTTCTTGCCTACTTAGTGCAGATTGGTGAATGAACATGTGTATCTTCTCATCTAGACCCAAGTATTGCATATAAATGTAATACAGATGTTTGCATGGGATATATCTGTTTTGCCCTTGAGAATGGCCCATAAAGTCCAGACATGTGCATGATGGAAACACTGAAACCACAACATTGTACTTGCTCCCTTTTCTACGTGATCCTGGAGTGGAAACTAGGTACTCCACATGCTCTCTAGGGACAACTATATTAACACTGTGAACAACACATTCCAAGGAAATAGACTTAGCTATCCTTGTTCTCATTTCACATGTCACCTCAGTTACCCATTCCACAACCATGCCATCCCTTGTGCTCGGTCTACTTGTTAAATCAGCAGATTTGGCCCTAGTGCATTGCTTTTTTAATCTAAATCCTCCAGCTACTAATAACCTCATTTCTTCCTCATCCAGGCTTGTCCCTTTCTCAATAGGCCACTCCCTCGGCACCTCAGGTGGTTTTCCTTCAATGCAATTTGATGGTGTCCATGTGTGGTCCATGTTATCCCCACAAAACCAAATCAATTGCCTTCGAATGCCTGCTTTGGTGTTGATTCTCCCAAAAAAGCTAGGTGCAGGAACACCTCTCTTTCCCGTCCTACCCTTGTGATCTATCAATTTGTGGCATTTGATTCCTTTGTCCTCTAAGTATCCTTGACACCTCACCTCACTACCTGCATTAGTTCTTCTTATAGCCCACATAGTCTTGTGTACTACCTCTTCTTCAACATATTGATTTGTTTTCAAGATTGGCGTGGTATTTTGTTTTCTCTTTCTTGGCTGATTTACATACTGGTATTCTGGACGATGTGAATCATTTGCATACACTGCTTCTGAGAAAGATTTTGACCGCTTCCTTCTCACAGTCTTCAAATCACCCATACAATCTTGACCTCCAATAGTTGCATCCACCTTGCTAGCCACCTCATTACTGAGATCAATGAACTTGCATGAGTTGCTCCCTATGTCCCCATAAGAGTGCCTTCGAGATAGCTTTTCCAAACTAGGTCCACAACCCAAGTGTAGTCCCTTTAGATATTCTGTGTATCTTGCAGTTTGCAGCAAAGCACCCGTCATATCTGTCTCACAAGCATTTTTTAGTGTGACATATTTCACTCCGTCATTCGATGCCAACCAACTTCCATGGACTGACTCTGCAAGGTTGGCTCTAGGAACTAAAAACTGGTCAGATCCCTCCATGCCCTGTGCCACAACATAGATTAGTTTCCAATAATCAAAAAACAATAAAGTTGTGAATGAAATAACAATAGACCTACCTTGAGAATGTATTCTCCCCAATGAGCCACTCTTGCATGCCACCACACAATCCATGTTTCTAAAATGGAGATGTCCTTCTTATGTGCATGATGCTTGAACCACGAACGGAGGTTTTTCAACTCGATGTCTGCAGCTTCTTGAGATGGAGCATTCTTCCACTGTCTACACCTTAGCTTGAACTCCTCACGATCAAATGATGGAAGGAACTTAGCATGGTTTTCCAAGCTTTGCTCCCAATGGAATAAGCAAGATCTCTCTTTTTCTTTGAGCACCTTATTGGCATCACCATTGAATACCATTCTAATTGCACGCCAATTTGCTTGTGCCTCATCAGCCATAAACCCTTTAAATTGAGGCTTTGGGAATCCCTCCTTCTCCATGACTCTATTTAACATTTCCCAAAAAAGGATCTGGGCTTCTGTATCCTCAACCTTGAAATCCCCAATAGCAATAGTCTGTAGCTCTTGAACAAAAGGGTTGTAAACATGGCATGCCATTGTATTCCAATCATGCATACGTTTGACAAAATCAAAGCAAACCCAGCACGATCCTAACTCTCCACCTGGCCTCATCTTGTTCACTAGATCAACACCACTACCATGTCCCTTGGTAGACATCTTGAAAACATGACATCTTTCAAATGAAGAAAATTCAAGTTGTCCAGGGAACACCATGCTCTGAAAATAATCATATACACACTTTCTTTTCAGTTGTAAAAGAGCATCATAACCATCTGCAAAGGATCCACTTTCAATTTGGGCCTCCCTTTTCCAACGTGCGAGCCTACAGTTAAGAACATGTAGCATCAAAATCCCATTACTTATTTTTCAAAAAAACTTGAGTACTTTTAATCACATTAAAAGGACAAGTATGCACATACCTTCTCTTGTCCAAAGTTGGAGTAATCTTCTCTAGTAATGATGTCAATTCAGCATCACTCATGGCTTTCGGATCATCTTGAATGACGGCATCCAATATTATTTTCTTTGCTAATGTTTTTTGCAAGGCTTTAGGTCTTCCCATCCCATCTATTTGTATGAGCTTAGTCAACCTAGCCTTAACTTCCTTCACAGCACCTCTAGAACTTCCTTCACCAACGGGATGCAAATGATACCCTGAGTGTATAACACACCTCTTAAATTGTGTATCACCCTTGGGGTGTGGGTAACATAAGAATAGCCTACATGGGCACTCTTGCTCGCAGAAAGGACGAGCACCACAATGCAAACACTTAAGAGTACTATTTTCGCCAACATATGATCTTTGAGGACACACTCGTGAAAGTCTCCCTTGCCAATGCTTCTCATTGGCCTCTTTGGTTCTCTCCAAGTAAGGACAAAATATGTTTTTGCATTGTAGATGCCCACCACATCTTCGAATTCTAACTAAACCATCAAATCCTGTCATATTACTTGTTATATCATCCGTCCAAACATGGCTGTCGTATTTGGTTTCTGTCCCCTCAGCACGGTTAGGGAGGTCCGAAGCGGGAAGCTCAAACAAAATATTGCCATCATACTTTACTGGAAGTGCATCAACTTCTTGTATTGTTGTTACAATGTCCATAGCTTTTTTGAGTGCACTTCTTGCAGGAAGGTTTCAAGAGAGGAACCAAACTCCTGGTCTTATCGGATTGTTCATCTACTTGTTTTTTATCCGACACTTCCTTACTGATTTCTGTCAAAAGCTTTACACCTCTAACAATGAAGGTGGTTCCAAACTGAGTGTCAAGATGAAACAAGGACTCCTCACCTACAAAGGGAACCTCAAAGGACAAGTCGTCACACTTGCTATCAAGTAGTTGATGCAAAGAGATTGAGCTCGGTGAAAGTCCAAATGCTAAGTGAAGGTATTCCCTACTAATGCGTGCAACACCATTCGTTGTTGCAACTTGCAGTGTCTTCGACCTATTGTCATTGGACACAATTGCAAAATCCATTGAAGGAGGAAGGTCGAAGGGAAACGGAAGTGGAAGAAAGGAGGTGGAGAGGGAGAGGAAGAAGAAGAGGCAGAGGCAAAGAAAGAGAAACTAGTTCAGAGAAAGAGAAGGGGAGGCAGAGAAGACTAGTTTCGTTGGCACTAGTTTCGCTGGCGAAACTAGTGAACACGCCTACGCCTACGCCCACGCCCACGCCTACGCCCACGTCCACGCCTAGTTTCGGTGAACACGCTCACGCCTACGCCTACGCCTACGCCTACGCCCACGTCCATGCCTACACCTATGCCTACGCCTACGCCCACGCCTACGCCTACGCCTTCACTAGTTTCGCTGGCGAAACTAGCCAGCGAAACTAGTGTTCACTAGTTTCGCCAGTTTCGCCAGCGAAACTAGTGTTCACTAGTTTCGCGGGCGAAACTAGTGGCGTGGCGAACTAGTTTCGCCAGCGAAACTAGTGGCGTGGCGAACTAGTTTCGCCAGCTAAACTAGTATTCACTAGTTTCGTTAGGAGCATCTGTTGTGTTTCCTGCCGTCGTTAGTTTGAGTTTTCTCTAGTTTGCTATCTCTAATATGTTTCGTTTTGTTTCTAACAGTCTGCAATCATGTATCTCATGTACTATACTAACGAAAATGGCGAGAATGTTTACACGTTGCAGGTATTTCCTCTGAAGTATAAATATTTTGGCGGGTCGGTTTTGCCCGTAATCTGTTTGTGTCTGTTGTCAAATTCTTAGGGATGCTAGTTTTCATAATGCTTTTCGGGCCAATGCCTACGCCTTCACTAGTTTCGCTGGCGAAACTAGTGGCGGAAACTAGTGTTCACTCACTAGTGAACACTAGTTTCTACACTGTTTTTGAGGATTATACTGGCACACTATCTGCTACTAGCGAGATGGATAGATACATCTACATAACCTATTGTATTAGTTGTTCTTTTGCATACAACCTTTGGATAGTACTGAGAATTTTGAGAGAAGACCTTCCTATATATGGATACACCATACACATGGATATTTTGAGAAAACTTAGTGATCTCTGGTTATAACTGTTAGTAAACAGTTTTCTGGAAGATCATATATATATCCTTCATCACTTCCCCCCCCCCCCCTAGTTGATTGTATGAGGGATTTGGAGAAAGAGGAATGATGATGACAGATTTGGGGTGACTTATATCCCTTCACTAGAAACTAGTGTTCACTAGTGAGTGAACACTAGTTTCCGCCACTAGTTTCGCCAGCGAAACTAGTGTTCACTAGTTTCGCTGGCGAAACTAGTTCGCCACTATTTTCAGTGGTGAAGTTCACAACTAGTTTCGCCAGCGAAACTAGTTGTGAACACTAGTTTCGAAACTAGTGTTCACTAGTTTCGCTCGAAACTAGTTGTGAACACTAGTTTCGAAACTAGTGTGTGGCGGAAACTAGTGTTCACTCACTAGTGAACACTAGTTTCTACACTAGTTTCTAGTGTAGAAACTAGTGTTCACTAGTGAGTGAACACTAGTTTCCGCCACTAGTTTCGCCAGCGAAACTAGTGTTCACTAGTTTCGCTGGCGAAACTAGTTCGCCACTATTTTCAGTGGTGAAGTTCACAACTAGTTTCGCCAGCGAAACTAGTTGTGAACACTAGTTTCGAAACTAGTGTTCACTAGTTTCGCTCGAAACTAGTTGTGAACACTAGTTTCGAAACTAGTGTTCACAACTAGTTCCGCTGGCGAAACTAGTTCTGAACACTAGTTTCGAAACTAGTGTTCACTAGTTTCGCTGGCGAAACTAGTTCACCACTGAAAATAGTGGCGAACTAGTTTCGCCAGCGAAACTAGTGAACACTAGTTTCGCTGGCGAAACTAGACTAGTGTTCACTAGTGTTGCTGCCACAGCTGTAGGAAAGATCATAGCTAATAAGCTGTAGGAAACTAGTTTCCGCCGCGGACACTAGTTTGTTCACTAGTGAACACTAGTTTCGCCAGCGAAACTAGTGTTCACTAGTTTCGCTGGCGAAACTAGTTCACCACTGAAAATAGTGGCGAACTAGTTTCGCCAGCGAAACTAGTGAACACTAGTTTCGCTGACGAAACTAGACTAGTGTTCACTAGTGTTGCTGCCACAGCTTTTTGAGAGCGCGATGACGGCTTTTTGATAGATTTTGGTTGGTTCGTGCCTTCCCTACTTTTATCACAAATTTTTGGTCCTCTCAGAATTCAAATCCTTCACGGATTCTCTTCACACTCGGTGCCCACGTTATAGATGAAAGATAGGACAGAACATAAAAACTTGGAATGCTGGCAACGGGCGAGGGGATTCGTAGCCGAAGGGATTTTGCATGCAGGAAGAAACGAGCTGGAACAAGCTTTGATTAGTGCTTAGCTACTTCTAAACTACCAATTAGATACTTCTACTTACGATTGAGTTCTCAGGGACGTTCATGGTTCCCAGGGAGGCCTGTACACAGTACGACCAGAGGATACACCCGAGAGCATTAGAACAGTCATTCACCGAAATTCACAAGCCCAAAACTAAAAAAACAGCGTAAAGACTTCAGGTAGCCTGGGTCTCTAGAGGGCTAGGAAACCATCGCAAAAATCATAAACAGAGGGAATAGGTAGTGTAGGTCACCAACCGAATCTCCCCCGACTCTATAGTCATAGTATCTATCCCAGATGCAGGGTAGACTTATATCAACACAGATAGTTACGATGAGCATCCATAATAGTTAGCTTCACTGCTCCTCCATATCTTTATAAATTCAAGCCTTACCTTCATAGACTTCGCGCGGTATCTCCAGGAGAAGATGCCATGGTTTAAGAGGTTAAGATGCACGGTAACTCCAGGAGAAGACCCTCCACTCATGAGGCCGACGACCCGTTTAATAGTTCAGAAACGAGAGGAATGCGAGCGTGACTGCTGCATCTCTCCCTCGTCAGTCCTTCGTCGTCACTCTCGTTGAAGATTAACGAAAATGGAGTGCGTCACTTGTTGCAGTAAAGAAAACTGGTGAAGAAATGTGTCGATCAATCGACTACCTTTCTTGACGATTTTCTCAGTTGGTGAGGAAATCGGTCGATTAATCGACAAGCTTTGTTGACGATTTGAGCACGCCGTTACTAGCTTTTAATTATTAACAACACTATCACCGTCTCAGGCAGCCACACGCAAGAACAGCAGTTATGGATGCTTGTCGCATCGTGAGCTTCCTTACCGACTTCACCTGTGCAACACCAACCTGCGAACGGCCACATAAATTCCCCCTTGCTTCTTTCGAGCTCGCAACTCCACGAAATCCAACCTCCAAAGTGCCGGAGTTGATTCTAACCTCATCTTTTTGCCACACGTAGATGTGCGCAAAGGTGGCAGCAAGCCCACAAAAAAGACTGCTGCTGCAGGCTGGGTGCGCCACCGACCTTCTCTCTTTTAACTCGCTTGAGACATCAGTAAATATTACGACCACTACGACTAGGCCTGCTGCTTGCAAGCTGAGTACGAAAGCCAGAGAAATCAATAGGTAAAGCTGAAACTGTTTCTGTATGCGGTCCGGCGGTTCCGAAGCATTTTGTAATTCAATATCCTAACTTGCGTGCTGTGGAATCGCCATCTCGTGGAATGAGTCGCTTGTCTCAAGACTCGGAATCAAGAGCGTCAAGAGAGAAGGTCTCTCGGGCAGGTGAAACTCGTGGTCGATGATTTTAAATGCAAAGGCAGTGCGCCGGTTGACGAAGCATGCCGGGTAGCTAGAGCCTTCACTTCCTTTTCCCAGTCCTATCAAAGACGAAACTCTTTTTGAATTTGTCCCATGGCCCCTGCTACGAACTCAGTAGCCCGTTTTTGGCACGTTCAATTTATAGCCGTTCAGATCGTTTTTGCCTGTCCAATGTTGCGAGTGGAGGAAGGTATACTGGATGCCAGTCTGGGACAGCATTTCTTTCACGCATTTGCTCCCGCGGTGAGCTTTCTTCTGTGTCCTTACCTTTCAGCTTCGACTATCCTCTAGATCGCATTGCCGGTCATCTTCTGAGGTTCGTTTCGACTCTCTATATTACTGCAGAAATGAAGCTGGTTTGGTACTTGCGTCGGCTGTTCCAGCTGAACTTCCCTCGATAACGAGTGCAGCTCTTCTTGGTGTTTTTAGTATATTCGCCCTTCGGGCTTTTATATACTTCAGGCTACACAAATATCATAAATCCCTTCGTTCACTAGTTTCGCTGGCGAAACTAGTTTCGCCAGCGAAACTAGTGTTCACTAGTGTTCACTAGTGTTCTCTCGTTGTCTCCCTCTGACTGCCGCCTTCCTCACTCAGTCCTTCCTCTTCCTCTTCATCACTCAGTCCTTCCTCTCTCTCCCTCCATACTCCCTTCATCACTCGTCCTTCCTCTTCCTCCATGCTCCCTTCATCACTCGGTCCTTCCTCTCTCTCCATGCTCCCTTCATCACTCGTCCTTCCTGTCTCTCTCCTTCCCTCTCCCTCCAAGGCTCGCTTCCACCTATCTCTCCATCCACGCTAACCACCAAGGCTCCTTTTCACCTGTCTCTCAGTCTGAATTTCCATGCTTTCTTCTGTTCAGCTGAATTTCTCCCGTGCCTTCACTCTGTCATTTTTCAGATGGTTACACTCTGTCATTTTTCATTTAATCATTTCAAAGATGGTTTCACTATGTCATTTATTTGTTTTTCTTCTTGTGCAGGTGAGCTTATTGAAAGTTGTGCAACAAATGCCTCCAGTAAGTTTGGATTCTTATTCTTTTTCTAGTTGCATTTCACCTTTGCATTTTTGCAAATCTTGTAATTGAGTTCTTCAAATGTGTAGAGAAAGAAACGTGATGTGTCTAGTCCTATCACAAGGAAAGGTGGCAAAAGGAAGAAGCAAGAGTCAGAGGTCAAGAATGAACTGAAGGAGCTTGAGCAAGTTGACATTGAAAATGATATTGAGGATCCTGAGGACAACAAGGATAAAACTATAGATGAACCATCCAACAAAGTAGGAGTTAAAGATGATGTGGAGGATATCATTCCAGAGTGTGTTGAGAGACCTTCAGGTGCATATATTTTAGAGCTTCTTACAGTAACTAAAGAAATTCCACCTCCTCGAATTCCCTTGTGTCGTTGTCTCATAAACCCAGTTGTGCGTCAAATTAGGAATGATTTGACCATTTTGAAAAGAGCATTTGAAATAGAGGGATACATTCCGACAAAAGGATCTTTTATTCTATCTATCAAAATGCCTGATGGGTCTTCGAAGGATGTTGATGATGTCACAAGAGAATGTTGGGACAAGAATTGGAGCTTAGTTAATGATGAGTTTGAATCAGAGATAATTGGCACACCATGGAGCTTTCTATCAAACAAAATGTTCTTCGTGTGGGAAGGAAATCATCGTACAGCATCTTGGATGGAAAGCATAGAAGAGCTTTACACAAATATCAAGTCTAGACACATTAGAGTGCAAGCTCAAGTTATTGAACCGGAAGCAAAGGATGAGCTTAAGCTTGTTGCTGCTCTGCAAAGATTTAACTTGTAAGCCTTGTTGTTTATGTTTTCTATATTGAGATGGTAAGTGCTTGTAAATGAAACCAATTTTGATCCATTTAAGTCAATGGTTGCAGGCTTAATGAAGATGCAATTGTTGTTACTAATCTCAAGGATTATTTGTACCACACAAGCACACTCGTATCTTGTGATGCTCAATATTTTACTCAGGATTTTAGTGAGGAGGAGAAAAAAGCTATTGAGTTGGCAAGACAGAAAGAGATTGGAAGTGGACGAAGGGTGTGGTATCCCCTCACCCAAACTATTCTTGGGAGGATGGTATTTGCTGTAAGTATTAGTTCTTTAGTTTATATATTTTCTTTTTTTGTGACTTTGCTTTGTGTTCCAATAACATTATGATGAGATTATCTGTTTATGTTGAAAGGGGAAATGGAAATCAGATTTTGAGGCTCAATGCAAGAAATTGCATTCTTCCATGCCAAAGGATGAGAGAGAGTCCAAGATTCATGAGATTAAAAAGACTGTGGGAGCAACATATCGAAGAAAAATTACACGGGTAAGTTTTCAATTTACCAAATTTTGTATTTATAGATCACAAATTTGAATTTGTAGTCCACAAAATTCTACGTTTTATATCTCAGATATTTGAATTTATAGTTTGCAAATTTGAATTTATAGTTTTCAAATTCTAATTTTACAACTCATAAACCATAATATATGATTTGAAAATTATAAATCTATAGTTACAACTTGCAAATTTTTAGTTTGTACTTTGAAAACCTTAATATATGGTTTGTTGTGTGTATCAAAGTCTCTTCTAAAACTTTACTATTTGGCAGATGCTTTCAATAGTCAATCCTTCCCATGGCAAGGAGTGGTTTAATATCCTTTGGAATTTACCATTTGAGGATACATCAATGAAGATCACTTTGGAGAAGCTTTACCAAGTATCAATTGCAACCTGTTCCAAGGCAAAGCAACTATCTATTCTTTCTCTTCTTGGTGCAGATGACAATCTAAAGGAGAGTTATGGGATGCCTATGACTGACCATGGTTTCATACCTTGGCTTGCAAAAGAAGTATGGATGGACCATGTGTTGGCAGATGCTGGGCGATTGCTCGACCAAGTGATGAAATCATCAAGCATTGAGGGTGCAGCTACACTTCCAGACAGTCCTTCTATTCTGGAATACTTTGATGGCATTATAGTGAGACACAGGCCTTTTTTGTTTGAGCCTTTTGCTTCATTGATGACAGTTGCTGTTGTTCCATCTAAGCAAGTTGATCTTACAAATGCCAGCAGACGATTGGTTTACAGGTGCGTTTTGGCTTTCGTTTTCAATTGAAAGATATCTTTGTAATACCTTGCATTCTCTTATATTATCCTAAAAATCATTTAGGTATCTCCATTATCTGGCTGCAAATAAGAGTCTTAAGGTGGTACCATCCATTTGCAAGGCTTGGACTATGCTTGCACCTGCTACTTATTGCATGTACACCTCTCATATTTTTAGAGAGAATAAGCATAAGGATGGTCATATATTGCTTACGGAGTGGGAAAGGAAGCACTGCCCTTGGTGGATCGAGATGAAGGCTGGAACATGTATCGAGGAAGAGAAGGAAACTTATGATCGCCATTTAAAAGGTGAGTGCAAGTCAAACTCGGGTTTGTCGGGCAACATGGATGAGGCACAAAAGAAGAGGCTTGAAGAGGAGCAAAAAGCAATAGTAGAAAAGCAAAAGGCAAGTCATGTGACTCCAAATAACAAACGAGGTGGAAGACCTAAACCAACGGGCACTTCTAACACAGGTCTATTTTCTTATAACTCTTTCTTTCATGTTTCAAAGTGATTAGAAGCTTCCTACAAATTTAATTTAGGATTCTTTGTTATTGTAGACAATGATCCACGAAAGGAGGAGTCTCTTCTTAGCAAGAAAGTGTGTAATACGGATATGGTTTATGTTCCTTTGTCCACTTTCTCATCATTTGCAACTCGTATCTCACAAGAGAACTACAAAGTTTGGGAGTATGATTATGTATCACTTGGAAAAGAAGTTAAGCAATACAAGTATGATGGGGCTTTTCAAATCATAAGAAATTTTTACCATGAACTTGGTGGCATGAAGAAGTCACGCAATGGAAAAAATGCTGCATGGAGTGTGGATTTTTGCTTGATTGACCTTCCTACAGGATCAATAGTGAGTGGAATCAAGGGTGGAATCCCTGGATGGAACATTCTAAATGAGGAGCATATCTCATGCTCACTTGCTATTGCTTCATCTGTGATGGATGATTATGGATGGACATTGGTGATGTGTTCACCTGTATCCACTTCATTCGTTGAGCGTTTGGCAAGACAAATGAGACTAGAGGTTTCTTGTAGGTGAGCAATATATCACAGTTGATAATGTCTGTTTATGTGAATTGCATTCAGCTATTGGTATCTTATAGTTAGTACATGTAGATGGATCGTGGAGACGGGAGATTGCATTGATGTTGCGGATAATGTTGGCTTTGGTGTCAAGGTATGTCATTTGGCTATTTACATGATTGTCATGTTCTTGTTTGTTCGTATTTTAGTATTCTCCATTAACTTTTTCAATCTATGTTTTATGTAGATTACTGCCTTTCAAATCCTATTGTTCTCTAGGATTGGCAAGAAGGCACATCACTATCTTGATAGGGCAAATAAAGTTTCCCAATCCCTTAAGGTGTGCATGGACAATTATTTCATCACTCATTACTTGCCTTCAAGTGTACGGTGCATAAAAGAGGGAAAGGGTGGACAGTGGCGTGGTGGGTTGGAGAAGAGTAGCTCCATGATGTTGATGTTCATGGAGTTGTTGTGTCCGATTGGAGGCTCTGTGCTTGAGCTTGGTGCAGGTACAGCACCTGGGATGAAAGCAGCAATTCACTCAGGACGTCCATGCATGGCAGTGGACAATGACAAAGATATTTGCACAGGATACTTAGAAGGCATGCTTAGAGACAACTTCACAGAGGCAGGGCCTTCAAGTGTGAATCAAGCAGTCCTCATGATAGATGATGAGGAGACAGACTATGACTTTGATGCACCTCTTGATTAGTGAGTAATTTATTTGATCTATGTGTATAATTTAAGCATGGTTAGATACTGACTAATTGAGCTTAGTGTTCTGCCTTGCTATGCAGAAGATGTGGCTACCCAAATGGCAGGAGATAGCACATTCGATTATGAGTTGGTGGAGAGGCATCATGGGCATCTAGACTACATAGATGACTTGGCTGATGAGGTCTAGAGAGCATGTCCTGGCTTTTTATGGATTGATGCAAAACTTAATTTCTCATGTTTTCATTATCATCTCATGTAGACCTGGTTTCTTATGGATGGATAGCCATTACCTTCTTATGCAAACCTTAACTTCTTATGGATTGATAGATTATGGCTTCTGAATCATGTGATTTTAATGGTCTTTGACCTAATAATATGAACATGTCATAGTTGTTTTGGAAATGTATGGCAAGTTGTAATTTTTAGGTTTGAATTTTTAGGTGAATTCATAGTTTACATCTTTGATTGTTAAAATATATATCCATCCCTCTATTGAGTTTCGAAAGACTAAAAACAAATAATTGTTGGCAATCTCACAAGCTTGAGGGGAGGTATTAATAAGCATATCTACTTAAAAGTGAACAATGCCACTAGTCCTAATTTTGTTGGCATGTTGAGGCTTATAGAAAATACAATGAATGTGCAAATATAATACACACAATTGCATCATGAGAGCATTCAAACCAAGGGTATATGTCTTTGGCTCTTTGTACCTTGGTACATGCATGCAGCTAATATGAGAGCTGTCGATTGAGGTTTTTAAAAAAAGATATTCCATAAAAAAACATTCATTCAAGTATAACTCCATTGAGTGTTGCTCGGATAATCCGCTCAAGGGTTTCCGCTCATAATATGTACGCACCCCCTCCCTGACTAACCCTCCCTTCTCTTATCAATAACCTACCGTACCCACCTCCCACTACCTGCTTTGAAATTGTGTAGCTTCTCTACACCCAATGCCTTCATGAATATGTCAGCTACTTGATCCTCTGTGCTGACATAAACCAAAACCTTATAGAACCTTCTCCCACACATACTGATAATGCACCTCAATGTGCTTTGTTCTAGCATGATAGACTGGGTTGTTTGCCAAGTGTATACTACTCATGTTGTCACAATAAATAACAACTAGCCCATCTAAAGAGTGATGCATATCATAAAGTAGCTTATGCAACCAAGCTACCTCACATGCAGCCATTACTGCACCCGTGTACTTAGCCTCTGTGCTTGATAAGACAACTGTAGGCTGTTTCTTGCTGCTCCAAGTGACTGCAGCACTCCCAAAAGAGAACACATATCCACTGGTAGATCGTCTATTAGAAATACTACTAGCCCAATCAGCATTAATGTAGTCATGCAACTGTATCTGAACCCCAGTCTCATAAAATAGTCCATACTACAATGTGGACTTCACATACCTTAATATGCATCTAGCCGCATCCAAATGCGGTTTCCTTGGAGCCTGCATAAAGTGACTTACCAACCCAATAGCATAGCTCAAATCTAGCCTGGTAATAGTCATATAAATCAAACTTCCTACTATGCATCTGTACGTAGTAGGGTCTTCTAGAAGCTCATCTGCATCTGTGCTCAACTTCACATTCTACTCCAAAGGGACTGAAATAGGCTTACAGCCTATCATCCCATATTTGGATAGCATGTCCAATCCATACTGCCTCTGCAAGAGCCATATCCCACTTGTAGATAGACTGGGTTCTTTGCCAAGTGTATACTGCTCATGTTGTCACAATAAATGACAACTGGCCCATCTGTAGACTGATGCATATCATAAAGTAGCTTATGCAATGAAGCTACCTCACATGTAGCCATCGCTGCACCCCTGTACTCAGCCTCTGTGCTCGACAAGGCAACTATAGGTTGTTTGTTGCTACTCCAAGTGACTGTAGCACTCCCAAAAGAGAACACATATCCACTGGTAGATCGTCTATCAGAAATACTACCAGCCCAATCAGCATCAGTGTATCCATGCAATTGTATCTGAACCCAAGCATCATAAAATAGTCCATACTGCAATGTGGACTTCACATACCTAAGTATGCGTCTAGCTGCATCCAAATGCGATTTCCTTGGAGCCTGCATAAACTGACTTACTAATCTAACAGCATAGCTCAAATATGGCCTGGTAATAGTCATATAAATCAAACTTCCTACTATGCGTCTGTACATAGTAGGGTCTTCCAGAAGCTCACCTACATCTGCGCTCAACTTCACATTCTGCTCCAAAGGAGCTAAAATAGGCTTACAACCCGTCATCCCATATTTGGATAGCATGCCCAATCCATACTACCTCTGTAGGACCCGTATCCCACTTGGTGATCTAATCACCTCAATGCCCAAGAAGTAACGCAGCTCTCCCAAATCCTTCATCTCAAACTTCTGCTTTAATATCATTTTCACATGAAGGATATCTTCATCACTATCACCTGTGATGATCAAATCATCAACATAAATGAGAAGCATCATAATACTTTTCTCTGTTTTTCTCACATAAAGTGAGAAATCTACTGTGGAAATATGAAAGCCAATAATGACAAGATACTGTCCTATCTTGTTAGACCATGCTCTGGGTGCTTGCTTCAAGCCATACAAGGCTTTCTTCAACCTTCCTACAAACAAATTCAGGATGAACACCATGCACATAACCTGGTGGCTGCTCCATGTAGACCTCTTCTTGCAAATCACCATGCAAGAAGGCATTCTTTATATCCATCTGATGTAAAGACCATCCCTTTCATTTAGCCATAGCAATGACTGCTCTTACGGTTTCCATCCTTGCAACCAGACTGAATGTTTCTTCATAATCAATGACATATGTTT
The DNA here is from genome assembly GCF_047967505.1 of Dipteris shenzhenensis. Classification (NCBI taxonomy): domain Eukaryota; kingdom Viridiplantae; phylum Streptophyta; class Polypodiopsida; order Gleicheniales; family Dipteridaceae; genus Dipteris; species Dipteris shenzhenensis. Next base: position 26,448,475 of record NC_141600.1, read on the forward strand.
GTGCATACACCTTGACAACTAATCTTGCCTTATATCTGCTCACAGAACCATCTGCATTGTGCTTCACCTTATAAACCCACTTGCAACCAATTGCATTCTTTTCTTTAGCAAAGGCACCAATTCCCATGTAGCATTTGGTTCCAAGGCATCCATTTCTTCATCCATGGCTTTCTCCCATTTTCCTTTTCCCATGGCTTGCTGAAAAGAAGTGGCTTCTGGTTCTTGTATCACTTTGACCATATAGGCATAGTGAATGGCTATAAATCCATCACATTTCAGCCTATCCATAGGCTACTTAACTCTTGTAGACCTATGCAAAATGGGCTCACTACTAGATGCTCTCAAAACATCCCTTATCTTCCTTACTCTAGGTGTAACAATAGATTGAATACCAACTCATCATCAAGGCTCTGTTCTGAGCCACTAGATTCACCATCCACATAAGAGTGACCTGCATTCACATCAACCATGGGCTGATCTACTTTCTCTTTTCCCTTTCGTGATACTTGCATACCACTATCTGCATTGCTTTGAGGAGATTCTCCTAATCTCAATCTACCTGTCCATGGTGAATTATGTGAACCACTGCTAGAGGACACTATAGGTCCACTAATATTTTGTGATTGTTGCTATGAATTCTATGCAACATTACCATTTTGTGCATCTACATCATCAATCACATGTACTGGTTTATATGAGCTTCTCATCTCATCAAGAGCAACATCTTTGCTCTTTATAAACTTACAAGTAGAAGGGTTATAGCATCTATACCCTTTCTGCTACAGAGAATAACCAATAAAGATGCACTTCTCAGCTTTTGGATCCACAACTTGGATCTCAACTCATCTGGCACATGAACATAGGCAATGCAACCAAAACAAAAATATGGTTTCCTACCAATATACCTCTCCTCTAGTGTTATGCCATGTATTGCTGCAATAGGAGTCCTGTCCATTATGTAGACTATTGTAGCAAACTGATTCAGCCCAATAATAATCTGGTAGGTCTTTCTCGTTGAGCATGGCATGAGATACCTCTCCAATATGCTTGTTTTTCCTTTCTGCAAGTCCATTTTGCTGTGGGGTATGACTGCATGAATATTGCTGCTTTATGCCATGCTCCTATAGGAACCTTGCAAACTCATTTGAGAGGTACTATCCCCCTCCATCTAACCTTAGGCATTTTATTTGTAGGCCAGTTTCTTGCTCAACCATAGCTTTAAAAGCTTTGAAATGCCCAAAGTCTTCACTTTTCTTTTTCATAAAATATACCCAAACTTTTCTGCTATAGTCATCAATAAAAGTGACAAAATAATGATAGCCTTCAATAGATGCAGCTTTAGTAGTCCACACATGAGAGTGGATTAATTCCAATGGCCTCTTACTCTCTTGAACATGTCTAGGAAATGGTTTCCTTGTCTGTTTCCAAATTGACAGGCTTCACATACCTTATGCATTTCTACAACCTTGAACTTAGGCAATCTTGCAACAATATTTTGGGCTTGCATTAATTTAAGTCGATGTACATTAACATGACCAATGCGTTTATGCTAGATATCAATATCTATAACTACACCGATCCATGTGCAAACATTGCTGCACTCAATTCAGGCATGCCTGCATCCAATGTAAACATCCTGCCCTTCTTCTTCCCTTTTGCTATCAAATGACCTTTATTTTTCATATCCTCAACAAAGCATCCATGAGGATTAAATCTGACCTGCAAGCCCTGCTCAACCATTTAAACAACAGAAACCAAGTTCTTGGTGATATTTGAGACATGAAATACATCAGACAGGTATTTCTTTTTCCCATCCTACATAGACAAAGAAATTTTACCACTCTGCACAATAGGATGTGCAATATCATCACCAATCTCCACAAATCCTAGTCTTTCCATTTTCCTTGCATCCTGCATCCATTTTGCATGACCTGTCATGTGGTTTGACGCACCTGAGTTAACATACCACACATCATTGCTTTCTTTTGCACTCATAGAATTGGTCATGTGCTGCACCATAAACAAATGCTCATTTCTGTCATCACCCTGTCTACTAGAGGATGCATAATTTCCTTGCTGCAATTTTCCATTCATGATGTCATTCTGCTTTTTGTAGTAGTCTTTACTCATATGACCCATTTTACCACAGTAGTAGCATTCAACATTGCTGTTTGCATTTTGGCCTCTCTGCCATCCACCATGACCTCTTTGGCCCCCCCTGCCTCTAAAGTTACCATGTCCTCCTCCATAGGATTGGTTTTCTTGAATTTGCTGCATATTTTGATTTTTGCCATGGCCTCCAGATCGGCCTGCTCTACCTCTGCCTCTACCTCTTCTAGCATTTGAGTAGAAGACAATTTCTTTTGAAGTTCCTCCTGAAGAAGATGCACCACCATTTCTCTACTCTTCAAAAATTAGAAGAGCAATCAACTCCCCAAAATAAGGAAAATTCTCATGGATGGCAATGGATGTCCGAAACTATGCATAATCCTTTTCTAGACTATTCAATGTCACAGAAACTAAATCATCATCTTCCACTGGTGACCCAATGGAAGCAAGTGCATCTAGAATCTTCTTCACCTTCATGTGGTAGTGATTGATGCTCATATTTTCTCTCTGCACATTATGCAACTCCTTCTTGAGTTGCATTTTCCTGGCTTGCATATTTGTGCTATACATTTTTGTCAAAGTATCTCATGCCTCCTTCGGTGTGCTTGCATCCTGAATATGCACAATCATAGAATCTGAAATACTGATAGATAGCTAGTACATAACTTTCCTAGTTCTCTCATGCTAGCCTTTAAATGCTTGCAACCCTTGTTGATTGGGAACATTAGGAATAACTGGTTCCTGTTCAGCTCTAGTAATGAACTCCCAATAGCCTTTTCCCTTAAGGAAATTCATCATTCTAAACTTCCATCCTAGGAAGTTTTTCTTGTCAAGCTTTTCAGTGACTATCTGTGAAAGAGCATTAGATGCCATTACAGAACACTGCAAAAATATTCTGTCACTGCAAAAAACACAACTTCTGCCTCACAAGGGCAAATCTGCAAAACTGAGAAAGTGGTATTTGACCACACAGTCACTTCCTAGTGACGATTTTGCATCAACAGGCAATAAGAATGATTCTGTCACTCCCAATATCTCTGCACATAGGCATATAATGCAATTTTTGTGGCAACTTTTCGCCGACCTACAGAATAGTGGTCGCACATAAAAAACACGGCACCTTTTTGAGTGCCTACAAAAAACTTCCGCCACCAAAACGGGCCCTAAAATGGCCTTGAATCAAAAAAATAATGTCACCAAGGGATTTGCCCTTGTCCCGTAGCATATACTACCCTCTCGCCACACCGCGAAGGGCACCCCAATCAATGCACTCTTGGCACTTTCCGGCTGTGCTACTTGCAGAGATTTGCTCCCAAACTCGAAAAAGGAAAGCAACACTGATCCTCTTACCAAGACACCACGAACTTGGTCTGCTTTCTTGAGCTCCTTACCACAAACTGAGCTCTCATACCATGTGAAGAGACTTGGAGATAAGTAAGGAGTCTCACTTGTAGCTTTCTCACATACACAATGGGGGGAATACACACAAAGCTGGAGGCTGAAAACAGTTTTCCTCTTCTTTGTTGTGAAAGCCAAAAGAACTCTCTCTAAGTACAAAAGGAATAGATGAACCCTATATGCGGTCTCAAACCAAACTCAGCTAACCTAGGTGGCATACTAACTGAGCCACTAACTAGATCACATAAAGATAGCTATCATCCACCTATTATTCATGGGAGCTGTACCAACCGCATCTACAGCTAACAAGTCAGTGAAATAAATGCACAACGGTCACCCTAGCATATCATGAGTGGAGCTCAATATCTCAACATTGCCACCCAAAGCTGGACTTCAAAACTTCAAAGTATAGCCTTATCTTGCTTTTTGTATTAGCTTTTCCCCAAAGTACCTCGTCGACTACACCTAATCGTCAACTTCTTGGAGTCTTGGAGAACTGGAATTCTTAGGATCTAATATTATTGGAATCTGGTGATTCGATGATCAGGTTCCTTTTGAGTCCTTTCATGGTTACTCCCCCACACCACCCCCCTCTCTCTTTTAATTCTAATTTCTTCTTTTGTATATTGGTGGAAAAACCCCCAACCCGTGCCCCACCCTCCCCATTTTTCCACTCCTCTTATGTATATATATGTCTTCTCAACACCCTTGTTAATTTCTTTTGGCCCCCCCCCCCCCCCTTGCATCATATTTACCCTCATCTAATTCGCTTTGTCTCTCTTTTTTTCATTAAATACAAATCCCCCTCTTTATTTATAATAGGTTCCTTTATAAAGCGCTCTTATATTTCCCCCTCTTTACCCCCCCGTCTCCCAATACTTTATTCGATAAAAACCCACTCTTCATTTTTCAGAAAAAAACCCCTCTCTATATCTATATAATTTCGCTCTATGATTCTGCTCTTTACCCTCATACCTACCCCCCCCCCCCTTTCTTTTTATTGACATATAAAAATTTTTCCTTTCTCTATACATAGATCTTTTCCCTTCTATATACGTATACTTTTTTCTTTTCTTCCCCCTTCTCTAGCTATTTATCTTCCCTCCCCCTTCTCTCTTTATAAAATTCCCTCAAATTTTTCCTGTACTTTTTTCATTAGAAGTTCCCTTTACATTGTCCCTTATAATCGCCCTTCAAAAATTTCCCTTCAAACATCATGCTGGTTAGGTTTATGGCTAAGCTTCTTGTTTGTTGTGACCCCGATAACAAGGGAGGAGGGTTTATGACACCTATCTTCCCAACTGAAGTTAACCTGGTTCTTATCATGTTTTCTGTTGGATGGTGGCAGATATGTAGATTCTCCTCTCTAGTAAGTAAGATGCTTGTCAAGATTGCATCGGCATTATAATTTTTTACACTTTGTATGAACAACCATGTAATAAATAATTTTTTATCTGCCCTTATTTGAGCTTTGTGTGCTGTGTTGTTAAAAGGTTTTTTATTTTAAACACACACACACAGTTATGGATAAATTTTCCCGATGAAAAAGGCATAAATATGTGTGTGTGCTTGTATGTGTGGCAATATATAATAAAATATGGAGTGCATAGGGCCCAGGGTTGAGGTGGCAGGGCATGACCATGTGCCACCCTTCCATGTAAGAGGACCCATAAGGTGTGTTGTACATAATCCATGGTAGTAATATTATGAAATGTTAAGGTGGAATGGCTCCTCCATGTGCCACCCCTCCACCTAGGTGGTCTCATGCCTACATCTAGTGAGATATGGTCCAAAGTCCATGGGAGAAGTAATATAAAATAGGTGGAGATGGATATTATATTGGGTTATTCCCTCCATGTAGGATAGGCCCATGTGGGGGATGTATAGAAGGTCCAAGAATGCAAGTTAAATAATGGGGAAAGTAGGATGAGGTGTCAAGATTCCTTGTGCCAACCCTCCACTCGTCCTCCTAGATGTTTGAACCTATTATAAAATTGGGGAGAGACAAAGGGAGTATCATAGACTTGAGATATGGGGCTTGATTTATGTGGAAAAATGAGGCAAAGGGTTGTCACACAATTGAGAGTGCATAACCGCCTAGCCCACATGGGAGACTTTTCCACACACACCATGATGGGATATCTCCAGGTGTATGCCTCAGGCACACCTTGGTTTCTATGTGTGAGTGCTAGAGGCACAATTAGGTGCCCACAAGCACAGTTAGGTGGTGGAGAGCCACATAGGATGATTGAGAGAATCTAGGAGCAGATTGAGGAGATGATTGTGGAACTTTGAAGTCATCAGTGATGTCAGTGAGCATGTATGAGGTGCCTACTTAAGGACCTCACTCTTCTTCATTCCATAATGCAAGTATTCTGAGTTTGTGTCCACTCTTTCCTTTCCTTTCAGCTTACCAACATGGTATCAGAGCCCTTTGATCCCCCTTGAGCCCATTTCTGCCACATCATCTTCTTCTTCTTCATCTTCTTCTTCCCCATTTTCCTCCTTCTTCCCAAAATCTTTGAGAGCTTGGTCCTTTGCCTACAAACGACCATTGACCAAACCCTCTGAGCTGTAAACTCCTCTAGTATGGGCGAACTTCCACCTGCACGTCTCTGTTGGCTGCCATTCTCCAAACAGTGCATTTCTTCTATTGCTCAATACTCCCTACTTGAGCCCTCTTAGGAGTAGATGGGCAACCTCAAGACAAAGATTTTGAGCCATTTTTCAGCTCATTTGGTTCAGTAACAAAGGAGAAATCATCAAAACTCAGGTTCACCCTGCAATAACTCCCCCGGGCAATAGCGCGCGCCATTTCGTCCAACCTCTGTGCTGGATCCTCTCTGGTATATGAGCTTTCTTTTTCTTTAGAAATCTATCTTTTCCTTGCTTTAAAGAGTGAGCTACAAGCCCTCCAAGTTTAGCCTTTTGGTTTTGACAGTTTTGACAAGTTTTTGAAGAAGATGCTACATAAGATGCTATTCTAGCATTTCTGGTTTTTTGAAAATAACTTTAGTACAAGTGTGGCTTCAGTTTTGTTTTGAATTGCTAGACCTGGTTTTGATTGGAAAGTATTCATTTTAGCCACTTCTATGAAGCATGTAAGAAGAAGCATCATTGATTGAATATCGGTCACTAGTCTTTGCTACATCAAGTGCTTATATTTTGGAAGCCTTTCAGTTATTTTTTGCCTTGTAAGAGAGAAAGACACTGCCCAATATCTGGGTTAGACCCTCTCATGGCTACCCTATTGAATCTAGAGAAGTTCAATGGAAAGGGCTTCCACACATGGCAGATGAAGGTGAAATTGGCATTGATGAGGGAGAACCCATGGGGACTTGTCAAACTGACTCCAACCGCTTCTTCTATAGCCTCCAATGCTGGAGAATCCTCAACTCTGACACGGCCGGCAAGGGATCCTACTAGAGAGGAAAAAGCATATGGTATCATTGCTCTTGCTTTAGGAGATGATTATATTCACCACATCTCTGACTTAGAGTCTCCTTCAGAAGCTTGGCAGAAGCTGACATGATTTTTGGTGCTAGCTCTCATATCTCTAAACTATCACTTAAAACCTCTTTCTTTGAATTGAAGATGGCTAGTGGTACTACTTTAGCAGCTCATGTCAACTATATGTGGAGTCTTATGACTCAATTAGCTTCTATCAACTCTCCTATTACTCCAGATGATGCTATGGTAGTGTATCTTAAGAGTATGCCTGAAGATTATGATCACATAGTTACCAATTTGAAAAATCTTCCTAATCCTAATCTTGAAGGTATTATCTCTGCTCTCCAAGAAGAAGAAAGGCATATGGAGCTCAGGAAAGGCAATGACACTGTTTATGCCGTAAAAGTCCAGAAGGGCAAGTATACCCCTTGCAATCACTGTGGAAAGACAAATCACCTTTCAAAGGACTGCTTCAAACCAACACACCATGCATGTGGGAGGATGCATTTATTGGGAGAGACCCCCTCTCTTGGCTATAAAAGGAGGGGGCTATTCCTTGATGGGACACGCTCATTCTTGTAAAGCCACCTAGCTAGTACTTTAATATTTCCCCTCATCCTTCCTTTCAAATAGAGCATGACCCTCTTCCCTTGTTGTCTCCATCTCTACATTCCTCTTCCCATCATGTACATGCTCTTCTTTGCCCTCTCTCTCTCTCCCCTTATGCCATACTCTCCCTCTTCATTCCCTCCCCTCTTAGTCTCTTTTCCCCACCTAGGTTAACGCTTCTCCCCTCACATTCCCTATTCCTCTAGGGCCCTTGAGCGTTGCCATACCTATCCTCTAGCCTCTTGTCTTGATTTCTTTTCTGGCCAATAGAAATGGCGTGGCTATTGGGATTGAAATATCCACGGCTAGTGGTGTAAAATCTATTACTTCTATGACTGAGTGTGGCTCTGCGGCCTCTTGTGTGCACAGTTCTCTACTTTTGCACCTCCAAACTGTGTGCCTTCCCTGTCTCTACCACTGCAAAACCTCCCTGCTTCTACACTTTCAGTCTGCCTACTTTCTGCTTGTGGTTCCTACGTGTATTCTGGCTGGCAAATCTTCTACTCATACCGGTCGCATATATAGAACTACAATATCTATGCTCCCATGTGCGCATTTGCGCGTCCACTGTGTACACCCGTGCGGATCGTGGACAGATCATGATAGTTTTTTGGGCTCTCACATCTTCTGGTCACAGATAGTCTTTCTGGGTTTCTGCAAAACTGTAACAGATCCCGCACCCCCCCTCTCTCTTCCTTTCTTCTTCTCTTTCGCTTCTCCTTCTCCTCTCCTCTCCTCTCTTTTTATTGAAGAGTGGGATTTGAACCCAAGACCTCCCCCTTCACAAAAGGAAGACTTATCATTGGGCCAACAAGTAGGAAGTGATGAAAATGTAATGATTTTTGCTTATATATTGAAATCTTGGGAACTGTAACTCTCTAACCGTGGGGAGTTTACTCTTGTTGTAAAAAAAAACAAAAGTATTTCATTTCATGTGCTCTATTCACATCTCCTACTAGACCGCCGATTCAAAACTTTTCCAAGTTCACTTCACGAACACACGCCACACGAGGAGGGTGGATATTTATGTCACTTCCCGATGAGTTTGAGGATTTGGTGCCTAGTCCTCCATTCATTACAACTACCAATTGGCGAGATCTCTTTCTTGATCTTCATGTCGACCTTCAACGGCTGATTGTCCAGTGCATTGTTCAAGGAGACGATGGGTGGGATGATACACCGTGGATGATTCAAGGTGAAGAACTAGTGATACGCTGGGAGAACTTTGATTTTAATTCTACTCATTGTGTGGTGATCAAGCTACTTGCTGCTTCGGAGGTAATTGAAAGGGTGTCCTTCGAAGGGTGAGATGCTCCCCAAGCTTGGGGGAGATTTGGCGCATCTGCCATTAATTCCTATGGATAAGCTCATCTTGAATGGTTTATTCTCAATCTCACTACAAAGGTTTCTAGGCCTCGGCTATGTAATCTTTCGACCAAGGAATCCATTTGTACCTAATCAAACTTTTGTGCCTCATTTCGAGCTTCAAGTTGTAATTCTTTTTGGTCTAAAGATAAACTATCAACAAAGGATTGCAAGTTTATTTGGTGTTGAACGTTTGGCTCAAGTATTGAATTCTCCCCACCCTCTCCTTCTACCTATCTTGGACTACTGAGAAACTTGGGATTTTTAGTCTTGGTGTGATGACATCTTGGATCCTTCAATTTGATGGAGCTTACAAACCTTCGATCAAGGCTGCTGGCATGGGTGTGAAGCTCACTTCACTAGGTGGTGAGGAGTATTATTATAGCAAGTCTACACTTGCAAGTACTTGCAACCAAGCTGAGTACTCGACACTCATTTTTGGGCTACAAAAGGCACAAGAACATCATGTCAAGCAACTTGAGGTGCAAGGAGATTCTCAACTAGTGTGTGAACAAGTTAGTGGAAGGTGGAAGGTGCGGAGCAAAGGCTTGGTTCCACGACATCAACAAGCTTTGGAACTATGCCAACAATTTGAAGAGGTAAAAATTCAACATATTCCTCGAGCTCAAAATATAGTTGTTGATTTATTGGCACGTGAAGCTTTTACTTCAATCATGCATGACGCGAGTGGAAGCACCACCCCAACAAAGCCACAAGCCATGAATGAGGGTGATAATTTGTAAGGAATGCAAACGTAGTGGTCATCATGAAACTATGTGTTGGGCATATTTGATACGAGTTTACGACTTTGGAAGATCATCAGAAAGGTCCTCAAGGACATTGCTCAAAAGAAGGATGCCAGACTGCACACCCCTTGTAGAAATAGTGTGGCAATTACAAGAACTGGAAGAAGCTGAAGGTGATGTGCAAGCTCTCCAACTGTTGACAATTGTCATGGCATTCTTGTTTGCCTTGATGAAAACCTCATGCAGTGCCATGTCTCTAACCCTCACTTGTAAAGATGGATGTGATATCATGAGGGTAGATAAGCCTCATTTCATTTCTCTCTTTTCCATTTTCCAAGCATGGCTGACATTCCTATGTTTTATGGATGGGTTGAAGAAAATCCAAATGAGTATCTTGTGGCCTTTAAGTGCTGTTGTGTTTCTCTCAACTTTCTTACTAAAGATAGATGGTTGTTGGTTCTTCCCACATTCTTAGATGATTTTGCCAAGGTGTGGTACGAGAGGCAGACTGATGAAGTTCAAGAAACCTGGCCCCGTTTGACTGTAGCATTGGTCGAGTATTTTGGCAAAGAAGAGGAGCCCGAGAACGTTCATCTATTGATAGTGAGGTTGAGGTAAGAAGAAGGAGAGACAACGCGTCGATATGTGGATCGAGTGGCTGGGCTCTTGGATTGCCTAGTAGCTATGCATCTAGATAATGAGGGGTTTGTTGTCGGAATGACTCAATATGTGTTGAGCCATATGGTGTCTGGTTCAGCTGATGAGTTTCGTCTCAAGTTGAAGTGGGAGGACCCAAAGACCATGGAGCATGCAAAGGCCAAAAGAAATCTCGCTTCATGAGATCATATGTCTTCTCGACTCCTGGATGTCCCACACATGGGCTATCATGGCATTGTCGAATGACTCTCTCCCTGAGATCATTATGATTAGGTACTACTACCTTACCATTTCTTTTCAGCATACCATCCCTTATGGCATATCTTGCATAAGTTTGGCCTATAAAAGTTAAGTTTGATCCTTATAAAATTTTGAGAGCATAGGGTAATATTTAGTTGGAATCTATTTTTAGATTTAATGACCATTGGACACATAGAGATATGGTATGAGCATACCGATGCATATATTTTTGGCAATTATGGACCATGCATGATTGAAAGAGAGAAAATGTGTGTGTCCCATCATACAAGTATTGTTATGTCCTAATAATAACATTGTGAGTACAATTAATGTCTCTAAAAGTTGCATGAACATTGCATGATTCATTATTTTGGACCACATGAATAATAACTGATAAAAAATTATGCATCGATATGCCGGCATAGTGGCCTCCACAAAATCCATCATGATAATGCTTCAATACCTTAGGTACTTCATCTTAGTACCCCATCCATGCCTTGATGGTACAACACCCCATCAAAGAGAGTGTAGCACCTACTATCTCTACGGATCTTCTTTCTCTCATAGCTAGTACTTTCCAAAGGAAAGGAGAAAGTGGTCAGAAACATGTAGATACCACCATACCATGGATCCCCAACTTCTATGGCTGCTACAAGGTTTATATCAAGGCACTCCTCTAAATCAATCAAAGCATTCTTCAAGTTGGAACATCTCCCTTTTACAAATTTGAAAGAAGAATCATATTCTTGTAGAATTGCCACCCATTTGGCCAACCGGCCCATGGGATTTGGTGATTAAAGAACCTACTTTGCAAGGCCATTGCTAGATATTATAATGAAGGACTTTCCAACCACATAATGCTTAAATTTCTCAATGCAAAAAACCAAAGATAAGGCATGCTTGTTAGCCTCAGAGTAGCGTCGTTCAGTTTCGAGCAATTGTCGAGAAGCAAATCGAACGGGGTACATGAACCGATCCTCCCCTTACTGGAGAAGAATACCCACTAGAGTGTGCTCACCAAAACCCAAATTGATATAGAAAGTCTTTGACTAATCAGGATTGCATAGAATGGGTTTTGAAGCCAAAGCATTCTTTATTTGTACAAACCCTTGGTCACAATCCTAATCCCAAGAGAAAGCAACCCGATCTTTTAACAGCATAGTCATGGGTCGCATCAAAGTAGCATATTGATCAATGAAGCGGTGATAGTATCTTGCTAGATTAACAAATGAACATACCTGACGTTTGGTTTTTGGTGGGGAGAGATTGAGGATAGCTTCTACCTTCTCAGGGTCAGGCTTAACACCCTCGGATGAGACAATATGTCCCAATAACCTCCCTTGAGTGGCTCCAATGGTGCATTTATCAGGATTGAGACTTCCCTTCGCATCATTGACCCTTTGGAAGGCCATCCTAACCTTCATGATGTCAAGAATATATAGAAATTATCTAAAAACCTCCAAGAAAACCCCCAAATAAGGAGCAAACACCATCTACATAAATCTTTAAAAGGTAGCAGGAGCATTGGTGAGGCCAAATGGCATCACTTTGCATGCAAACATCCCCCAAGGTGTGGCAAATGTGGTTTTGAGCACATCCTCTTTGGCAATTCTAATTTGATAAAACCTAGAGTAACCATTGCAAAAAGTATACATCTCATGACCACTTACCTTCTCAAGAGTGAGGTTTGGAGAAAGCATATATTCAAGCTATTGAGGACCAGCTATTACCTTTTTCATGGGTGGTGGGGTCGGAGAAACCCCCATCATGTAAACTTCTTCCTCTAAGAAGTTCTCCCCCCCGTTTGAATCTTCCATTGACTCAAACACCGAGGATGAGAGAGTATCACTGTCTTGCTCCTCTTATTCTTCTAGTTCAATGGCACTGAGATCTTCTCCTTTGAAGCACCAAAAGACATGTGTCTCATCTTCCAATAACTGACTGCAACACTCTTTCTCAACCGCAGTCTCCCGACTCTGGCTGGGTAACTCCTGCCTATATCTTCAATGTCCACTACATAGAAATTAATGGTGGTGGTCAACCCATTGACAGTGATGGGCAAATCCTCAATGACTCCGAGGGTGGAGAGTCATCGACCATCTGCTACTCTGATTCGAGTGGAGGAATGCCTTGTGCATTTCAAATTCAACTTCTTCATGATATGGGGCACTATGATATTACATGCAGCTCCCCCATCAACACACATAGTTTTGATGCGGCAATTATCTATCATGACATCTACTATATGCGGGTGCCAATCAACATCTTCAGAGAGAGAAGAAATCTCTCATACCTTTCCCTTTTTCTTGCCCCTTTGCGTTGAGAGCCCTTGCTATAGCTCACATCTCACCTTAGGGCTTAATGCTATTAGTTGAGGAAGGAAGGAGGGGGGCTCGTAAGTGAGGTTGGGGAAATCTTCCAAGCGGAGGGTGAGGATATACATCTTGTTGAGGGTAAGCATCTAAGGGAGGAACATACATTTCAAGTGGAGGCAGTGGATACATCCCTAACGGGGGGTGGGGGTATGCCCCTGAGTTGGACCTCCCACTCAGTTGCAATTGTTGTTGTGGGAGGGGAGTGGGTTGCAGAGGGACAGTCGTCTTCTTTGAGGTGGGGTCAGACTGAACTTTGTCAAACTTTTGAGTAATCTCTTGTGCTCACACCATGATCTCTGGATTCTCCCATTTAAGCTTGAGGTGGAATTCATCACTTGCTCCTACTACAAGGTAGCCTAGCATATGCTGAGTCATTCCAACTTGAAATCCAGCATTGTCCTCTTGCGTGGCAATTAAACGGTTTAGGAGCATGGCCACTCGATCCACAAATTGACGCGCCGTCTCACTTTCTGACTTCTTTAGGTTTGCCACCTGCAGGTACACATTCTCTGACTCCTCTTCTTTGTCGAAATACTCGATCATAGATGCTATCAACCTCGGCTAACTTTGGTGAAGTCCTCGGCCTGCTTCTCATACCACACTTGAGCCAAACCCTCTAGAAATGTGGGAAGAACCAACAACCATCTATCTTTACCAATAAGAAAGTTGAGAGAAACACAATGGTGCTTGTTGGAGGAGGTAAGAAAATACAAGATTATGTATTGACAATAGAGAGTGGAATTTTAAAATGGAAGTGCGGGGACGAGACTTCTAGAAAGCAAATGTAAGCTAGAAACGGAGTATTGGGAGTGGTGCAATATTCCATACAAGAAGACTCGATACGAAGAAGAGTTTGTAAACAACTTTTATAGCTGACATCATTGCAGAAGATTGGGGGCACAGCGTCGCATCAAGTTGTTCACATCAAAGCAAAGAGGAAAGCCATTACCATGGTAAGAAGATGTAGGGCTTGCACATCACCTTTCGAATCCTCAAGCTCTTGTAGCCTCCATGAGATTTCTTCTAGCGGGGAGACATTCAACATTTCCATTCCTTTGAAGAGGTATCTCCTTCTGATTCATAGGATGCTCATGCTAGTGAGTTAGCGATGCTATTTTGAGTTCTTGGAATATGCTTCACTTGAATCTCTTCAAAGTTTTGACAAAGTTGAGTAGCCTATTGATGGTGGCCTGTCAAGGCTTCACTTCTCACTTTCCACTCACTGCACACTTGTTAGCATACTAGTTGTGAATCGCCTCGTACCTCTAGCTGAGTGATTTGATGTTCTTTGGCTTTTTGCAAGCCAAAAAGGAGTGCAGAGTATTCGGCCAGATTGCAAGTGTCTGCTGCTACAATGGGGTTGCCATACAAAAACTTTTCTCCGTCGGGTGAAGTCAAGGTCACTCCTAACCCCGCCACTTTTATCGAAGGTCTATAAGCACCATCAAAGTGTAAGACTTTAGCTGACATCATATGAGCACCAAGACACGTACATCCCAAGTCTCTTGATAATCTAGGATTAGAAGGATGAGTGGATGAGGGGATGCCAAAACCTCAGCAACGTGTTCTGCCCCAAACAAGCTCACAATTTTCTATTGAAAATTCACTTTGTGTCCAAACAAAATTACCACATGAAGTTCATGATGTGGAACAAAAGGTTGATTAGGAACAAATGGGTTCTAAGGATGGAACATCTTAACCATATAAATGCAAGTTATTACATAAGAATTAAGAGAGCCCTAGCTCCTTGGAGTAATCATAGTAATAGCTCCTTGGATTTTCTTGCACCTTGACCTATTTCTTGAACACTCTTTCCTTCTTGACATTCAAAGGGACAGAGTTAGATGAACAACTAGATTCTGGCATTTTGTCGGCCACTTGAGAGAATTCTCTAGAAGAGGCTCACTTTTCACGCATCTTGTTCACCTAGGAATACCTTTTAATTTTGGCCAGCCAGTCGTGAAGAGCTTGGAGAACTGAACACTTCTCCTTTTTGTGCCACCAAGAAATTCCACCCCATCAAAAAGATATGGCCCCGGGAAGCTTTGTTGCCATAGAGGATGTAGGATGCAAACTAGGGAGGAGGAGATGGTGAGGTGGCGACAGGCACGAAGTACGAGGGAGTGGAGAGCAAAGTGGGCAAACACGATGTATGGAGTACAGAGGTGGCAGCATGGGTGAGGGTAGCAGTGGGATTGGCGGCGGCGGCGGTGCAAGTGCAGATGACAAGTGCAAGTGTTGATGATAGCGAGGTCGATGGCAGTGTGTAGGCGGTGGAAAGCACAGGTGGTGGTGATGGTGCGATGGCGTAGGCAGCAAGGATAGTAGGATTGATGGTGGCACAGGCAGCGACAGATGACGAGGCACAAATGGAGAGAATGCAGGTGAGAAAGAGAGGAGAGGGGAGAGGAGAGAGGAGAGAGGAGAGAGGAGAGAGAGAGAGGAGAGAGGAGAGAGAGAGAGAGAGAGAGAGGGAAGAGGAGAGAGCAATAGGGGAAGAAAAAAAAGTGGGGGAAAGAGGGACTAGAGGGAGGACTAGAGAGAGAAGATGAGAGGGAGAGGGGAAGAGATGAGAAGAGAGGGGGAGGGAAGAGAGAATTTGCACGAGAGAACTACCAAGTTGTTGAAGGTGGCATGATCCTCATACATGGAGGTTCATATCCCAGTAGCCACACCATTTCTATTAACTAGAAAATAAATCAAGGGATGAAACTAGACGCTAGGTAGGGCAATGCTCGAGGGCCATGGGGGAAAGGGAATGTGAGGGGAGACACGTCAACATGGGTGGGGAAAACAGATTAATAGGGGTGGGAATGAAGAGGGAGACTATGGCACAAGGAGGAAGGGAGAGGGGGAAGAGGAGCATGCACATGATGGGAGGTGGAATGTAGAGATGGAGACATCAAGGGAAGAGAGTCATGCTTTATTTGAAAGGAAGGATGGGGGAAATCAAAGTACTAGCATGGCGGCTTTACAAGAATGAGTGTGTCACATCAAGAAATAGCCCCTTCCTTTTATAGCCAAGAGAGGGGGTCTCTCCCAATAAATGCATCCTCCCACATGCATGGTGTGTGTGGAGGAATCTCCCATGTGGGCTAGGTGGGCACGCACTCTCAATTGTGTGCAACAACCCTTTGCCTCATTTTTCCACATAAATCAAACCCCATATCCCAAGTCTAAGATACTCCCTTGGTCCCTTCTCAATTTTATAATACTTTCAAACATCTAGGAGGACAAGTGGAGGGTTGGCACAAGGAATCTTGCCACCTCATAGACTACATTCCCCATTATTTAACTTGCATTCTTGGACTATCTACACCCGCCCCACATGGGCCTATCCTACATGGAGGGAATAATCCAATATAATATCCATCTCCACCTATTTTATATTACTTTTCCGATGGTTCTTGGCCATGTCTCACTAAATGTAGGGATGGGATGGCCTAGGTGGAGGGGTGGCACATGGAGGAACCATGTGACCTCAACATTTAATAATATTACTACCATGGATTATGTACAACACACCTATGGGTCCTCTTACATGGAAGGGTGGCACATGGTCATGCCCTGCCACCCCAAGCCTGGGCTCTATGCACACCATATTTTATTATACTATTGCCACACATACAAGCACACACACATATTTATGCCTTTTACCTTGGTCAAATTTATACATAACCACACACACACACACACACACTCACACACACACTACTGGAGCCTCTTGAAGAGCTCTTTCCCTCCCCTGGAGGAGACCTCATGCTTGTCTACGAAGGAGAGTCAAATTTCACCCTTTTTCAGAGGGGCAAAGAGCTAGAGTTAGTTGTTCTTGCATGCTACTTGGTGTGCACCTTTTGTCTTAGTGGAGGAGAGGCGCAGTCCACTCATTGAGTCAGAACGTTGGTTGTTCCTGCTCAATGCTCTGGATGCTTGAGCCTTTTTCGTGGGGGTGATGAGCCAACATCTCTCTCCGTATATGAGATTTTTTTGTGTGAAGTTCAAGTGCAGACATCATCTCCCCCCACCTCCCCCACTTCCCTCTGATGGTAGACCCCATGGGCTTCATGACTCCATGCTTGTTTGTGAAACCGCAACTTTGTTGTCTTGAAACTGAAAGGGTTGTAAACTCGAATTGGATAAGGAAGGCATGCACACACTACAAAGTCTCCATGATTTCACTTTGTACGTGCATTTGCTTTCACAGTTATGATTTCTAATTTCAAAGCCAAAATATATTCTCTTTTAAGTGCTAACCAGATATGCTATTTGGTACATGCTAAAAACCTAACGTTAATGTGTTCACACCTATAGATATGATTGATCCAACATTTTTTAACATGCGCAACATGTATGGTTGAAAATGTGAATGCATTTCCCTAAAAATGACATCTGAACCTTATATAGATTTTCCATAAAAATGATGTCTGGCCCTTATGTAGCTTTTCAACTATATGAAAATTTCTCAAACAAAGTTCTACACAAAGTTTGACAGCAATTCGATAGATATATGTATGGTGTAAACATCAATGCACAATTTCTTGACACTTGTACACTAGGCCCCCTTCATTATATAGATGACACACAATAACAAAATTTGTAAGTTTGACTAGCTCAAAACAACACCCTTGTAAAGTTCTATCACTATGACCTAGATGAAACCCAAACTAAAAGAAACATTCTTATAAAATTTTTGTCTCACTAAGTGGATTAGTAATGTTTTTGTTGATTGTTCCTACAACTTGTAGAGGAAGCTTGTAAAAGAAATAGTGGTAGAGTTTGTTTCCAAGATGGAGGTAATTTTATGTTGTAAGCCTTTGCTTGAATCCATGATCATCATGAATTGACCATGTTGGATTGAGTCCCTTTCCAAATTAAAGAAGGTTTTTCCTTTTACACATGGATGATTTTGGCTATGGATCTAGTGAACTAAACTACAAAAGTGATACCTTGTTAGGAGTGGATCAATTCACTAACATTGAGAAAGTAAAAGTTTTAATTAGAGACGTGTTATGTGGATGAGTACATTAACATTAATAAGATTCCTGGTGAAAGTTGAGTGTTGTGATGACCAGGCAAGGTGTGTCAATTATTGATCTTCTCTTAAGAGTAAACGAGTGTTTCAAGATTCTCACAATGTTGAGAATAATGTTTAATACAAAAAGAAACACTTACAAAATTAAAGAGAAGCAAACTTTGTGTCCAAACATTTGAAATAACTTAAAGGAACCATCAAAGAATCATTCAATATTTCACTTTGACATAGGCATGCTTGAAGGTGAGGAACAATTGTGAGGGAGGAAAAAGAGCCACTATAAAAAGAATAATGTACACTCAGAATTAAACGAACATACAAGCCCATGAATAGGAATGGATCAGGTAGACCCACCTAAGAGACAAAAAAAAATACAATGATGAATGAAGAGCATATGGGCATTGGGATTTAGGTGTTGCAAAGAGAAATCCATGCATATTGTTGGCTTGATATTAATACATATAGGGATAATGTGTGGCAAAGGAAAGGGAGTGAAAGGAATGGATGTGTCCTCATAAATGTTATTGCCTCTTTGAAATGGGAAGAGGAATTGAAATAGTGCATCTCAAGTTATTATAAGATTGTCACATGGAACATATTGTGATTCACTTCTAAGTAAGATGAAAGAAAAAGAGAATTTTAACATTCAAGAAAACACTGGGAAGTCCAAAACAAGGAGCATAATTGACTTTATTGAAGAAATACTAAGAAGAAAAAAT
Organism: Dipteris shenzhenensis; assembly: GCF_047967505.1. NCBI lineage: Eukaryota > Viridiplantae > Streptophyta > Polypodiopsida > Gleicheniales > Dipteridaceae > Dipteris > Dipteris shenzhenensis. Next base: position 26,467,175 of record NC_141600.1, read on the forward strand.
AAGTATTTGACTTTATCGAAGAAATACTAAGAGAAGGAGAGCATGTAGTTTTTTCTTGTTATACTTTATATACTCTTTAGGAAAATAATTTTGCAAATGTGAAAATTCCAAAAAAGCAAAAAACGTCACAAGGAAGTGATTCTAATGATTTGAAAATTGAGAGTGCATCTAGTCTAGAGAAAGGGATATTTACAAAAGGAATCACAAATTCATGGGATTCTTTGACATGCAAGATTAAAACGTGCATTTTGGAAGAAGAAAGATATTTTGCATCTAGAATGAAGTACATGTGTCTTATTGTGGATGGTATTAATCAAAGTACAATAACATTGCATCAATTTTTTTCCACTCATAATAAGCTACAAGAAAATAACTTTTTGAGGACACATTAATGTGGAGTTAGTGGATACCTTTAAATTTTTACATCTATTTTGCATCCAGAGAAGTACGTGTCTTATTGTAGATGGTATGTATCAAGATGCAACAACATTGCCACTCATACTAACCTACAAGAAAAATACTTTTTGAGGACACGTTTATATAGAGAGTTAGTGAATGGATTAAAATTTTTTTGCAGACACAAGCGTTGATTCCTTGCATCCTCATGATAACAATCAAGTTGTACCATCCATAATGTTATGAAATCAGAGTGCAAAGGAAAATGGTGGAGGCTCTAAGAGAAATTCTCTCTCACACTAGGAAATGTTAGAGATAGAGACAAGAGACCACAAGAGCTTATCCAACTCCACATGTTTGGATTCCATTTCCACACCACACACTTCCACATGTGCATGTTTTTATACAAAGTATTGGATTAGGGTCCTCATCTCCAATGCACAATCTTACATCTCTCACATGCTAGCCAAAATCCACTCACCCATGCACTCTTCTTGCTTATATTTGAGAGGGAATTCCAACATCCCCTCTCAATGCCAACATGTTAGCAGTTACATGTTGAGCATTGCACACGAGATTACATAGCATGTGGCAAGAAGATGTATTCAAAATGCCCATGTTTCATACATTCTTCTCTTTCTATTTAGAGAAGTCAATGAAAATTCTCCTATGTGAAGTGCTTTAAAAATATACATAAAATGTTAGTATACATAAGGAATTTCAATATCCCCTTTGGCCATTTGATTATTCCTCTTCCAATAACTACCTCAACTCTCTCTTCTTTGCACATCTGGATCGAAAAACTTCCCCCTAACAATGTACGGCAATACAAATTATTATTTTTTGCCATTTTGTGTTGGAGATATCATAGCCAAAAAATGTGTTGGTGTGTAGTACTAGGTGATCTAGTACTAGTCTTTGTGTGAGCCATGTGTGAGTGCCATGTGTCACTATGGGACTTATCCCATATGGATTTGGTACAAGTGTATGCATGTGTAGTAGCTTGTACTTCACTTGTCATGTCATACTTGTGAGTAGCATAGAATGTGTAGGAAAGAGGAGAAGATGGGCTTACCACATAGGCAACAAAATCCAACTTGAGAGGCTAGCAGATCTGCAACCTATAAGTATATCACCTTATAGGATGATCCAGTTAGAGGAGGACAAGTTAGCTCGGCAACTTCAAGAATACTTAAAGTTGGTTTATATACACTCGAGCAAATTACACTAGGATACTCCCATTCTTCTGAGGAAGAAGAAGGATGGATCATGGAGACTTTGCATGGATTATAAAAGATTGAATAAAACCACGATTAAGAATAAATATCCTCTCCCTTGTGCTGATGACTTGATACACAGATTGGCTGGAGCAAAATATTTCACTAAGATTGACTTATGGATTGGCTTCCACCAGATTCATATTTATGTAAAAAATATTGAAAGGACAACCAAGGGTGTTAGCATTGATGAAGACCACATTCAAAATGCTTTGACTTGGCCTATACCTTAGATTTTTTGAGGAAATCATTTTATCATTATTCCAAAATCATGGTTCCCTTGACCAACGTATTGAAGGGTCATGGCCGTAGGTCTACACAACCTATTATTTGGAGTGAGGATTTGAAGAAGGCTTTTGATACTTTGAAAAATGGTATCAAGGGTGCGCTTGTTCTAGTGTTGCCCAATCATACCTGGCCTTCTGTGTTAGAGGCCGTTGTTGCGAGTGATTTTGCTATTAGAGCAACATTGTTCCAACAGGGCCAACCTGTAGCTTTTGAAAGTAAAAAGCTCGATGATATAAGGGTCTTTACTAGGCCCTTTATAGCCTTTGTTCCAGGCAAGGACCCAGCCCTCTTGACCAACCTAACCAAGGCCTTATTGGTTGGCTCAACCAACCCCAACCAGCCCTATTGTTGGCCAACCTGCTTGCTGATCTATCCCACCATATTCCTGCACCATCTTTAGGGTATGTTGCAGGCCATGTGCCTACCCACACGCCTCGCCAAATAGCTCACCATGTAGGTGCCTGGACCCATTAGATATCCGCCATCTTGTGCTACTCCAGGTCTACCTATGCCATGTATGTATCGCCATGTGTTGCACCCACTTTGATGCATCCAGGTACTTTCCCTTTTCTCTTTGATCTCTGCCCCCATGGCAACCATCTTGCTGCCCATGTGGCCATCCCTCAAGACCCAGGTCCACCCCCCCATGCTCTCCTGATATGGGGGCTTACAGATGGGGAGGTAACCTTTCCAACACTACGGGCGCCTTACGGTGGTATGGGACACTAGGAGGTTGTGGACTGGTTGGATGTACATGTTCGTGCTAGCAGCCCAGCCTGTGGCTCGAGGGGATGCTCGAATTCTAGGGGTCTTAGACCTATGAGCATCACGGTTGGGTGGTGAGCATGCCTACTGTGCCTCTCTTTGTGGTTCTATGATGGGTGGTTTGTGCTTGTGTGCAGGTCCATATTTCCAAGAGAAGATGGGCCGCCACATAGGCAACAAAATTCAACTCGAGAGGCCATCAAGTTGGCTGACATTGGGGTATATGGGAGCCAAGTCAAGGGCCTATACATGGGGCTTACATAGAGTCTATCAGTCGGCTGTTTTACAGATCGGCTAGTGTGTGAGAAGGCCAGTTGGCCAGTTGATTTGGCTCAGTCCCTCCTCACTTATACAAAACCCAAAGATTCATGTGAGACCACTAATACTCCAGGAGCTAAACTTAGTTCGATAGGAGATTATATCACTACTGAGCATCCTAAGGCAACCGTTGGCTGCAGTATTAGGGAATCTAATAGAGCATCAAGTTGTAAGGGGCTATTTACAATGGTGGAGGCATACTGCGGAGAGGGGATAGATCTGTTTCTCTCTCCTACTCCAAAGGGGCTGAACTGAGGCTGCCGGTTGAATGGAAAAAGGGGGGACCTTTTAGAGGCTCCCCCCTCCCAATCTGGAAATGGCCGACTGGGAGAGGGCTAGACCAATCTGGATCTCGGCTGATGTGGCGATAGACGTTTTAGGCTATCTAAAGACCCAAGTCTGGCCTGTGACAGGCCCGATCAAACCTTGGTCTATATGAGGTCTTACTTGGCCTCAGTGTTCACAAAAAACATTTTTCTCAACAAATCATAAAACTTGGGGTTTCAAATTTTGAAGGTTTTTCTTGAGACTTTGCCAACCTTTTAGCTAGAATATAACTAAATTGCCTAAAATTTTTCATATTTTACAAAATTAAGAAAATATTTTTTATAGGTGAAAATGAAAATGTTATAGGTTCATTGTATATAGTTTGCAAGTTTTTTGTGAACATTGCTTGGCCTGTCTCTTGGTCCTGGCACGGACTGAAGCCTACTCTTTGTTGCTATAGCATCCCTCGTGCTCAACCCTAGTAGCCTGACCATAGGCCCATCTAGAAGATTTTGCAACTACTTGTAAGAAACGATCCAATTCCAATGTAGCAGGCACTAGCCACACTACTAACTCATATGAGGCATGCTCATGTCATAAGGTACTACCTTTGGTAGTGGAAGGCTTGCACAGATGTGCATTTAATTGAAAGCTTGAAAGAGAGGACCCACATTGGGCTACAAGTGCCTTGGCCACCACTCTCCTCTCACAAAGATTGCCCTGTGTATGTGTTGCTTCGCTCAATACATGCCACAGCATCGAAAATGATGAAGGCATCGACTATGGCTGAGATTCTTGCCCCTACCTGTTACCTAGGGCTGTCGGAATCATTGCTAGTGGCTTTGGGGCTTCTCGTTGCTGATGCTGGCTACTCAACCTGCTCCATAAGGTCTACTAGATGGCCGGTCCCTTGTAGAGAATATTTCCTTGTTTTTTACCATGCATCATGTTGACATTTTAAAGTATAAACATTGGTGTTCTTTCAACCTATATTCGTGTCTTTGATGGGTATGATACTTTGCAAAGTACTTACTCTTTACTTATCTTAAGGGCCATGTAATCATACCCATTAGATATCATTTGTATGGTTGGGAATGCATATTTCCTTGTTTCTTACCACGCATAATGCACGTGTTAAGAAATAGACATTGGTGTGCTTCTAGTCCATGTGCATGTCTCCAATGGGTATGATACTTTGTACAAGCCTTAATATTGCTCATATTAAGGCCCATAAAAAGTATTATATCCATTAGACGTCATTTTATGATGGGCATGCATATGTCCTTGTTTCTTACCACAAATCATGCATTGAGTGTTAAAAATGGGCATCGATGTTCTTCTAGATTGTGTGCATGTCTTCAATGGGTATGATAATTTGTGTATACATTCATCTTACTTATATAAGTTCTCATGCAAAGTATTGTACACAGTAGATATAATTTTCATATTTGAGCATATTTTCTTATTTCATGCCATCATGCATGCATGTTAAAAATAGGCATCAGTGTGCTTTAGCCTATGTGTGTATCTTTGATGGGTATGATACTATGCATAGGCTTTAATATCACTCATATTAAGTCCCATCATGAAAAGTATCATACCCATCATTCTTACCGACACTTATCCCAGTGCATACCACTAGGATTTTTGCATTTATAGCCCTATTTATGGGACAAGATATGGCATAGCCCTTGAGCCCATAGTGACTTAGAGGCACACCAAATATTGTCTCATTACAAGACATAGAGCCATGGATTTGGCCATACCCTATTGAAAATTAATTATCTCATGGTGCAATGAAAAAAGGCATATGCACCTTAGAATAAGGCCCAGTATTACTCCAAATGCAACACCACCTACTGTAAATCTTTATACCATCCTGATTTGGAGGCCTAAGAATTTTTCTTGGTTTCAACCATTGATTTCTTGCATGGATGTCAACTGCCCATTTTTGTTTGGTTTTAACCCCACTAATGTCCAGCATCCCTATGAAAAAACAACCTTGTAGATGCACATGTGTCCTAGTGCATGTGATAGGGTTTTCCTTAAAAGACTCTTGTCTAAGACTATTTACAGGACAATATCTGGCACAGTTCTTGGCTGTATATAGTAGCCTAAACGTACACCAATATTGTCCCATTACAAGGCATGAAGCTATGGATTCAGCATCCTAAAGCTACAAGGCCTTGCACTAGTTCAAATGAAATAACACTAGCTTGAATATTCATACCGTCATTAATTAGAGGCTTACCAATTTTGGTTCCATTTTCACAATCAATCCATCCAACATCCCCATGAAAAACCAACGTTGTGGACCCACAGTGTCCTAATGTAAACCACTATAGTTTTCCTATAAAAAGAGCATGTCTATGTAGCCCTATTTATGGGAAAATATTTGGCATGATTCTTAGGCCCATAGCTAAATATGGCAACAAAAAATCTTGTCCCATTACAAGACATGGAGACATGGATTTGGCCTTACCCCATTGAAAATTAGTCAAATCAAGGTGCAGTAAAAGAAGGAATACACATGCTTAAACAAGGCCTTGAACTAGTCCATATTCAATAAAATTGGGCATGAATATTTATACTATTATGACCTAGAGGGCTACCAGTTATGGAACCCTTTTGACTATCGATGCCCAACATACCCATCGAAAACCAATGTTGTGAATGCACATGTGTCCCAATGCATGCCACTAGGGTTTCCCTTAAAAGTGCATGTGATTTGGCATGGTGCTTAGGCCCATAGTAACCTAGAGTCACACCAAATCTTGTCCCCTTATATGACAAGGAGCCATAAATTTGGGCTTTAGCCTATTGAAAATTAATCAACTGAGGGTGCAATAAAAAAAGAAATGCATAGCCTATAACAAGGCCTCCCTATTGACAGAACTTCACAATTCAATACATGACATCATTTTTTAAAGTCTATGAAGTGAGGGAAATTTTTAAATTAAGGAAATTAAAAACTAGAGGAAATTTATATTTACATAGTTTATGACAAAAATATTGATGGCAATACCGACACAGAGTAGAAAAACCCCATGCCGAATCTTGCGGCTTTCATTGCAAAATTTTCAAAGTGCATGGGGTGGGAGTTATTTGTGTATGGGATATTATGGGCTTTTTAGAAAATAGGAAGAGTGAGTCATATAAAGAGGTGGGCTCATGTCCATGTCTTCCAATAATATAAGAAAGGCCACATGCCAAGCATGTGGAAGGCGTGTAGAGGAGTGTGGAGTCGAGAGGAATCCTTCTAGAGTTCCCATGTGGAATAAGGAGGATGTGGACATATGGAAAAGAGAGGGTCCCTATGGGTTCCATGTGGGGAGACTCTTGACTTTCTCAATATTTTAAGAGTCTTGAGCATCTTTTGATGGGGCACATGGCAAGCGTAGCCAAAAAGGACATGGATGGTGACATACGGGCTTATGTGATTGATGGGGAAAAGAATCTATAGGCAGCAATTGTAAATGGGTGAAGGAGGGTGACAAAATCTCTATAAAAGTAGCCCTCCTCTCCCTTGTTCATCATCTCTTCCACCATTAGGCCTCATGTTGCTGTAGCTCTAGTCTCCTCAAGCCTCTTGTATGAGCTTTCTCTCCCTCTTATAGATATTCTCTTATGTAGACTCTTGAGTCCATCTCTCTCTATGAGTAGTCTTGGAGCTTCTGCTCCTTGTTGTACGTATGAAACCTCTTCTTCTCCCTTGTGTTTGTAGTATTTTGAGTTGCATTGAAGTGGAGTCTCACTCTATTAGTAATGAAGGTCACTTCAGGTTCTCTTTCTTGAGTGTCTCTTTCCTTTTTCCATTGTTTTCTCTTCCAAAGTGCTCAAAAGTGTTTTCTATTTGGCTGCTCATTGCACATACATGGTTTATCTATTTCCCAAGCCACAAAGGGAGCTCTTCCTTCCCTCCTAGGCGACCTCTATGGGACTTGAATCATTGATGAAATCTAAACATGGAGGTGGTATTCTCCCAAGACAGCACCAGTAGAAGGAGTAGGTGTTTTTCATGACAGTTTGACTCCCTGTGAGTATTTTGCTCATAACTTTTTGCTCCATCATCTGATTTGGACGAAACTTATATCAGCGCAAAGCGCTCTTCAAGGATCCTCATCCTATGTCTCAGTTATTTTATTAGATTTTAGACCAAAAATCTACGACTCTCTGTGTGTGACTATTTCTTTTTCAAACAATTTTTACCCCCGTCTAGTAAACTACCCATATCTTTCGGACAGCTTCTCTGTTTCTTATGAAACTTATATCAAATTGAAGCCCATTTCCAGGTGTATTTGGATATGTGTTTGAATATTCTATATCATGTCTTTGCTGAAAATCATGGGTCTCTGTGTCTCAGAGTGTTTTGAGCTAAGTGTAAAGGTGTCTATGAAGGAGGTGCAATGTTTCCCTAGAATCTACCCATCTGACCCAATCAGCCCCTTCAAACTCTCTCTCTCTCTCTCTCTCTCTCTCTCTCTTAGATAATTCGCTTGCTCAAGATCTTCAATACTATGCTAGATAGATCTTGGGTAATGTAGCATAGAATTTTATAGGCCTAGTTTTTGAGGTGTGCAGTGACGGAATTGTGGAGTATCTTTCATAATGTAAATCTAAAACTCGAGTCATTTGACTGAATCTCCCCTCTATGGGGCTTGGAATTGCTTGCAAATTGTAGGATGTAGTCCCCACACCCTAGCATTGGTATGAAAGTATCAAAATTTGACTCCCTTGAGACAACAGTGGGGTTGAGTGGAGTCTCATGAGGCTTGAGAAGAAATGAAGAGCAAGATCACGCTTCACTAGACCAAAGTAGTAAGACAACAAGGCTAGTTGAACCACCATTGGTAGAGGCAATATCTCTCATAGATATGTGAAAGATGGAGTTTCTAGTTTTCAACCTTATGAGTGATTATCATGAGATGATGAGTTTGGGCATGTTCCTAGATTGATGGTTTCAGTTGATAGGTTTTCTTCTTAGCATTGCATGCTTTTGTTAGTGCTCTGACTGTGGTTGATGTGATCATTAATGGTTAAGTGATTTCTGATGTGTACATTGATGGAGGTGCATCGATTAATGTCATGAGTGAGAAGACCATGATAGATGCTCATTTAAAATACTCTAGTACTACCTCTCCTTATCGCATCAAATTGGCTGACAACACTAGGGTTAAGACCTTGGAAGTTGTGAAGAATCTAGAAGTGGATGTATGTGCAATTTTTGTGCCGACTACTTTTCAGGTGATCCCTACCAAGCCAGATGCACATGCCTATCCATTGATTTTGGGAAGGCCTTGGCTATGCAAGGTGAAGGCTGTTCAAAAGTGGGATACTGGAGAATTGATTTTGTAGGGAAATGATAAGAAGGTGCACTACAACATCAAAAGTTGCAAAAAGGAAGTTGTCCAGGAGGAGTCTTCAACATCAGAGAGTTTGAGCTCTAACTCAACCAATGAAGAAGAAGAGACATGGTGTAGCTCTGAGGAGTCCAGCTCAGAGGGTGAGGTGGAAGGAGTGGCCTTTGGTCTTTTTCTTGGTGCTGATTGGGATGAGTCAAGAGGGAACAAGGTGGTTGTACAAGAAGATCCTGTAGAGACACTTCACGTGGAGGATGTGGAGCACACTAAATGACACCAACGCAATGAAGAGCTTCTTGGTGATTATCTATCAGGTAGTGAGAAGCTCAGGTACTTAGATATGCTAGATGATTTTCCATATCTCTTTGCAACAAGCTATTCATAGGTTCAACTAGGCTCTCTTGTGGACCACAAGATTGAGTTTTGAAGCTAGAAAGCAAGCCAGTTGTGCAATGCTTAAGGCGATTGGGGGTGATCCAAGCTGAGGCACTAAAGAAAGAGGTAACACAACTATTTGAGGTGGGATTCATCTTTCCTTTTTTTGATGCAGAATGGATATCTCCTGTAGTTCTCACACCAAAGAAAGGAAATAAGTGGCATGTTTGTGTGGACTTTCATCCTTTGAATGCATGCACTAAGAGGGATCATTTTCCTTTGCCATTCCAAGATGAAATACTAGACCAAGTAACAGGGCATGAGATGTATTATGTATGTGATGGGTATTCTGGGTACTTTCAAATTTGTATTCAGGAGGAAGATAAAAAGAAAACATCATTTGTCACACCTTGGGGAGTTTTTGCTTACAGAGTGATGCCTTTTGGGTTGACCAATGCACTAGCTAAATTTTAAAGATTCATGAGTCAAGTGCTCGAGCCTTACTTGGGAAAGTTCATAAGGGTGTTTTTGGATGATTTTTGCATTTATTCTCAGCACATAGATCACATGGAGAAGTTAAATATGGCCTTATCTAGGATTGATGAAGCAAAAGGGTGTTTAAATCCTAGCAAGTGTCATTTGGCTCAAACAAAATTAGACTTGTTGGGGCATATTGTGTCTAAAGAAGGCCGGCAAATGGATCCTGACAAGGTTCAAGCAATCATGGCATTGCCAAGTCCTGAGAGTGTCACTGGTGCTCACAGAATTCTAGGAAAGAGCAAGTATTATCGACGCTTTTGTCATGATTTCACAGAGATAGCGCATCCCATGAACTTGTTGACAAGAAAAGGGGTTTCTTTCCAGTGGGGTGTGGAGCAGTAGGAGTCTTCTTAGCAACTTAAGGAGGCCATGAGTAAGGGCCCACTATTGAAGCCCCCTCATTGGTCTCAAGACTTTTATGTAAATCTAAGTGTATCTTTGCATTCAGTTGGTGCTGTATTGCTACAAAAAGGAGAGGTAGGTAGAATGCAATCCATCTATTATGCTAGTCGATAGCTTATAGAGGTGGAAACAAGGTATGAAGAAATGGAGCATCAAACCCTCTCTTTGGTGTTTCTAGTCAAAACGTTTTGCTCCTATTTATTACCTCGATGATTTTTCTTCCTTACCTAGAAGAAAAGGAATATAAGGAGGACATTAAGGATGAAAGGGAGACACCACCAACAACTTTTGTCTTGTATTTTGATGGGGCTTTTAGTCCATGCCAACAAGGAGCCGGGGGGATGGTCTTGATGAATTTTGAAGGTCAAGAAGTATGGGCAAGAGGACAAGAGCTTCCAGGTATCACAACTAACAATGCAGTTGAGTATAATGCTTTGATTCTTGGTTTGGAGGGTTGTCTTCAAAGTCAAGTTAAAGAATTGTAAGTAAGAGGAGATTCTCAACTTATTATAAAGCAAATGCAAGGGCATTACAAGACAAGAAGTCCTCATTTGAAGGAGCTTAATCAAAAGGCTATGGCACTATGTAGTCAGTTTGATTTTTGCAAGGTTAGTCATATAAACAGAAAAGAAAATCAAAGGGTAGATGAGTTAGTTACTCAAGCCATTATAGTACAAGACCTGGGGGTGGTTTCTTTGGTAGACACTAGATGGCCATAACTGCAATATGTTCAGCAATATGTGAAAGAAGGCATCTTTCCTCAAGGGTTAACTCCACAAGAGAAGCAGAGATTGGTTACTTTTGGCCACGCCTCCATAAGGATGTATATGAATGTCACCAATGGAACCTATCAGCTTGAGGATGTTGACGGCATGGTGATACCTGAATGCACCAATGAGTATCGTCTTAAATTCTTTTATGCTCGACCACCTTGAGGGCTAGTAGACCCTCTTTGTCACTAGAGAGGATCTGCTGGGGGGGAAAAGATGTGACACCAAAAATTGATATTCTTTATGTGGCATTGGTATTGTTTTCTTCTATGTTTGATAAGAGTTTGAGTATCAAGTGATAGCCTAGTGGCTCTCACTTATTTCTATTTTCAAAGATATTGTATGGGATTGGGAGGATGAGTGGAATGGATCATTGTAAATACCATAGGTATGAATTATATATACCTTGGTATGGGGTGAGAGTTATTTGTGTAAGGGATATTATGGGGTTTTTAGAAAATAGGAAGAGTGAGTCATATAAGAGAGGCCACATGCCAAGCGTGTGGAAGGCATGTGGAGGAGTGTGGAGTCAAGAGGAATCCTTCTAGAATTCCCATGTGGAATAAGGAGGATGTGGACATATGGAAAAGAGAGGGTCCCTATGGGCTCCATGTGGGGAGATTCTTGACTTTCTCAATATTTTAAGAGTCTTGAGCATCTTTTGATGGGACATACGGGCTTATATGATTGATGGGGAAAAGAATCTACAGGCAACAAGAGTAGCCAAAAAGGACATGGATGGTGACATACGGGCTTATGTGATTGATGGGGAAAAGAATCTACAGGCAGCAATTGTAAATGGGTGAAGGAGGGTGACAAAATCTCTATAAAAGGAGCCCTCCTCTCCCTTGTTCATCATCTTTTCCACCATTAGGCCTAATGTTGATGTAGATCTAGTCTCCTTAAGCCTCTTCTATGAGCCTTCTTTCCCTCTTGTAGATATTCTCTTATATAGACTCTTGAGTCCATCTATCTCTATGAGTAGTCTTGGAGCTTCTGCTCCTTGTTGTACGTATGAAACCTCTTCTTCTCCCTTGTCTTTGTAGTATTTTGAGTTGCATTGCAGTGGAGTCTCACTCTATTGGTGATGAATGTCACTTCAAGTTCTCTCTCTTGAGTGTCTCTTTCCTTTTTCCATTGTTTTCTCTTCCAAAGTGCTCAAAAGTGTTGTCTATTCGGCCGCTCATTGCACATACATGGTTTATCTATTTCCCAAGACACAAAGGGAGCTATTCCTTCCCTCCTAGGTGACCTCTATGGGACTTGGATGGTTGATGAAGTCTAAGCATGGAGGTAGTGTTCTCCCAAGTTGGCACTAGTAGAGGGAGTAGGTGTTTTTCATGATAGTTTGACTCCCTATCAGTATTTTGCCAGAAATTTTTGCTCCATCGTCCAATTTGGATGAAACTTTATTAGCATGAATCTCTCTTCAAGAAGCATCATCCTATGTCTTCAGTTATTGTATTAAATCTATGACTCTCTATGTGTGACTGTTTCTTTTTTAGATAGTTTTTACCGTCTAGTAAACTGCCCATATCTTTATGACCGCTTCTCCGTTTCTTATGAAACTTATATCAGAGGGAAGCCCATTTTAAGGCCCATCTGGATATGTGTTTGAATATTTTATATCATGTCTTTGTTGAAAATTATGGGTATCTATGTCTTATGGTAGTTTGGAGAGTGTTTTGAGCTAAGTGTAAAGGTGTCTATGAAGGAGGTGCAATGTTTCCCTGGAACCCACATCCTTCAAACTCCTTGATATATATTAGTTCATGTCATGTTGAGCCGCAAGATCTTCGTTCAATAATGTATCACTCTTCTCTTTGGTGCAGATCGGCTTGCTAAGATTATGGCCCCCGCTGATCCTTTCCTTCTCCCTATGCTTGAGTACAACATCACTGGGATGTTACCATCTTCATTCTCATATAAGGGAGGATGGTATTGTTGAGATATCGAGCTCCACTCGGGATATGCCAGGGTGACCGTTGTGTATTTATGTCACCGACTTATTAGCTACAGATATGGTTGGTACACCGCCCATGAATAATAGCTGGATGACAGCTATCCTTATCTATACTAGTTCATGGCTCAGTTAGTATGCCACCTTAGTTAGTTGAGTTTGGTTTGAGACCCACATATAGGGTTCTTCTATTTCTTTGTACTAGAGTTCTTTTGGCTTTCACAACTAAGAAGAGGAAAACTGTTTTCAACCTCCACCTTTTTGTGTATTCCCCCATTGTGCATGTGAGAAAGTCACAAGTGAGACTCCTTCCCTCTCTCCCACTATCTTCACATGGTATCAGAGCCTTGTTCATGGTAAGGAGCTCAAGAAAGCAAACCAAGTTCGCGGTGTCCTGGTAAGAGGACCAGTGTTGCTTTCCTTTTTCGAGTTTGGGAGCAAATCTCTGCAGGTAGCACAGCCAGAAGTGCAAGAGTGCACTGTCTCAGATTGAGATGCCCTTCGCGGTGTGGCGAGAGCGTAGTATATGCTGCGGGCATGGGCAAAGCCCTCAGTGACTTTATTTTTCTGATTCAAGGCCATTTCGGGGCCCGTTTTGAAGGTGGAAGTTCTTCGCAGGCACTCAGAAAAAGGCCCTGTTTTGGCTGTGCGACCACTGCGCACCTAGTTGGTGAAAAGTTACCGTAGAAATTGCATCGTATGCCTGTGTGTAGGGATATTGGGAGTTGCAGAATCATGCTTGTTGCTTGTTGATGCAAAATAGTCACTAGGAAGTGACTATGTGATGAAATACCACTTTCGTCAGTTTTGCAGATCTACCCGTGTGAGGCAAAAGCTGTGTTTTTTGCAGTGACAGAATATTTTGCAGTGTTTTGTAATGGCATCTGATTCTCTTTCACAGATTGTCACTGAAAAGCTTGACAAGAACAACTTCCAAGCATGGAAGTTTAGAATGACGAATTTCCTTATGAGAAAAGGCTATTGGGAGTTCATTACAGGAAATGAAGAAGAACCTGTTCTTCCTAATGTTCCCAATCAACAGGAAATGCAGGCATTTAAAGGATGGCATGAGAGAGCCAAGAAAGTTATGTACTGGCTGTCTATCAGTATTTCGGACTCCATGATTGTGCATATTCAGGATGCAAGTATGCCAAAGAAGGCATGGGATACTTTGGCAAAAATGTACAGCACAAATACGCAAGCCAGGAAAATGCAGCTCAAGCAGGAGCTGCACAATGTGCAGAGAGAAAATATGAGCATCAATGACTACCACATGAAGGTGAAGAAAATTGCGGATGCACTTGCTTCCATTGGGTCGCTAGTGGATGATGATGATTTAGTTTCTGTGACCTTGAATGGTCTAGGAAAGGATTATGCACAGTTTCGGACATCCATTGCCGTCCGTGAAAAATTTCCTGATTTTGAGGAGTTGATTGCTCTTCTTATTTCTGAAGAGCAGAGAAATGGTGGTGCATCTTCTTTAGCAGGAACTTCAAAAGAAACTGTCTTCTACTCAAATGCTGGCAGAGGTAGAGGCAGAGGTAGAGGAGGCCGACAATCTGTAGGCCGTGGTAGAAATCAGAATATGAAGCAAACACAAGAAAACCAGTCCTATGTAGGAGGACGTGGTAACTCTGGAGGCAGGGGGACCCAAAGAGGTCGTGGTGGATGGCAGAGAGGCCAAAATGTAAACAGCAATGTTGAATGCTACTACTGTGGTAAAATGGGGCATATGGCTAAAGACTGCTGGACAAAAAGCAGAATGACATTATGAATGGAAAATTGCAGCAAGGCAATTATGCATCCTCTAGTAGACAGGCTGATGACAGAAATGAGCATTTGTTTATGGTGCAGCAGATGACAAATTCTGTGACAAGTGCAGAAGAAAGCAATGATGTGTGATATGTTGACTCAGGTGCATCAAACCACATGACAGGTCATGCTGAATGGATGCAGGATGCAAGGAAAATGGAAAAACTAGGATTTGTGGAGACTGGTGATGATACTGCACATCCTATTGTGCAGATTGGAAAAATTCCTTTGTCTATGCAGGATGGGAAAAAGAAATACTTGTCTGATGTATTTCATGTCCCGAACATCACCAAGAACCTGGTTTCTGTTGGTCAGATGGTTGAGCAGGGCTTGCAGGTTAGATTTAATCCTCATGGATGCTTTGTTGAGGATATGAAAAATAATGGTCGCTTGATAGCAAAAGGAAAGAAGAAGGGCAGGATGTTTACGTTGGATGCGGACATGCCTGAATTGAGTGCAGCAATGTTTGCACATGGGATCGGTGTAGTTGCAGATATTGATATCTGGCACAAACGCATTGGTCATGTTAATATACAGTGACTTAAATCAATGCAAGCCCAAAATATTGTTGCAGGATTGCCTAAATTCAAGGTTGCAGAAATGCACAAGGTCTGTGAAGCCTGTCAATTTGGGAAACAGGCAAGGAAACCTTTTCCTAGGCATGTTCAAGAGAGTAAAAAGCCATTGTAATTAATCCACTCTGATGTGTGGACTACTAAAGCTGCATCTATTGGAGGCTGTCACTATTTTGTCACATTTATTGATGACTTCAGCAGAAAACTTTGGGTGTATTTTATGAAAAAGAAAAGTGAAGTGTTTGGGCACTTCAAAGCTTTCAAAGCTATGGTTGAAAAAGAAACAGGCCTGCAAATAAAATGCCTAAGGTCAGATGGAGGGGGAGAGTACCTCTCAAATGAGTTTGCAAGGTTCTTGCAGGAGCATGGTATAAAGCAGAATATTCATGCAGTCATACCCCACAGCAAAATGGAATTGCAGAAAGGAAAAACAGGCATATTAGAGAGGTATCTTGGGCTATGCTAAATGAAAAAGATCTACCAGATTATTATTGGGCTGAAGCAGTTGCTACAGCAGTTTATATAATGAACAGGACTCCCACTGCAGCAATACATGGCATGACGCCAGAAGAGATGTATATTGGTAGGAATATTTCTCATTTGAAATTTTTTGGTTGTATTGCCTATGTCCATGTGCCAGATGAGTTGAGGTCCAAGTTGGATCCAAAAGCTGAGAAGTGCATCTTTATTGGTTATTCTCTACAGCAGAAAGGGTATAGATGCTATAACCCTTCTACTCGTAAGTTTACAGTGAGCAGAGATGTTTTTGATGAGATGAGCAGCTGGTATAAACCAGTAAATGTGATGATTGATGTAGATGCACAAAATGGTAATGCTGCACAAAATTCACAGCAGCAATCACAAAATATCAGTGGACCTATAGTGTCGTCTAGCAGTGGTTCACATACTTCGCCATGGACAGGTAGATTGAGATCAGGAGAATCTCCTCAAAGCAATGCAAAGAGTGGTATGTAGGTATCACGAAAAGGAAAAGAGAAGGTAGATCAGCCCATGTTTGATGTGAATGCAGGTCACTCTTGTGTGGATGGTGAATCCAGTGGCTCTGAACAGAGCATTGATGATGAGTTGGGTATTCCCTCTGTTGTTACACCTAGAGTAAGGAAGACCAGGGATGTTTTGAGAGCACCTGGAAGTGAGCCTATTTTGTGCAGGTCTACCAGGGTTAGGTATCCTGTGGATAGGCTAAAATATGATGGATTTATAGCCATTCACTATGCCTATATGGTCAAAGTGATACAGGAACCAGAACCCACTTCTTTTGAGCAAGCCATGGGAAATGAAAAATGGGAGAAAGCCATGGATGAAGAAATGGATGCCTTGGATGCAAATGCTACATGGGAATTGGTGCCTTTGCCTAAAGACAAGAATGCAATTGGCTGTAAGTGGGTTTATAAGATCAAGCACAATGCAGATGGTTCTGTGAATAGATACAAGGCAAGATTAGTTGTCAAGGGGTATGCACAAACATATGGCATTGATTATGAAGAAACTTTCAGCCCGGTTGCAAGGATGGCAACCGTAAGAGCAGCCATTGCTATGGCTGCATCAAAGGGATGGTCTTTACATCAGATGGATGTAAAGAATGCCTTCTTGCATGGTGATTTGCAAGAAGAGGTATTTATGGAGCAGCCAGCAGGTTATGTTCATGCTACTCATCCTGAGTTTGTTTGCAGGTTGAAGAAAGCCTTGTATGGCTTAGAGCATGGTCTGACAAGATAGGACAGTATCTTGTCACTATTGGCTTTCAGATTTCCAAGGCAGATTTCTCACTCTATGTGAGAAAAACAGAGAAAGGGATTATGCTGCTGGTCATTTATGTTGATGATTTGATCATCACAGGTGATAGTGATGAAGATATCCTTCATGTGAAAATGCTATTGAGGCAGAAGTTTGAGATGAAGGATTTGGGAGAGCTGCATTATTTCTTGGGCATTGAGGTGATTAGACCACCAAGTGGGATACAGCTCTTGCAGAGGCAGTATGGATTGGACATGCTGTCCAAATATGGGATGACAGGCTGTAAGCCTATTTCAGTTTCTTTGGAGCAAAATGTGAAGCTGAGCACAGATGCAAGTGAGCTTTTGGAAGACCCTACTATGTATAGATGCATAGTAGGAAGTTGGATTTACATGACTATTACCAGGCCAGATTTGAGCTATGCTGTTGGGTTGGTAAGTCAATTTATGCAGGCTCCAAGGAAACCGCATTTGGATGTGGCTAGACGCATACTCAGGTATGTGAAGTCCACATTGCAGTATGGAGTATTTTATGAGACCGGGGTTCAGATACAGTTGCATGGATACACTGATGCTGATTGGGCTGGTAGTATTTCTAATAGACGATCTACCAGTGGATATGTGTTCTCTTTTGGGAGTGCTGTAGTCACTTGGAGCAGCAAAAAACAGCCTACAGTTGCCTTGTCGAGCACAGAGGCGGAGTACAGGGGTGCAGCAATGCTGCATGTGAGGTAGCTTGGTTGCATAAGCTACTCTATGATATGCATCAGTCTACAGATGGGCCAGTTGTCATTTATTGTGACAACATGAGCAGCATACACTTGGCAAAGAACCCAGTCTTTCATGCTAGAACAAAGCACATTGAGGTGCATTATCACTATGTGCGGGAGAAGGTTTTACTAGGTCTTATTGATCTAGTTTATGTCAGCACAGAGGATCAGGTAGCTGACATATTCACGAAAGCATTGGGCGCAGAGAAGCTCAAGGGGGAGTGTTGAGATATCGAGCTATGCCAGGGTGATCATTGTGTATTTATGTCACCGACTTGTTAGCTACAGATGCGGTTGGTACACCACCCACGAATAATAGCTGGATGACAGCTATCCTTATCTACACTAGTTCGTGGCTCAGTTAGTATGCCACCTTAGTTAGTTGAGTTTGGTTTGAGACCCACATATAGGGTTCTTCTATTTCTTTGTACTAGAGTTCTTTTGGCTTTCACAACTAAGAAGAGGAAAACTGTTTTCAGCCTCCACCTTTGTGTGTATTCCCCCATTGTGCATGTGAGAAAGCCGCAAATGAGACTCCTTCCCTCTCTCCCACTATCTTCACAGGTATGGTGTGGTCTCTTGGTATAAAAGCTTCTTTTTAATGTACCTTTCCTAGTGATGACTATCTCTATCACTTAGTTTGAAAGCAGTAGGAAGTGAAGAGGTGTGTGAAGTTTATTACCCCCAACTTCATGTCAGAACATGCACATAAGCTAGAAGAACACTGATGCCAATTTTTTAACACTAGCGCATGATGCATGGTTAGAAACAAGGAAATATACATGCCCAACCATGCAAAATCCCATGGGTATGATACTTTGCATAGACCTTGTTTCAATAAGATTAAGGCACAAGTATCATACCCATTGAAGACATGAACATAGGCTAAAATCTTATGCATGCCCACTTTTTAACACATGCATTATGCATGGTAAGAAATAAGGAAATATGTGTGGTAAGAAACAAGGAAATATGCATGTCTAGCCATGCAATATGATCCTATGTGTATGATACTTTGCATGGGACTTATTTGAATGATATTAAGAACTATATAAAGTATCATACACATAAGAGACATATAGGCTAGAAGTACATTGAGAGTACATTGATGCCTATTTTTTAACACCATGCATGCTAACACTCATGCATGCATGGTAAGAAACAGGGAAATATGCATGCCCAAGCATGAAAATGATCTATGATGGATATGATACTTCTTAGGGGCCTTAATATGAGTAAGATTAAGGCTTGTCCAAAGTATCATACCCATCTAAGACACATACATAGGCTAGAAGCCTGGTAAGAAATAAGGAAGTGTGCATGGGTTGAAGCATGTTAACCTGCTACACTTTTTGTGCTTTTTAGCATTGACAAGATGGCATGAGTTGAAAGCGCACATTTGAGAATGATTCATATTCATTTGATATTTTTATTTTATAAAATAATGTTTTGAGAGTACACGAATAACTATAACAAGGCATGGCCTTGCTCTCAACTACATGCAATTGAAGTTGAATGACAGTTGAGAGCCTTAGTTAGTGCTCAATAAGTTCAAAAAGTAGGAGGGTTCAAAATATGTAATGGACGACATGCTTGCGCAAGTTGATCATCATGGCTGGGAAGGGAGGGAGTAGGGGCATGGGCTCCATAGCTCCACGGAGGCAAGGAGACATAGGAGAGAATAGATTGTGAATGCGGTCATCGATGGGGTGGCTGTGGGTGGGAAGATCATGGAGGAGTAAGAGGATGAGGCAGTTGAAATGGATGGCGGCAATGACGGTTGGCTAAGCCGTAGGTGTCGTTGAATATCAAGGTGTGTCATTTGAAGATGTGTGCTTCAATTAGTGCAAACACATCTAAAAAAACCTTTGTAACTATTGCAAGGTGTTTATAAAGTTATTTAAGATTATACCGATGTTGTTTTCTAAAACTTTGAAAGGTGTTTATTGAAAACATTATTAAGTCTTGGAAATTTTAGAGCTCCAAAACTCTAAAAGGTGTTTATTTACACCGTTATTAAGTCTTGGAGATTTCAAAAGACTCAGATGGTAAATTAATCTCATGCATGGACCTTAACTATATAAATATAAATATAAAAGACTTATGGGCATGCCCATGCCATGTGGATAGTGCAATGCACTGGTCCCACCATATGTATCAATGGCCTTTCATCGATGAACCAAGGACATGTACGTTCCATGTGTGCATGTGCAGCATTGTGTGTGACTCCATATCTACTAGATTTTAGAATTCTTAAACTCTCAAAAGGTGTTTGTTAATACCGTTATGATATCTTGAAGATTTTAGAGGACTCTTATGGTAAATTAATGTCATGCATGGGCCAGTTTGGCCAAAACAAAGTTTTTCATTTCACATCGATCTCCAATTTGAATTCCTCTTGGATTATTCCATGCAAGGCCACAACAATGGTCCTTTACGCCTTTTGATCCCATAGTCTCAACATATTCCATTTCCACGCCATCATCAACAGGTCATCACCTAGGTTATCCTTGCATTGACTCTATGGGCATGTCTAAGTCTCTCATATGGTACTATGGGCTTTTGATCCATGAAATAAGTGTACATTTGCTACCCCTAAATGTCTTGTCTCCATATAGCCCATGCTTCTATATGGGCATTTCATTACTGTGAGCATACCAGCTCCTCTTTGTATTTTTTGTGATCTTCAAGGTGTCAATCTTGGTCTCAGGTTATGATCGTACAAGTGCATCTTCTTCTATGTCATCTCATAACATAGCTTTATCAACTCACATAATCCATTTTACTTCCACTGAACTATTAATGGACCATTATCACCTATGATTGTTTCAATCACACATGTGCCTTCACCTCTAAGATCAAAACACTGTACATCTACTCCTTTTGAAGAAACTAAGAAATTAAATGTTGCAATTTGATAGTAGATTCATGAGTTACAAGAGGAATAGGATGCTATTATTGACATCCAACACTACTACCATTAGCTCCATTTATGATGCATTTTTTTGATGCACATTACTTAGGTTTTTGGCCAATAATCATTCCATCAATATTATAGTCAGAAAGTCATAATGTCCATATTTTCATTGATATTAGCAGCATTATCTACTGTATTAGCATCGATATTTAAGTCAAAAAAGCCTCTAGAAGAAAAAAAACAGTGTGTTGAAAAAAACGTTGATAGGCATCCTTGGTAAACCTTCCAAAATTCAAATCAAATGGAAATGTTTTCATATTGACATATATTAGATCAATGTTGTTCTCCATTTCTTAATCGATTGAAATGTCACTGGAATCCTCATTGTGAGATTGATGCTCATCTTGTTGATCATATGTGGCTAACTCTCGCACATCTTCAGCATGTAGATCGAGGTCTCCCAAATCAGTATCTGAGAAACCCTTTGAGGAGCTCAAACTATCTTCACTATCTCAAACTCTAGTCAAAGGGGTACTGGAAGTGCTAGCTTCTAACCCATCTTCTTCCATTTCATTCTCTACTTCCATGTCTTAAAATACATGTTGGATTCTAGGTGCAACTTGAATCACATACCACTACTAGTTGTCCACTCAATCTAATTGAAAGACCACCTAAAACAAAAATTCATGATAAGCACTTATTTCATTAATTTTGGACTTGTCAATGCACAAATTCATATTATAGATACTTTTGGACTAGTTTTTGGATAAAATTTAAGAAAAAACCCACTCTTCAAAGCACAGATGAAAATATACAAATAAGCAAATTTTAAAAGACTTTTAAACGAGATGAAATCAAATGTATAAAATTTAACGGGATGGAAACCACCTTTGCAGACCCACGAACCTCCGCCTATGCAAGACCTTCCCAATGGGAACATATGGATTATGAAGATCCATGGATGAGGGAATTTTGAAGGCAAGACCCCAGCCAAAGGGGACACTAGGAACTTCCAAGGCAGAGCACTTATGAACCCCCAACACTCTAGGTGCCACCAACCTTCATCAACTATGGGGCCCCACAATTTCCTCCTTATCACCCATTGCATGGAACTAATGTTCCCATGCCCCAAGACCCACCTTCCTTGGGAGTATGTGACAAAATATGAAGAGGGGAGAGGAGAAGAGTGGAGATGAGGAGAGAGGGCATAGCTAGAGAGCACACCACAAATGACTAATTGTACACTAGATTTAGTTGAAAAAATAGAATATATACAAACCCTTTTAGGGTTAGGGTTAGGGGATCTAACCCTTTCCTTTATAGCACTCTATAAGGTTAGTGCTATGCACATATGATCATGTGATGGTGCTATGCACACATGATCACATGATGTTGAGCGTGAACTCTCAACACCTTCCCCCAAGATCAACATCATGCAGTAGGCCTTCCCTCAAGATGATGATTCTGGGGAATCGAAGAAGGACTGAGCATTACATTCCCTCACACCCCTTTAATGGGAATGTCCTTCCTCTGCATCAAACCAAGAGCTAGTCGGTGTTTCTCGAATAGCTCTTTACCGAGTGGTTTGGTAAAGATGTCTACAAAATTTTCTTTGTTGTCATAATGCTACAGTGTGATGTCACCAAGTAACACTCTTTCTCTGATGAAGTGCTCTTTGACATCAATGTGCTTTGTCCTAGAGTGATATACTAGATTTTTGGCCAATTCTTGAGCCGATTGATTATCACAGTATATTGTTGTTGGCTTTGACCCATCAAAGTAATCTGTTTCTGAGAATAGTCTTCTGAGCCATATAGCCTCACATGCACCTGTAGTGAGTGCTCTATATTCTACTTCAGTCAAAGACAAAGAAACAGTTGGCTGTTTGTTTAACAACCATGATATAGCACCTTGACCAAGGAAAAATGCATATCCCTGTGTCAATCTCTTGGTCTCATGATCTCCGGCATAGTCACTGTCACAGTATCCATGCAACCGTGGATGACTTCCTCTATATTCTATCCCAAACTGTCTTGTACCTCTCATGTATCTCAAGACTCTTTTGGCTGCATTCTAATGAGACTATTTTGGATTTTCCATAAACTGTGCTAGTGAGCTTACTGCATAACAAATATCTGGCCATGTGATTGTTAGATATATAAGAGATCCGATGAGCTGCCTATAGTATTTGTCATTCACTATAGGCTTTTGTGAATCTTTAGTAAGTTTCAAACTCTGTTCCATGGGAGTGGATGCAATCTTGAAATCTGCCATATGAAACTTCTTCAGGAGACTGTCAACATACTTGAGCTGACTCATGAATGTGCTATCTGAATCTTTCCAGAACTCAATTCCAAGATAATAGTGCATAAGTCCAAGATCTTTCATGTCGAACTTTGTAGATAAGTCTTGTTTCAATTTTTTGATGAAGCTATCATTGCTTTTTGTCACAATCAGATCATCTACATACAAAAGTGCAATAGTAATGTCTTCCCCTTGAACTTTGTAGCAGAGAGTATGATCTGCATTGGATTTCATGTATCCTAGATCAGCAAAATACTTGTCAATTCTACTGTACCAACTTCTGGGTGCTTGCTTTAAGCCGTAGAGACTTTTCTTGGATGGCAAACCTTATTCTCCTGTCTTGGTTCAACATAATTTGCTGGTTGTTGCATGTAGACTTCCTCGTCTAGATAACCATTAAGAAATGCATTCTTGACATCGAGCTGGTACACATTGCATTTATTGAGTGTTGCTAGTGATAGCAAGAACCGTATGGAATCCATCTTTGGTACTGGAGCATAAGTCTCATCATAGTCTTGACCATATTGTTGTGCAAATCCTTTTGCAACTAATCTGGCTTTGTATCTCTGAATACTTCCATCTGGATTGTACTTCACTTTGTATACCCATTTGTTTGCTATGGCCTTCTTTCCTGGTGGAAGGTCACATAATTCCCAAGTATAATTCTTATACAAGGCATCCATTTCTTCATTCATAGCAGTTCGCCATTCTGGCTTGTCTAATGCATCTTCAAAGTACACTGACTCTTCTGTAGCCATGATGGTAGTCATAAGAGCATAGTTGGTGGTTTCCACCTGTATTGCTTTGCCTTTCTGAGCATATGTCAATCTGGCTGGTGGTCTGCTTTCCCTAGTAGACCATCTGAGCTACTATGGCTCTGCTTGGGATGTTGCTAGCAATTCTTGCTCTTCTTCATCAACCTGTTCTATAGATGATTGTGAAGTCGATGCTTCTATGTCCTATGTAGGTGAGGTTTTCCATTTTGATTCCTTATCAAAGATTACATCTCTGGAGATAATGACTTTGCAGTTGATGGGATCATAAATTTGTATGCTTTGCTTTCTTCACTGTAGCCAAATGATGCATTTGCATGACTTTGCATCCAATTTTCTGCGATGATCATCATGTATGTGGGCATATGCTATGCAACCAAATATGCGGAGATGCCCAATGCGTGGCTTGTGTCCAGTGAATGCCTCATAGGGAGTCATACCTTGTATCGGTTTGGTAGGAAGCCGATTAAGCAAGTAGTTAGCTATAGCTATTACTTCTGCCCAATACTAATTCGGAAGATCATTTTCACTAAGCATTGCTCTAGCACTGTTTGCTAAAGTCCCATTCTTCCTTTCAGCTCTTGCATTCTGCTGAGGAGTATCTACACATGTGAATTGTCTTTGTATGCCATGACTTTTGCAAAAGTTCATGAATGCTGAAGACATGTATTCACCTCCTCTATCTGATCTCATGGCCTTGCTCTTTTTGCCTGTGTGGTTTTCTACCATGGCTTTGAATTATTGAAATCTGGAAAACACTTCAAATTTCTCTTTCAAAAAGTAGACCCAACAATATCTGCTATAGTCGTCGATGAAGGTCAAGTAGTAAGGTGAACCATTGATGCTGCGGGTCTGCACATAACCCCATACATCTGTATGTATCAAATCAAGAATACCTCATGCATGAGAGGTACTTCTAACAAAGTTGGTTCGCTTTTGTTTGTCGAAGCAGCATGCTTCACAAACCTTTCCAAGAAACTGTAGCTTCAGAATCCCAATTGCCATATTCTGATTCCTGAGATCTCACAAGTAGTTGAAATTAACATGACCATATCTCTTTGACATTTTGCAGATAGTGGCATCTGTTGCAGTTGAGCTGACATGGCATGCTTATCTGGTACTGTAGCTAGCATTCTATATAAGCATCCTTCCTTGACACCTTTTGCTACTAGCTGACATCTTTTGGATTTGTCTCTGATAGTGCATTCATCACCGTTGAAGATGACTTTGTAATTATGTTCCGTCATCTAACCTATTGACAAAAGGTTCTTGTTGAGCTTCGGAACATAGGGCACATCTTTGACTAATTGTACTAGTGAAATTGTTCATAGGGATAACACCTATCCCTTGAACTGGATTCGTGTATTGTCTGCTGTGTAGATGACATTTTTCTATCCTTATAATGGTTTCATCTTTGTGAACCATTCCTGATGATTTGTCATATGAGATGATGCACCGCTATTGATGTACCAAGGATCCTATTCCACTTGGTTGACTTGATAGCCAAAATCCTCTTTGGGATTGAAATCAGTGTCTAGGTATATTGTATCAGTCTGATGCAATTTCTCACTTGCAAGAAACATATTCCCATGTTCATTTGCAAAATGACTGTGACTAGAATGTCCACCACAATGATTTCCTCTACCTCGAGAATTCCCTTGCTGGATTGATCGCCTTGGTCGTATTGATTCTTGCGGCAATCTCTTTCATAGTGTCCAAACTTGTGACAGTAGTTGCACTGGATATTTGACACATTGGTGGAGGCATTCCCTCATCCTTGGAATCTTCCTCGACTAGAAGGATTTCCTCTTTGCTTATTTTGATGTTGCTGAGGATGATGCTGATGCTGATTTTGTTGATGATGACCACTTTTCTGGTATGATCTACCTCTGCCTCTCCCTTTGCCTCTGCTTCTGTCTGAAGCTATGAATGCCTGATCATTAGAATGACCTTTATGTGCTTGAATGGCCTGAGTCCTAAGTTCTTCACCAAGTAGGACTGACTGAAGTTCTTCCACTGTCGGAATTTGCATTGGATGGCAATACTCTAGACTAGATTCTTGTATCCCTCTCCTAGTCCATTCAGGATTACTTAAACCATTTCTGTGGGGTTCATAGTCTCTCCTATTGCTGCAAGTCGATTGTTGTAGTCTTTTATATGGAGTACATAAGCATGACCGGTTTCACTGCTATTGCAAAAACTCTGGCTGATTTGGTTTCTCAGGGTGAGAATCTTGGACGTGTTCTTGGACTCGTAGAGAGCTGCGAACATATCCCATGCTTCTATGTTGAGCTATCCTAGCATGACATCTTGCACATTCTGCTTGATCAGGTGATAGGCATACTTGTCTTTCTTATCCCATTTTGCTTGAGCTCGGGCAATGGTAGGATCTGCTACTAGTGCGAAAACTATTTGTGTAGATGTAGGTCCTGATGTAGATCTTATTGCTAGTGCTATGACAACAGATGGAGTAGAGCTACTTGTGGCTGGATTGTCCAATGGTCTAGGTGTGGACCCATCGACATACTCCCATTTGTCCTGAAGCACCAGAAATGTACTCAAAAGTGTCGTGAAGATCTCTGTATGAATCAACTGCAAATACACTATCTATTCCACGTGAAATCTCTGAACCGTCAGTGAAGATAGAACTATAGTATATAAAAACTGATTAGGCTTGTGGCAATGATGCCGGGAATAGCCAAGAGGCTTTACAAGTCTGAAATGATGTGCACGATGCCATGAGATAGCGGAATAGGCTTTACAATGGTGGCATGTGTGTGTGAAATCAAATGCTATCTACCCATTGAATCAATTTGCAATGCCTCTGAACGCTTTGAAGTCTGCTCACTGAACTAATGAACATAAGGTTTCAGGTAATGTAATGATGTCAAACCGTATGTGAGTGTATCGACTGACTCCGAGTAGGTACTAGTCAGGAATTGCAAGCATGGCTTAAATTGGCAACTTGGGGAAATTCAAAGCGTCCCCTCTATGGCGATCTAGTCTACTTTGATCTAGATCTAAATGTTGGGTATCTCAAGGTGTATGCCTCAGGCACACCTTATGTTTCTATGTGTGAGTGCTAGAGGCACAGTTAGGTGCCCACAAGCATAGTTAGGTGGTGGAAGAGCCACATGGATGATTGAGAGAATCTAGGAGCAGATTGAGGAGATGATTGTGGAGCTTTGAAGTCATCAGTGATGTCAGTGAGCATGTATGAGGTGCCTACTTAAGGACCTCACTCTTCTTCATTCTACAAGCAAGTAATGCAAGTATTCTGAGTTTGTGTCCACTCTTTCCTTTCCTTTCAGCTTTCCAACATGGTATCAGAGCCAGGTTGATCCCCCTTGAGCCCATTTCTGCCACATCATCTTCTTCTTCTTCATCTTCTTTTTCTCCATCTTCCTCTTTCTTCCCAAAATCTTTGAGAGCTTGGTTCTCTACCTACAAACGACCATTGCCCAAACCCTCTGAGTTGGAAACTCCTCTAGTATGGGCGAACTTCCACCTGCAAGAAATTGAAGAAAAAACGTCTGTGGTGGCTGCCATTCCCTAAACAGCGCATTTTTTGCCATTTCTTCTATTGCTCAATACTCTCTGCCTGCTCTGCCATTGCCTGAGCCCTCTTAAGAGTAGATGGGCAACCTCAAGACGAAGATTTTGAGCTATTTTTCAGGTCATTTGGTTTAGTAACGAGGGAGAAATCGTCAAAACTCAGGTTCAGCCTCCTATAGCAACTCTCCCGGGCAAAAGTGCGCACCATTTCATCCAACCTCTGTGCTGGACCGTCTCTGGTATATGAGCTTTCTTTTGCTTCAGAAAGCCCTCTTTTCGTTGCCTTGAAGAGTGAGCTACAAGCCCTCCAAGTTCAGCCTTTTAGTTTTGACAGTTTTGGACAAGTTTTTGAAGATGATGCTACATAAAATGCTACTCTAGCATTTCTGGTTTTTTGAAACTTTCAATAACTTCAGTACAATGTGGCTTCAGTTTTGTTTTGAATTGCTAGACCTGGTTTCGATTGGAAAGTATTCATTTTCAGCCACTTCTATGAAGCATGTAAGAAGAAGCATCATTGTTTGAAATTTGGTCACAAGACTTTGCTACATTAAATGCTTATATTTTGAAGCATTTTAGTTGTTATTCTAAGCCCTGTAAGAGAGAAGACACTGCCCAATACTTGGGTTAGACCCTCTCATGGCTTGCTTATGCAAAATATGTGAAAAGCCAAAACATAAAGCAATGTCTTGTTATGCTACAAAGGATGAAAATGTCAACCTGACTTCCTTGTTGAAGATTGCCAAAACAATGGTTGCCAAAAAGGAAGCAACTACAAAGCCAGAGATCTACCCTCTCATGGCACTTTTATTTGACTCCAAGTATAAGAAAAAGATGAAGGTTAGATACCTAAGATATGCTTCTCTACACAACTATGGAGATGACAAGATAATTGTTCTCTTGAAGGATATGATTTTCAGATCCACTTGTTCTATCATAGTACCATCTTATAAGGCACTAGACACTGCCCATGTGGTAGACCTTGCCTTAACATGGATATTCTGCCTCCACAAGATGAGGCATCCCATGAAGATTATGCATTTTAAAACATATCTATGTATGCTCCAGATCTCTCTTTTGATGTCAAGGTACTCAGCCTAGATAGTCCTCCAAAATGAATGAAATAAACTATTGTGTTTTGTAAACACCTCTGGTCACCTTATGATGTAGACCATGTGTATGTTTTGCTCCATGGTACCTCCTGCAGACATTGTGTGCATGTACATGCAGGGGAGATAACCATTGGAAGGTCTTTTTGTATCCCTTTTGTTTACCTTACACCCATGGGAACCCTTGCTAGCATGAGAACCTAGCCATAGATTTATCCTTGACCACCATGAGATGGCATGAGAAACTAGATGTATCCTTGACATAGCCTGAGGCATTCCCTTGAGGGGGGGTTTGTTGGGATATCTCAAGGTGTATGCCTCAGGCACACCTTATGTTTCTATGTGTGAGTGCTAGAGGCACAGTTAGGTGCCCACAAGCACAGTTAGGTGGTGGAAGAGCCACATAGGATGATTGCGAGAATCTAGGAGCAGATTGAGGAGATGATTGTGGAGCTCTGAAGTCATCAGTGATGTCAGTGAGCATGTATGAGGTGCCTACTTAAGGACCTCACTCTTCTTCATTCTACAAGCAAGTAATGCAAGTATTCTGAGTTTGTGTCCACTCTTTCCTTTCCTTTCAGCTTTCCAACACCAAACCAACTATCGATCAATGAAAGAACAACAAATAATTCCTTTTCTATTGTTCTTTTTAAGTGCTAGGTCAGATGCGTCGATGTAGAGGCAAATGTGCATGAAGGAAGCAGTTTTGCTGGCAAGGCTAAAATGTGAGTGTAACTTGCACCAAAATGTATGCATGATGTGACGAGTGCATAGAGCATAAAAAATTGAGCAACTTTTTTTTTTGGAGCGCCCTCAAATTCTTCCTAGATCAAGAGATACGACTTGATCTAGGTGGAGGCACAAAAGGAGTGCAAATGGTGCTCAATGATGATGTGTCACTATGAGTCACATGCAGTGATGATGTAGCACTGTGCCTAGCAAGAGGTGTGCCAGTGAAGCTCTATGCTGAGGTGGCAGAAGTGGTCACATGCAGTGACTGTGAAGCACTGTGTGTGCCTGTAGAGGTCAGTGCTGACTGGACAGCTGAGGTGGCACTGCTAGCTCAACTTTGGACTGATGAGGTGTCAGAGGTGCCACATGTCAAATTTTTGACCAAAACTTATTATGGTGACCCTTAACTTGACCCCAGGTTAACTTGACCAACCCTATCCTTTGGTTGACTCTAGGTCAAATACACCCAACCATGGTCAACTATTGCTGACATGGCAAGATAAGATGCCATGTGGAGGATAAGAGCTTGGAAAGGTGCCATGTGTTGAGTGGCTATCTGCCACATGTCGCTTGGAGAACCCTTGGATGAGGAGATGAGACAAGTGACAAAATCATATGGGAATCGATGTAATCTTCATAGATTTCGTCATCGGATTGGTTTGAGTTGCGTGTCATCGGAGGGCCTTTGCGATGCCTGCGGACTATCAGCTCCACCTTCCAATGCTTGATAAGAGGTGATTTTTGGATCAGGTTGAGAACCTTCTGAGACCTCATCCTCGGATGCATTGATACCGTTCGACGGGACTCCCAGCTATCTCCACTGGCCAACTCAATGATTTGGACTAAGGCATGCGTTGCTCCGTCAATTGCATTGGAGGAGTTCGAGGCAACCGTCGATGGTAGAGAGCAGTAGCGAGGCGTTGCTTCATGGAATTCTATACGAGGAGCCTTTGCTGGTCGGTCACATCTCGCTGCTTCTAGGTTATGTTAGAGCTCATGGCGTTGGAAGGCTCATTGCGATGGCTGGCCGATGGCCTTTGTTTGAAGTCGAAGCCCATGGAGAATAGAGAATAGGAAAGGCTTACTATGGAGCTTTGTTGTTGTTTAGCTATGATTGGAGAAGTCGACAATAAGTGCTCTAGAGTTGAGGTAGAGCTATGCTATGCAAGCCTAAGCTTTGTGTGCTTTGTTTGGAGCCTGTAGGTCACAGGAAAGTTCATTGAAGAGCGATTGTTGACAGCGTTACGGGATATGTAGGTCCGGCATTGAGGCTGTGGAGAGCCGTTGAGGGAGCTCATAGGTTGTTGTCAGAAAGTTGGCATTGGCGCAGCTGAGTTCACTAATGGAGAAGGAGCCGGAGGTGTATTGCATGCAGGGCACTGGCTCGCTGAAGGAGCGAGGCGTCGGTCAGCTGGTGCTACATGGAGAGCAGCCGCTGAAAGGAAGGCTCATGTGCAAGGAGCTTGGAGATGGAAGTGTTGTAGAGGCATCGATGGAGCCAGGTTGGTGGACGGGAGCCTACGTAGAGCTTTTTTGATCTATCGTGGCCGTAATTGCAGCCTTTGTAGAAGGCTATGGCTTTAGCATTAGTTGGTTGAGCTGCCTTGTTCCAGGTGCTTGTAGCATGTAGTATATAGGCCGCCACGGGTTGGAGTCGACTGCTGCAGCATGAGCTCATGAGGGAGAGGTTGCTATAGATGCTGCTGGCTGTGGAGAGCCAAGAATCCGGGGCTGAGCCTTTGGAGCCTTGGCTAAAACTCAGACTCTCTGTCAAGCATATCTCTCTCACAAAGAACTCTCACAAACTCTCAATAGTCTTTGAAATCTCTCTTTCTCACAATAAGAATGTCTCACAAAATGAATTGAAATCCTCACAAGGAAATCTCAAGAAATGAATGGAAATATCTTAAGCAATGACGGAAATTTTCTCTCAAATGGATGGATGAAGATCTATCAAGTGGACTCTCACGAAGAACACTCAAGAAAACTCTCAATCTCACAATCTCTCTCACACTCTCAAGAATCACAATGCCTCAGCGGAAGGCAAGGGAGCTCTAATACCATGACAAAATATGAAGAGGGGAGAGGAGAAGAGTGGAGATGAGGAGAGAGGGCATAGCTAGAGAACACACCACAAATGACTAACTGTACACTAGATTTAGTTGAAAAAATAGAATATATACAAACCCTTTTAGGGTTAGGGTTAGAGGATCTAACCCTTTCCTTTATAGCACTCTATAAGGTTAGTGGTGTGCACATATGATCAGGTGATGGTGCTATGCACACATGATCACATGATGTTGAGCATGAACTCTCAACAGTATGTCCCTTTTCATCCATACCTATTGCATCAATAAATGCAGGCCTTAGCACTTCCGCCCCAATGCCGGTACTAGCAACTATGTGGATACCACCACCTAGGCCATGCTTAAGGCCAATCCTGCATGCTGTTAGCCCCACAGCAACACCACCCCTGCTAGCCACTCAAATAGTGTTAACTAATGAGGCAATGCACGTCTTGGTGAATGCCCTAGGAAGGGGGCCACACCACCTCCACCCACCCCAGTGTTTCCCATAGGGATTGCAAATCCCTCGAGGAGCTGACCCATAGCAATCTCGAAATTAATGACCAAGTTCCTTGGAGAATGATACCAGGTCTCCCACGTGGAGCGATTTGAGCAAATTTGCAAAGATTTTGGTGCTCTGAGAGACCTAGAGATAGCCAATACGTTTGGTCTCAGCTTGGATGGCAAAGCAGGCCAATGTTATAGGGCTTTCACCCCAAAAGAGAAAATCAACTGGGAGACATTGAGCGTAGGCCTTTATTATGGGGTTTTTGGGTTTTCCCCCAGTGGCCATAAATGGAGCCCGATCAATCAATTTTATGGTGCAAAGTAGAACAATAAGGAATCCCTAAAAGGGATTACATTGCTAGGATCAAGCACCTCAACGCTTGTGAACTATACGAGTGGATGAGCGACAAACTACTATTGCCCCGCTTCCTTATCGGATTAATAGACCCGAAGCTACATGACCACCTCATGGTAATGAATCCTACCTCCTTAGATTTATGTAGCAAGGTGGCCATCTGCATATGTGACAACATGATGGACAAGGCGAATTCAGATAAAACCCCAGATCCCTCAGAAAGAGCTCCATCGATTAGGTCTTTGAATGTAGAAATGATAAAAAAGGAGACTAAGAAGCCCAAGGGCTTAGATATGAGTGAGCTAGCCTCCAATCTATTAGATCAGCTAGGCCAGCAGTGGAGGACAGGAACCTCCAAGGAGGCCTTGAGAAACTCCCACTTGTTTCCACGAAGAGACAATGTCTGGTGTGGGGTATGCAATGACAACCACCCCTCCAATTAGTGCTTGTGCATTTTTCCTTTTGTGCAAAAATAAGGAGTGAAAAAAGCCAATGCAAGTTTCCAAATATGGATAGGGAAAAGTTATTAAACTTTAGAAATGGAGAGGGAGAGGTGGTAGAAGGAAAAGGGGATGGGAGAAGGGCTATGGGTAAGGAGATGGAGAAAGGATGGAAAGGGGAAGGGATGAACGATGAAGCTGAGAAGACAAGCAAGAAGAAGGATTCAGGCTCCCTTCTCTTCTTCCTTTATGATTCATCTCTTTTCTCTTCTCCTCTTCGTGAATCTTCAATACCCCTCTTATTCATCATGCACAAGATGAAGTGAAGAAACCCCTTGAAGCAATAATTTGAAAAGAGAATGAAAATCTTGAACATAAAACTCACATTGTAGACTTGATTCAGTTTCATTTTTAGAGGCTAGACTATGTCTCCTCACCAAATATAGGTGTGTCTCCAAATTAGGAAGTGGGAGAGAGTTGGGTGCAAGGTTTGGAGGATGAGAAGGAGGAATGTAGCTCACTCTACTGCACACACTACCATAGGTGGGGAAACCATGATACCTCCCTAGTTGATTTTCGAGGTCCCTTCCCCAAACCCATGTATCAAATGAGACCCCCATTAGCCCTAAAGGCCCCACCTAACCCCTTGATCACATAAGGTGGTCTTGTGGCTAGTCCTAGCCCCAGTATAGAACTCAGCCAACTCTGTTACCACCACCCATATTGGATCCATAGCCCTTACTACCTTGTATAACCCTAGTCAATCAAGTGTTGGTAGAAGAAGTGCCCAATGACTAGGCAGAGACGGATCCAGATCATGGACCTCACAATTACTACCCCTACAAGGAGGGAAGTGGCACCCTAATCCACTATCTCCTGCCAAAGAATCAATAGGTCCCCGTATTCCAGACTGCCCCCATGAATGCAAGGGCGGGAGACCTAAACTCAAGTGCTCGGAGACCCCGGCTCCACTGTAACACCTGCCAAGGTCCTCATAGAGAAAGTGAATGGCCCTATCGAGGTACTTCAAAACCTTTGGTGTCCTATTTCAAATGCCAAGGGCCACACTTCTTGAAGGACTGTCCATACAAGGATCGTACCCCCGCTGCTCCAACCACGAGCAACCCCACACCCTTGTGTGTCGGGTGTGGGACCGAGCATATGTTCCAAGGCTGCTATCCCATGAGGAGACCGACAACCCCAATCATCTCACCAAAGAGTACTAGCCTTGATCTATTTAGCATCGAACAAGGTCAAGTGGTCGGAGTGCCCCTACAAGTCATCATGAGGATGCAAGCCAAGGCATTAGGCAAAGTAATGAGGAAGCTCACAAGGAAGGGAAAAGAGTCCTTGTCTCCCAGCCCCGAGATCCCACCACATCCACTAACCCAATCCAAGAAGGCCATTTGGGTAGGTGATGGCTTTGACCAGGTGCTCATTGAAGACAGTTCTGATAAGGAGACAGCTACTCTCACCACCTCCTCTGCTTCTGAACAAGCTTCCACCTAGGGTGACCTTGAAGTGCCTTTGAGTCTAGAGGTAAACAATCTAATGTGGGCCCAAGGCCTAGCAGCCTCACCCTCTTATATGGAGACCTATCCTATCCCAGTCCTAGAAAAGCAATACGTAAAAGATGCCCAGAACTTGGTATGGGACTGCCAAGAGAAGTTTGAGCATTGACTAAAGGCAAGTAGAGGGTCAGATACTATTCATCCAACCCACCTGATGGGTCACCAAGGGGAAAAATCACTCTCAAGGTGCCAAAAAGAGTGGAGGAAGAGGAACACCTCAGCTTCGAGCAGTTAGAAGTTGCATATCTGATGTAGAAGAGGTTCCAAGATGACCCAGTCCTAGAAAACCTCTAGGACGAAGGAGACCTATATGGCTTCGAGGACCTATTGTCCATGGAAGAAGAAGATTTACAAGAACCCTGTGATAGTGCTAGGTTGTTTGCCTTGCTATCGACAGAGGTAAAAATGCCAATTGCTTCCCTGCTAAGAGTAAATCCCATCCTATGGTGCGATTTATCCAATTGGATGACCAGACCGCTCTTACCCCCAATCCTTGCCAGCCGTAAGCCCAACCAATTGACACTAGAAAAGGGGTAGACCTACCAAAGGTTCCCATCAACAAGCTAGGCAAGCACTTTGAGGGTGATGACATGAACACGATTATCCCCATAGTCTATCAAAGCCAAAAGGTTGAAGCCATCCTCGATGGGGGAGTAGGAGTGAGTGTCTGCACCAAGGAATGCTAGATGAAATGGGAAGAACCCACACTCAAGTAGACCCATCTGGTAGTAAAGTTAGCCAATGGAGGAATGGCCTAACCCTTGGGAGTGCTTACTAACATAAACATTAAGGTATTTGGATTCACGTACCCCGTCAAGTTCGTAGTCATGGACTTCACTCGACAAGCAGGATATGAAGCTATCCTAGGCAGGCCCTTCTTGCAGATGTTTGCACTCATGCATGACTGGCGTAATGATAACATCTACTTGCAGCATGAGGAGCAAACCACACCCACAAGGCCCACCCATTGTCAAGGCACCTCTTTGCCATCACAGAATCCAACACCACCACCTGAACCACCTTTATAAAGCTATTCCAACCCTGTGACAAGGAAGAGGATGAAAAGGAGTATGATGAATTATGGTATGCATCTCTCCTCGAACCAGAATTCTCACATAATTTGATGCACATCTTAGCCAATATAGATGTCCCAGAAAGAGTGGGGTTTTAGATCACCACTCTAGAGCTCGAGGGTTTGACCCCGGTGGTCCCCTTGAGAATGTTTAACATGCTCAAACCACGAGAGGTAAGCAAGGGAACCATGAGGGTAAAGTTAGATCTCCGTCGGCTATCCTACATAGGTGCCACAACTCCTCACCATGAGTTCTCCTCCAACTAGGAAACTAGGGTGAGTAAGGTAACCTCTCTTGTCAGCCCTATAAGTACAATGGAAGAGCCCCCTTCATGTCCCAAACCCCCTGTATCCAAAAGCATGGCTAAGGCAAGCATGGATAAGACCAAAAAGACCACTGATCTAGTAGAAATAGAGGAGGAAACTGAAGAGAAAGAGGACCTATGGCAGGTACCATCCCATTACAAGGCCTACGCGGCTCAGGATCATAAGATCTTATACCATTTGTAAGGACCCTCCTTTTTGGCTCTCATCTTCAAGATCCTTTTGCATATTTTCTAGCTACTTGTCTGCCATGTCCCCGTCATTTCTCACTTCTTCAAGCCTATCTTGGAGCTCTTTCATGTGCTTCTCTGCTTCTTCTTTTCGATGCCTTTCCATGTTGACCATTTTTGTAACAGTCTGCACTTGTGCTTGCAAGGACCTCTCTTGTGCCTCCTCTACCTTGGCTTCTGTACCCTCCCTAAGACTTTTCTCAAGTTGCACTACCTTTGTTGCATTGATGGCTCTCTCTTATTTAAAAGTCACATTCTGAGACATCTTCTTATCATATTGCTCAAAAATCCCTTTGAGGGTAGATGCCATTAGGTGCATTGCAACTCAAGCGGACTAAGATGATGACAATTGGTATTTTCCATCCACGCAATTCTTTAGGTTGGTTAACATGCTCTTGGAGATAGCCCTTGAGAAAGATACATTACGTCCTTTCAGTTTCTCTATTGTTGCTTGAACCTACCAAAACTTGGAGGTTCCTCTCATATCAAGAAAGAAGTGTATGGTGTTCTTCAGCACATCTTGGAGGTTTGTTGGCAAGCTTGAAATCTTGACTCCACCATCTTTACTAATTTGAGCATTGGGGTATAAATCTAGAATATCATGTCTCTTCAAATGCTTCTTGAAAAAGTGTGCTTACAAACTACCTCTCGAAATTCCTAGATCATTTTCAATCATACTTTCATTGATGGTAATCTTCTGACCTTGAAAGATTAGTTGCCCCTCCTTCACCTTCACCTCATGTACCAACTTGGTGAAGTTTTGGATAGCATCCAAATTGGGCTTTTAAAGAGTGAGAGATGAGCTCCCATATGTTAAGATCTCAAGATTAGGGGAGGAGGGGCTCTCACACTATGCTACAGAGGGGGAGAAAATATTGTGTCAAGAGCTCCCAGACTATGAAAGGTCCACTACAGGAGGGGACAACAGTTGTAGGAAGAGGGCAAGGGAGATAGAAATGGTTGATAGGGATAGAAGATGAAACATTGAAGAAAATGGAATAGTGGAGGCTTGAGTTTGCAGTCCGATTGCAAGGGAGAAAGAAATGGTTGAGAGGGATTTGCTTTGGTTTCAGGAAATCTAAAAAAGACTCCACATTTGTCTTTCAAAAGTTAGACCCAACAATATATGCTATAATCATTGATGAAAGTCAACTAGTAAAGTGAACCATTGATGTTGCGGGTCTATGCATAACCCCATACATCTATGTGAGTTAAATCAAGAATACCTCTCACTCAAGAGGTGCTTCTACCAAAATCAGTTCACAAGTTTGTTTACCAAAGCAACATGCTTTGTGAAATTTCTAAGAAACTAAAGTTTCAGAATTCCAATTGCCATATTTTGATTTTTGAGCAATATGAAGATTTTTTGAAATTGACATGTCCATATCTCTTGTGCCATACTCCAAAAAGCATCTATTGCGGTTGAAAGACCATATTAGATAATTCGGGAAAAACGCAATTCCTAGAATGGCAGTTTTGGAAGAAATCGTAGCTCCCCTCAATGAAAAAACAGGAGAAATATGTGAAAATAGACTAGACAGCCATTCATGAAGTATGAAATATCAACTACATTCTCAAATAATAAATAGAATATCAGTGTCTAAATTACGTTATCATCAACAAAATAATAAACTTTGAAACCCGTTTGAGTTAGATTCATCTTGTGAGCCATAGTGATGTTCAAAAACACCTTCATAATACCTCTCTGGAATTTCCATTGATATTGAGACTCGCTTTGTTGTGAGCATTCTCATTTGAAAATCTCCAAAACACCATTTAGAAAATGTAGTG
Source organism: Dipteris shenzhenensis (assembly GCF_047967505.1). NCBI lineage: Eukaryota > Viridiplantae > Streptophyta > Polypodiopsida > Gleicheniales > Dipteridaceae > Dipteris > Dipteris shenzhenensis. The sequence continues at coordinate 26,504,553 of NC_141600.1, forward strand.
TAATTAATAACCATGAGTACTGCAATGAAAACGCATAGGCTCTTTAACTTGACCAAGTGTTTTTAGAGGAGAATGAATGCAAGATATGTAGTTGATGGAAAATCAATGGGCAATGACAAGCATTTGATGTAAATTAGGTGGCAATGACAATCATTTATTGTGCACTTTCAATGTTTAGACTGACTAGCATTATTGTAAAAGGATAATTTTACATGTCATGTTGATTACCCATTGCAAAGTAAAAAAGTACACTTTAGCCCCAACGGGGAGAATGGCACGAGAGACACTCCTTCAAAATACATTATGAATGTAGTTATGAACATGTTTGCATATTATTCACACACAACAATTACACACCAATTTACATAGCTGGCAAGAAAGTAGTAATTCCCATAAGTAACGATTGTATAAAGAAATACAATGTTGTTATTCAAAACTCATAGTCTACAAATAGCTCCTCTCCTGCATGTATATCATCTATGGATTCAATACAAATGTGACCATATTCTGCAATATCTATGTTCATCATGGGGTCATACCAAGGTGGAACATTAGGGGAAAATACATAACAAACGTTTGGCTTTACATTGGTTTTTCTATTGCTATTAATAAACCCTGCCACATTGCCATATTGAACATCACCAACAATATGCACCATATCCTTCATATGGACAATAGGGTCCTCTTGGATAGAGTACTTCTTTAGCCTTGGATGAACTCTACATAATTCCTTCCACTCTCTGTAGGAGTCCTTGTCACCTCCATAATGGAGAATAGTAGTCCCTCTCTTGATGGAGTCATGCACAAACAAGCCCAAGCCAACACCTGTAATGGTTGACTCATGCACCTCGAAAGCCACATTTTTTATCCAAAACACTTCGTTGATAGGGACAGGTAACTTTGGTGGTCCAAATGGATCTTGTTCTAGTATGTATCTAGTCAAGCTTGATTTGAATGTATATCTATCTACATCACAAAAGACAAATTCAATTAGCTGCAACAACAGTTATATAGACTTGAGATAAAATCAAAAAACACTTTGACATATGTACCTTCATGGAAAATATGCATTCTGTAGTCGGTTTATGTAGCCCTTAGCAATGTATTTCTTGATATAGCGACCTTTTTACCCTAGGTCTATAGCCAATTGAGAAACTTGCATAGCATTCATGCTAGAGAGTTGCGGAGCATTCCTTAAAAGTCTTATTTGGGATGCATTGAGTTTAGGCACCTAGCCATCACCACCATGGGTTGCCCTAGGGTGTACACCCTTCGGTTCTGTATTACCACCTATAGCCCTCTCTCTTAGTTGATTTGCAAGAGGAAGATTTCTTGTTTTATATTTCGTTCTTAACCATGCATGATTTTCCTCCATCCATTCATCAATTACTTTCTAGACAAGGTTGAAATCCTTATGCCCCTCCATCATAGGTAATTGTCCATACCAATTTGTCTCAATCATGCTGTGCACATCTTTAGTTTCATTGAGTTGTAGTAAGTACAGCATCAACTCTCTTAGAAGAATATTATCATCCTTGTCTTGTGCATCAAACATTGAAGGAAATATGGAATTTGATGGAGGGCTAATGCAAGCCTTGTATGGGGAGTCATCAACAAGGATTGTCCTCCTAACATCACATCCAAATGCCTTTGAGATTTTTGCTAAGGATTTGAACATTTCCTCAACACCAACCTTGTCAAGCCTATTTATCCTCGTCTTATTGTAAGTGTAGCATCCTTGCTCAGACCATATAACAAAGAAAGGGAGGCTCTCATTTGCATAATTTTGCAGCTTTCCTGCAATTGACTAGATACCTACATTAAATCTTTATAGCAAGATTTTAAGGAATTCTATGCACCCAGGACGAACAACCATATAACTATTTTTGCCATGCATAATAGACGGATGTATTGGAGACTTGAATAGGCAACGACTTAATAACAAGCCATTCAAGTCTAATATGATTGTTATTTGTGGCATATCCAAAGAAATTGTATGTGGATATAGATCCAAATTCTCGTTGAAGTTGCTGGCTTCTGACTCATCCAAATTGTCAGTTGCTATGTTTTCATACATATTTGCAACAACAATAAGATTATCTAGTCTTGTCCCCAATGTTGAGACAGTATGTTCATCCATGTTCTCTTCTAAAAGTATAGGATTCATGATATTCCTTGCAATTTTCTCCATTTTTGGGGTTATGTTCTCTTCTATACCTCTTGTATCCATCGCATAATTGATAGTCCCCATTTTGGGTGGTATGTTGTCCTCTACATTTGATGTCTCCATATCCTTCCATGCATCATTGGTCCCTGTGGAAGTTGAGGAATATAGAAATATTTTGATTCTTTAGAGTGTATTCAACAATGTCGAAGCACAAAAGCATATGAAACTAATAAATAACAATAAAATACGAACATTATCCATCGCTATTCAATGATTCCATTGTCTTTTTGGGGAATGGCACTGGTGCCAATCTCTCTAAAGGTCAATTGGGAATGCAAATAGTGCAACCTTTCTCTCTGAACTCATAAAGAGAATGGCACTAGTGCCATTCTTCTCTTGGGGTGGTGCTAGTGCCATTTTACATATAAGGTTATGGAGAATGCCACTAGTGCCTTTCTCTATATCCTCATTGAGAGGAGAGAATACTAGTAGTGCCTCCCCCCATGTCCCAAAAGAAATGTACAATGCATGATCTAAAAGCATAGATATTGTATTACTTTGGTCCAATAGATTTGTAGAAAGCACCCAAATCCAAACTTTGGTAGCATAGTTAATACTATACAATTTTTAATCTCTGTAATGCTTTCAACTAACATAGATTCAAGAAAGGAACATAACAGTTTTACCATTTCTACATAACCACAAAGAGAGAATGGCGCTAGTGCCATTCTCCATATGAGGTCACATAAAATGTTAATAGTACCTCTTACGTATAACCCGACATAGGGAGAATGACACTAGTACCATTCGCCATGCCATTATGTCACACAAATTTATCATACCTAATGTTAAACTCTTTAATATAATGAGAGTATGTGTAATCGAGAAAATCCATAAAAGTCATATTATTTTGAAACTGAATACTCAAGGCATAAATGAGTAGCTAAAGACTTGCTCCAAATCTTCCAATGTAATCTTTGTGATAGCTTCAAGATCTGCTTCAGTTAAAGGTTGCAAGTCTTCAATGTGATGCTCACCCTCTTTAATTCCTTCATCGATAGGTGAATCAGCTCTATGTGTCTCAAGAGGCCTCTCAATGCTAGACCAAATCTTAATATGGGGATTATTTAATGCATGTGCCACACACATAGCCTCGACCTCTGTCGCCTATTGGGATGTCTTCACCAATGAGATCACTTTTCTTTTGCTTGACAATGCTTGTAATGCCACACATCCATTAGCAAGAACATCAACAACAACTTCATGTTCCCTACTACAAGAGCACCTGATGCACTCCTTGATGATGCCATGCTTCACAACCACCTCTTTTTCATACTCATCATCCTCATTAGAATAAAGAATATTGTCTTCAATTATTGTGTATGGCCTTGTGTTTTCTAACATGTGCTCAAATCCATCAAACCCATCATGTGAGCTTACAAATGACAAAAAATAGAAGGTCTCAGACAAACACTTTTGTGCACTCTCCGATTCATGGATAACACCCACAAACATTCTATGCCAAAATTGAGCCTCTATCATTGCTTCCTTGAGATTTACCATCTCTATCATTGTCATAAATGATAGCAATACATATTGTGACAGAGTGGCAATGGTCTCCATCAAGCCACAGAGCAACTTCTTGAAGGCATCCTTATCCCAACACATGCCTTTGGCAGATCCCTCTAAGGTGTCAAGCACACACAAGCTGATTGGAAGTTGTCCCTTGGAGTGATGTGTTAGAAAGCTCTCCCCCTCCATCTCCATGTTCACTTGAATAATTCTCCAAGGAAAACAAGATTGCAATGTAGACTTGTTACCCTCTATTGAACTAATCACCCAATCAACATAGATTGATGTAGCTTCTGGGAAATCAGGTGTGGACTTGCCAACTTGTAGCTTCTCTTTGACCCATGACTCACATGAACCCTTGAAGCTCTGATAAACAATTGAATCAATTTTGAAGTAAGTTGCAAGGGCATCCCATGTTTGATGTTGGGGTGAAGGTTGACATGAGTTGAACTCCTTGATGAGCACTTCTTTTAGGGCTCTATCATGCTTAATCTCCATTGCTCGTTGAGACATTTCAATGGCATCCTTGTCTTTGCTTGACTTGACCAAGACTATTTCTTTAGACTCAATCTCTACTTGAAGTGCACGTACATCTTCGTCTTCCAATCCTAGCAGACACCTCATATATGTTATTGTGGGATTTCGACCCTCAAGATCACCATGCTTCACTAATGTCAAAATCCTAATCCATTGTTCGTAGATATCATCATATGTGACCATGTGTGTGTCCTTGGTAGCAAAGTTTGCGCCCATCGATATGCTTGCAACTCCTACAAATTCTATTTAAAAAAACCAAAATCATCTTAGACATTCTTCTAATCCAAATCATGTAATAGAGATAATAATGACACTAGTGCAATTCTCCCATTACCATGTAAAAAGCATGACTTGATAACTAGAAAAATGGCACTAGTGCCATTCTCACATCAGGGAATTGACACTACTATCATTTCTTTTACAAAGCCATAAACATTCTTGAAATAAAAAATGCATACAAGACAAAGTTTATTACTCACATCCCAACTTTGTCGATCTTATGCCCTTTGACAAGGCCTTGGGCTAATTTCTTTGGTCGTTCGAATGCAACCCACTGCACCCTTAGATGTTGTAAGATATCGATATATGGCTGATTTTTCAAAACGGTCTGTGCCTCCATGTTCGCCATTGATGATATCTTACAACTTGCTTCAACTGGTCCATTGACAACAATTCTCACCTTCCTCTGTGTATAGAAACCTTTTTGTTGATTGAAGGCTTCTCCACGTGCTTTAGTTATAAACATCCTTGTAGCATAAATTGAATGTTGCCCTACGAGAATCCAATAATTATACTCCTTTAACCTTTCCACCTTTATCTCTTCCTTGCACATCAGAGTATTTGTGCCTATGTGGTAAGGCATAAGATATGCACATGTTGCAGGAGGTCATGCATTCATTGCAAAACTCTTGACCAAGTCACTGACATAGCTGAGGGTCAATGTCCTGTACACATATTGTATTGGTGCTCTAAAACAATTCATCACTGGGATCAACACCTCAAACTCCAAACCAAATGGGAAGGACACTATGTACTCCATCAAGCCTATCATACTTGTGTCCTTCCTTCCCAATTTCTTTTGTAGTGCCTTAAAGTCAACATCTAGATAGATTTTCTTATACAAGATGATAGTTGCTTCAGATGACTTCTCACCATGTCCTGTTATATGTGTCTCACCACTCCCTGTTGCATCACCTCCACTTCTAGTTCCATCAGTGACTATTCCTGTACCTCCCTATTTTCCTCCTAAAGTTGTATCTTTATCTTTAGCTTCTTCATCCAGTTTATCCCCAATGCTTGTTTTTCCATCTTACCTTATTTCCTTCTCACCTGTTGTTTCCTCCTCGCAAGTCTCTCTAGCCTTCTCTTTCAATGTGTTCTGAGGCACTTGAGAGCTTGATCCCTCAACATCACTTTTCTTGGTTCTTTTCGAAACTTTACTCTTTTTCTTATATTGCTTTATCCCTTTTGTTACCAAATCAAAGATTTCTAATATCTGTTGTTTGGTATAATTTTTTGGCTCATTGTTCCAACCCCTAGATATCATCGTGTCCTCCCTAGTAGCATTCATCCTCGCATGATCAAAACAAGCAGGATCCAATTGATACACATTGCCACCCAATGTATGAATTTTGAGACAAGGAACGTTGTCTTTCTCAGTATCCTCCATCTCTTTAACTTGTCCAACATCTTGAAAAGTTGTTCCTTGGATGTTCACAAAACAATGCACTTTATGGAGCTCTTGGAGTAAGAGTTCGTTATTATATATATCCAAAACCCATCCTCTTCCAGAACTAACTCCATCATAAACCGACACCTCTCAAACCTTTCTCTTTCCCTTTCTAGCCATTCTTGCAATGTTCTGTTAACAAAAGGACCAAGGACACAATGAAATGTATAATAGAAAATCATAAGTGTAGTAGGAAATATTACAACCACAATGCAAGTTCTATTAACAAAATAACCAAGGCGAAGCAACTTATATATGCATTATGAAAAACTACACCCACATAGTAAGCAAATATACACATTATCAAAGTTAAGATGGTTATAATAAAGAATGGTATTCATGCCATTCTCCACCATAATATGATGTTATGAAGAATGTTACAAATGCCATTGAACACATGGATTGTGAGTTTGTTCAGAATGGCACAAGTGACATCCTTCGTGAGAGTTTTAGGATAATGTCACTAGTGCCATCCTCCATGATGTTGAGGAGAATGGCAAAAGTTCAATTCATCACATGGATTGCAAAGAATCAAAGAATGGCACCAGTGCCATTCTCCTTATGTGAAGGTTATCACATGAGAGTTTTCTCACCTAACCTTCTAGAGAAGGGCACTGATGCTAATCTCTATGTGAGTATGCTAATCTCTACACTGGTAGCATTCTCCACAAAGATTGACACAAATCCATATGATCCCTACACAACGGAGATAGTGATCACTACATAGAAGAATGCACATGTGAGTTTAGGCTTCTCAGTGCCATTTTCTAGGGCCTAATAAGAGATTGGCACCACTGCGGTTCTCCACTTGTACAAATGTTTACCCTACTATTCTAGGAGGGGTATTCTAGTGATCATAGGAGAGTGGTGTCCGATTCCAATCCACATGTGAGTTTGATAATCTCAGTGTCATTATGTAGTTGCCAGCATGAGATTGGCATCACTACCATTCTCCACTAGTGGTAGTCTAGACAAACTAAACCTGTAGATTGACATTCCACTAATTTTATTGGCTGCAGTAGGATAATGGTAAAAGTGTCAATGCACATGTGAGTTTAGGATTCCTTGTGCATGCTTTAAGGTCATGGTATGAGATTGGCACCACTGCCATTCTCCACTGGTGGCATTCTCCACAGAGATTGACACAAATCCATATGATCTCTACACAGCAGAGATAGTGATCACTACATAGAAGAATGCACATGTGAGTTTAGACTTCTAAATGCCATTTCTTAGGGCCTAATAAGAGATTGGCACCACTACCATTATCCACTTGTACAAATGTTAACCCTACTATTCTAGGAGGGGTATTCTAGTGATCATAGGAGAATGTTGTCTGATTCCAATCCACATGTGAGTTTGATGATCTCAGTGTAGGTGCCAGCATGAGATTGGCATCACTCCCATTCTCGACTAGTGGTAATCTAGACAAACTAAACCTGTAGATTGACATTCCACTAATTTTATTGGCTACAGTAGGATAATGGCAAAAGTGCCAATGCACATGTGAGTTTAGGATTCCTTGTGCAAAATTTCAGGTCATGGTATGAGATTGGCACCACTGCCATTCTCCATAGAGATTGACACAAATCCATATGATCTCTACACAGCGGAGACAGTGATCACGACATAGAAGAATGCACATGTGAGTTTAGGCTTCTTAATGCAATTTCTTAGGGCCTAATAAGAGATTGGCACCACTACATTCTCCACTTGTACAAATGTTTATGGTACTATTCTAGGAGGGGTATTCCAATCATCATAGGAGAGTGATGTTTGATTCCATTCCACATGTGAAATTGATGATCTCAGTGTTATTATGTAGTTGCTAGCATGAGATTGGCATCACTGCCATTCTCCACTAGTGGTAATCTAGACAAACTCAACCTATAGATTGACATTCCACTAATTTTATTGGCTGCAGTAGGATAATGGCAAAAGTGCCAATGCACATGTGACTTTAGGATTCCTTGTGCATGTTTTCACGTCATGGTATGAGATTGGCACCACTACCATTCTCCACTGGTGGCATTCTCCACAGAGATTGACACAATTCCATATGATCTCTACATAGCCGAGACTGTGATCACTACATAGAAGATTGCACATGTGAGTTTAGGCTTCTCAATGCCACTTCTTAGGGCCTAATAATAGATTGGCACCACTGCCATTCTCCACTTATACAAGTGTTTAGCCTACTATTCTAGGAGCGGTATTCCAGTGATCATAGGAGAGTGCTGTCTGATTCCATTCCACATGTGAGTTTGATGATCTCAGTCTTATTATGTAGTTGCCAGCATGAGATTGGCATCACTACCATTCTCCACTAGTGGTAGTCTAGACAAACTAAACCTATAGATTGACATTCCACTAATTTTATTGGCTCTAGTAGGATAATGGCAAAAGTGCCAACGCACATGTGAGTTTAGGAATCCCTGTGCATGTTTTTAGGTCATGGTATGAGATTGGCACCAGTGCCATTCTCCACTCGTGGCATTCTCCATAGAGATTGACACAATTCCATATGATCTCTACACATGGAGACTGTGATCACTATATAGAAGAATGCACATGTAAGTTTATGCTTCTCAATGCCATTTTCTAGGGCCTAATAAGAGATTGGCACCATTGCAATTCTCCACTTGTACAAATGTTTACCCTACTATTCTAGGAGGGGTATTCTAGTGATCATAGGAGAGTGGTGTCCAATTCCAATCCACATGTGAGTTTGATGATCTCAGTGTCATTGTGTAGTTGCCAGGATGAGATTGGCATCACTGCCATTCTCCACTAGTGGTAATCTAGACAAACTAAACCTGTAGATTGACATTCCACTAATTTGATTGGCTGAAGTAGGATAATGGTAAAAGTGTCAATGCACATGTGAGTTTAGGATTCCATGTGCATGTTTTAAGGTCATGGTATGAGATTGGCACCGCTGATATTCTCCACTCATGGCATTCTCCAAAGAGATTGACACAAATCCATATGATCTCTACACATCAGAGAAAGTGATCACTACATAGAAGAATGCACATGTGAGTTTAGGCTTCTCAATGCCATTTCTTAGGGCCTAATAAAAGATTGGAAACACTACCATTCTCCACTTGTACAAATGCATACTACAAATGCATACACTACTATTCTAGGAGGGGTATTCTAATGATCATAGGAGAATGGTGACCGATTCCAATCCACATGTGAGTTTGATGATCTGAGTGTCATTATGTAGGTGCCAGGATGAGATTGGGATCACTACCATTCTCCACTAGTGGTAATCTAGACAAACTAAACCTTTAGATTGACATTCCACTAATTTTATTGGCTACAGTAGGATAATGGAAAAAGTGCCAATGCACATGTGAGTTTAGGATTCCTTGTGCATGTTTTCAGACCATGGTATGAGATTGGCACCACTGCCATTCTCCACAGGTGGCATTTTGCATAGAGATTGACACAAATCCATATGATCTCTACACAGCGGAGATAGTGATCACGACATAGAAGAATGCACATGTGAGTTTAGGCTTCTTAATGCAATTTCTTTTGGCCTAATAAAAGATTGGCACCACTGCCATTCTCCACTTGTACAAATTGTTTACCCTACTATTCTAGGAGGGGTATTCCAATGATCATAGGAGAGTGATGTTCGATTCCATTCCACATGTTAATTTAATGATCTCAGTGTCATTATGTAGTTGCTAGCATGAGATTGGCATCACTGCCATTCTCCACTAGTGGTAATCTACACAAACTCAACCTATAGATTGAGATTCCACTAATTTTATTGGCTGCAGTAGGATAATGGCAAAAGTGCCAATGCACATGTGAGTTTAGGATTCCTTGTGCATGTTTTTAGGTCATGGTATAAGATTGGCACCACTGCCATTCTCCATTTGTGGCATTCTCCATAGAGATTGACACAATTCCATATGATCTCTACACATGGAGACTGTGATCACTACATAGAGGAATGCACATGTGAGTTTAGGCTTCTCAATGCCATTTCCTAGGGCCAAATAAGAGATTGGCACCACTCCCATACTCCACTTCTACAAATATTTACCCTACTATTCTAGGAGGGGTATTCCAGTGATCATAGGAGAATGGTGTTCGATTCCATTCCAGATGTGAGTTTGATGATCTCAGTGTCTTTATGTAAGTTCCAGCGTGAGATTGGCATCACTGCCATTCTCCACTAGTGGTAATCTAGACAAACTAAACCTGTAGATTGACATTCCATTAATTTTATTGGCTACAGTAGGATAATGGCAAAAGTGCCAATGCACATGTGAGATTAGGATTCCTTGTGCATGTTTTTAGGTCATGGTATGAGATTGGGACCATTGCCATTCTCCACAGAGATTAACACAAATTCAAATGATCTCTACATAGCAGGGACAGTGATCACTACATAGAAGAATGCACATGTGAGTTTAGGCTTCTCAATGCCATTTCTTAGGGCCTAATAAGAGATTGGCAGCACTGCCATTCTCCACTTGTACAAATGTTTAACCTACTATTCTAGGACGGGTATTCGAGTGATCATAGGAGAATGGTGTTCCATTCCAATCCACATGTGAGTTTGATGATCTCACTGTGATTATGTAGTTTCCAGCATGAGATTCGCATCACTGCCATTCTCCACTAGTGGTAGTCTAGACAAACTAAACCTATAGATTGACATTCCACTGGCTGCAGTAGGATAATGGCAAAAGTGCCAATGCACATGTGAGTTTAGGATTCCTTGTGCTCGTTTTCAGGTCATGGTATGAGATTGGCACCTCTGCCATTCTCCACTGGTGGCATTCTCCACAAAGATTGACACAATTCCATATGATCTCTACACAACGGAGACTGTGATTGGACGACTTGCATTCTCCACTTGTACAAATGTTTACCCTACTATTCTAGGAGGGGTATTCTAGTGATCATAGGAGAATGG